>NC_091329.1:14587995-14902995 GCF_038502225.1 Cherax quadricarinatus | reverse complement strand
CCAGGCCTCCTTAGGTCAGTGTCCCAGGATGCGACCCACACCAGCCGACTAACACCCAGGTACCCATTTTACGGATGGGGAACATAGACAACAGGTGGAAAGAAACATGTCCAATGTTTCTACTCTGGCTGGGAATCGAACCCAGGCCCTCACCGTGTGAAGTGAGAGCGTTGGGAGTGGGAGGGGGGTAAAAATAAGTCTTTGTTGTGTGTGTCAAGTGTGCACGAGGTCCTGGATTATGAACGAGAGTACTGTGCTTAAGAAGAAAGCATGTAAAAACAAAGGTGAATAAAGCAGATGAACTGTAGATAGCATCCGCATTTAAGTGTTTGCTAAATGCAATTTTGAACAATGATCTACAAAAAGCTCAGAACCCCCTGTAGAATAAGGATTTTTCACTCGCACAACGATCTCATGACAGGTGACTAATCAACAAATGGTGTTACTATATATATTTATTTTAACTGGCTATCTCCCTCCGAAGTAGGGTGACCTGAGAAATAAGAGACCATTCACCATTACTCACGCCATTAAGTTTTAGCTGTTAATCTTACTTGTTTTATTTTTGTTACCTAGACACACTTATTTTTTTTCAATAAACCAGCTACATCCCACTGAGGCAAGGTAACCTAAAAAAGAAAAACAAAAGATTTTCTTTTTGAATTTAGTAATTTATACAGGAGAAGGGGTTACTATAGCCCCTTGCTTCCAATATTTTAGTTGCCTCTTATGACATGCATGGCTTACAGAGGAAGAAATCTTTTCCACTATTAAGAAAATAGAAGAAAATCCAGATGGGTATATATGCATGTACAGTGTAGTGTGACCTAAGTGTAAGTAGAAGTAGCAATATATATGTACCTGTTATGCCACATTTATGAGACAGAAAAGACACCAGCAATCCTACTATCATGTAAAACATTTACAGGTTTCTGTTTCACACTCGCTTGGCAGGACGTAGTACTTCCCTGAGTGGTTGCACCCAGACACATGTTTTAACCCTTTCAGGGTCCGTCCCGTAGATCTACGGCTTTACGTTCAGGGTCCAAACCGTAGATCTACGCCATGAGCTCAGCTCACTCTGATAAACTGTGAGTGGTACATTTGGGCCTAGATATGAGAGAATACATCTATGTGGTATGTGTGCACCACATAAAACAGATCCTGCAGCACATTGTGTATAATGAGAGAAAAAAAATGAAATCATGATTTTTCGATTAAAACAGCAAATTTGCAGTGTTTTTTCGTATGTTTTTTATAGTTGTATTTGTGATTTCTTGGTCTCATTTGATAGAATGGAAGACATATTACAGAAATAGAGATGATTTTGATTGGTTTTAGCACTGGAAATGGCTTGAAACTGAGCTCAAAGTAGCAGAAATGTTAAATTTTTGCCGATATTCAAGAGTAAACAAACGACCTCACACGTCTAATACACGTCAGCTGGTGGGTCTAATATACATTCACAAATATGGTGATGATATTTATACAATTATTACAGTATTGCATAACAGTAAATCTTCTATTTTTTGGTGTGAATAAAAATTCATTATGTGAATAAAAAATCAAAATGGAATTTATTTGTAAAGCCTCAAAACATAACTAATGAACAGAGGAAATGTTAGTTTAGTGCCAGGAATGCCTACATTGTTCATTCTGGACCCTATTTTGAAATTGGAATATTTTGAACTTTGTGTTAAATTGGCCAAATTAACAATTTCCGATCACTTTATTTTGTAGTTGAAACAGTTGACTTGGCAATTTCTTGTGCTCAATCGATAGAATAGAAGTAATACTAGTGAAATAGCTAAGAATTTGGTTGATTGGAATAATGTAATTGGCCTAAAATGGGAGTCAAAGTCGGCAAAATCGCCGATTCGTAAATATCGCTGACACATCAAAATTTGCGAGAGCATAATTTCGTCAATTTTCCACCAAATTTCATACTTTTTGTTTTATTACCTTCACAAAAAGATTCTCTACGATTTCATAAGAAAAAATAACAAATTTTTTTTTTTTGAAAATTCTTGGACACTGGTGCGTGACTCCAGATTTGGGCCTTGGACCCTGAAAGGGTTAAATAAAAATAATGTCATGGTTTATTAAAAATAATGCCTAACCCCCCCCCCCAAAAAAAATAGAAAAAATTTAAGTTGGAGAATATAGCGTGCACTATTTCTTAATGTTTTCCTAATGATCCATGTCAGTCCACTCAGACACACTCAACTTGACAGTCTGATGCAAGTGCTACTGTCTAATTTTTGAGGGATGGGGAGGGGGGTTCTTGTATGTTGCAAGCCTCCTCTCCACTAAACCTGACATTATCAGTCTCATGCATAGGTCACAAAAGTCAGACAGAATTTAGGTGTATGATAGTGTTGGATTATTATTTTATTATTTTTTTTAATGCCTGTCGTTTCCTACCGAGGCAGGGTGACCCAAAAAGAAAGAAAAAACTTTCATTATCATTCAAAACTTTTGCCATCACTCATACATAATCACTGTCTTTGTAGAGGTGCTCAAATACGACAATTTTGACGTCCCTCCAAACTCTCAGTATCCCAAACCCCTTCAACCCTTTCACTGTCGAAACCCCTGCTCACAAACTTGCTCTCAGTATTGAAAAATTAAATTTTTTTTTTCTTATGAAATGATAGAGAAACTTTTCCCGTTGGTAATGATACCAAAAGTATGAAATTAGATGGAAAACTTACGGAATTATGCTCTCGCGAAGTTAGCGATCACGACGATATTTATGCATCGGCGATTTTGCCCACTTTGAGTCCTATTTTCAGCCAATTCCATTGTTCCAGTTGACCAAACTCATAGCTATTTCACTAGAACTCCATTTGTTCTATCGATTGAGTACAAGAAACCACTCATTTAATGATTTCAACTACCCAATAAAGTACTTTAGATCAGAAATTGGTAATTTGGCCAATTTCATACACTATTCAAGTAAGGCCAATTTCAAAATAGGGGCCAGAATAAACACTGCAGACATTCCTAGCACTAAAATAACATTTTCTTTGTTCATTAGTCACATCTTCAGGCCCCTCTTATATTAGGCTTGCTTTCCATTTTGAATTTTTATTCACATAAAAAATAGAAGATTTACTGTTATACAGACTACTGCATTATTGTACAAATGGTATAAATAATATCAACGCATTTGTGAAAGAATATTAGACTCGCCAGTTAACGTGTATTGGACGCGTGGCATGATTTGTTTACTCTTGAACATTGGCAAAAACGAACATTTCTGCTAATTTAAGCTCAGTTTAAAGGTACTTGTAGTACAAAAACTGTTGAAAATCATCTCTATTTCTGTACTATATCTTCCATTCTATCAAATGAGACCAAGAAAACGATAATATGACCATACATACCATATGAAAATACACTTCAAAGTCAGCATTTTAAACCAAAAACACACTCGGTTTTTTTTTTTCTCATGCACTGTATGCTGCAGGATTTTTTTTTATACTGTGCACATTGACCACTCAGTCCCATTCTCTCATACGTAGGTCTACCAGCTTTCTCCCGCTAGATTTGAAGCCGCTAGAATTTTGGTGTAATACTAATGCACCAACACTATCTTGTAAGCCGTAGTACTACGGCTCCAACAGTGAAAGGGTTAAAGTGCAGGCACTGTATTTCCCACTTTCAGGACTCAAGTCCGGCTAACCAGTTTCCCTGAATCCCTTCACAAAATATTACCTTGCTCACACTCCAACAGCTCATCAGGTCCAAAAACCATTTGTCTCCATTCACTCCTATCTAACATGTTCACGCACACTTGCTGGAAGTCCAAGCCCCTTGCCCATAAAACCTCCTTTACGCCCTCCAACCATTTCGAGGATGACCTCTACCCTGCCTTCCTTCCCCTACAGATTTATACACTCTCCAAGTTATTCTACTATTTTCCATTCTCTAAATGATCAAAGTACCTCAACAATCCCTCCTCAGCCCTCTGACTAATACTCTTAGTAACTCGACACCACCACCCTAATTTCTACACTATGAATTCTCTGCATAATATTTACACCACACATTTCCCTTAGACATGACATCTCTACTGCCTCCAGCCTCCTCCTTTCTGCAGCATTTACAACCCATGCTTCACACCCATATAAGAGTTTTGGTACCACTATACTCTCGTACATTCCCTTCTTTGCCTCCATGGGTAACTTTTTTGTCTTTAGCGATACCACAATGCACCACTCACTTTTTTCCTTCATCAATTCTGTGGTTAACGTCATCCTTCATAAATCCATCTGCTGACAAGTTGACTCAGATATCTGAACACATTCATTCTTCCATACTCCCTCCCTCCAGTGTGATATCCATTTTGTACCCTCATCACCTTACACTTATCTATGTTCACTTTCAACTTTCAACATTTACACACCCTCCCAAACTCATCCACTAACCTTTGCAACTTTTCTTTGAATCTCCCAAAAGCACAGTATCATCAGCAAAAAGTAACTATGTCAACTCCCATTTTGTATTTAATTCCCCATGATTTTATCCCACCCCTCTCCCCAACACCCTAGCATTTACTTCTTTTACAACCCTATCTATTAATATGTTAAACAACCATAGTGACATTACACATCACTGACTAAGACCTAATTTTACTGGGAAGTAATCTTATTTCATGGTAGACTGGTCAAAAAATAGGGTAAATCTAAATATCACTTTTTTTTGTGATTTGTATATGGTTGTGTTAATTTTTGTTTTACAGAGTGCTGATTAATATTTTGGTTTCTCACCTTATGTAAATTCTTCAATCCTCTTGCTAAATACAGGGACAAAGACAGAGCTTTGCAAGAGAGACTCATTGAGCAGCTACCTTCAGCATTTACTGTGCGTTCATTATTCTAACTTGATTCTTACAGTGAATCATATTTCATTTGCATTAATCACTTCCAATGTGTTGGGACTTTTACCACTTATTTCCATCTATTCCACACAACTTGACAGAGTAGTTGTGTGAGTGCTGATGATTGTTGTGTGCATTTCCAGTCACAATCTCTCTCCTATCCATGTACACAACAAAAGAAAAACAACCTATTTTTCTGCACACTGACTGCCTGTGGTGTTCAACCACCTTCAGTTATTCCCTAAACAAAACATGTAATGCATGAATAATATGCTTTGTTTTTCCATAATAATATGAATACAAGAGACATCAGTGATAATTGATTACAACTACATGCTGAACCACAGCAGATGATGTATGTAAGTGTAACATTGACAAATGTGAACAACTCTTGACCAAGGTCAGCTGCCATATGCATTGCTACCAGTTCAACCAGGTGACTTTGCATTGGGTTCCTCTACTGGTATGTTAATACTATCATTAGCTTAATTTACAGATTAATAAAGTGAAGAAGTTTGGGGAGCAAATAAACTTGGCAGTTTAACCCTTTCAGGGTTTCCAACGTACTAGTATGGCTTATGCACCAGGGTTATTGGCGTACTAGAACGCCTAAATTCTAGCGCCTTCAAATCTAGCGAGAGAAAGTTGGTAGGCCTACATATGAAAGAATGGGTCTATGTGATCAGTGTGCGCAATATAAAAAAAATCCTGCAGCACACAGTGCGTAATGAGAAAAAAAATAACTTTGACCGTGTTTTTGGATTAAAACAGCGACTTTGCACTGTATTTTTGTATGGTATTCATGGTTGTATTCTAGTTTTCCTGGTTTCATTTTATAGAATGGAAGACATATTACAGAAATTGAGAAATTATGTCCTAGAAATTGAGGTGATATTGATTGGTTTCACAATGAAAAGTACCTTGAAATTGAGTTCAAAGTAGCAGAAATGTTCAATTTTTACCAAAGTTCAAAAGTAAACAAATCATGCCAAGCATCCAATACATATCAACTGGTGAGTCTGATACTCTTTCACAAGTGCACTGATATTATTTATACCATTTCTACACTAATGCAGTAGTCTGCATAACAGTAAATCTTTTATTTTTTGTGAGAATAAAAATTCAATGTGGAAAGCAAAAGAAATGTAAGAGGGGCCTGGGGACATGACTAACGAACAGAGAACTTGTTATTTTAGTGCCAGGAATGTCTGTCTTGTTTATTCTAGGCCCTATTTGGAAATTGGCATCTTCTGAAATTTGTGTGAAATTGGCAAAATTGCCAATTTCTGACCACTTTATTGGATAGTTGAAATTGATAAATGGGTGGTTTCTTGTACTCATTTGATAGGAAAAATGGAGTTCTAGCAAAATAAATATGGTTTTTGTCGACTAGTACACAGGAATTGGCCGAAAATAGGGCTCAAAGTGGGTGGGATCGCCGATGCGTAAACATCGTCAAGACCGCAAACTTCACGAGAGCACAATTCCATAAGTTTTCCATAAAATTTCATACTTTTGGTGTCATTATGATCGGGAAAAGATTCTCTATCATTCCATAAGAAAAATATTTTTTTTTTTTTCCAAAAATTTTTCGACCCTGAGAACAAGTTTAGGAGAGGGCCTCTCGACCCTGAAAGGGTTAATATGGAAGAGGGAGGATGTTAGATGGGGTAGGTGGGGGTACTTGAAAGATGGAGAGAATTTTTTGATGAGTTGTTGAATGTTTGTGATGAAAGGAAGGTAGAGGGTAGAGGAGGTAGTAATTTCATACATTGGGCAGGGAATAATATCATCTCATAGGAGTAAGGAGGAGCCTGAGGTGGATGTGGGGAGGTGCGTGAGGCAGTGGGCAGAATGAAAGGAGGTTAACCCTTTCAGGGTCCAAGGCCAAAATCTGAAGTGGGGTAGACAGCCTGTACTGTCTGCACAGACAGCCTATGCTGTCTGCCAGCTTAGTTCATATTTCGCAGGACTAAGGTGCTGCCCTCTCCAGGCCAGCCCAAAGTCAGTGGGACGCTGGTCCTACGCTCTCTCGCTTGTGGGCATGGCCCTACCGGGCCATGGGCACACAACACAAGCCTGTGTACTCGCCACGACTTTGCAAATAAAGTAAAGAAGCCTCCGAAGACGTATCATTTACTCCTCGCTCCACTGCAGCATCACACAAATAAATCTCATTAAACATTGGTGGGAAGCGGTGGTCGCAGCAGTTGTGTTTGCCCGGAGAGAGGAAGAGATGAAGTTCTTCACTTTATCACCCTTCACAACAAGCATCCATCTCTCAACGAGTTATCCTGATGTCGTGTCTGCACGTTTCAGCATCCAGACACAGGTACAAGCAGGATCTAGCCGAAATTTACCAAATTTCTTCAAGAATTGTAAGTGGCGTCTCAGTGACCCCACGCCACAGCGTCCCATGCTGTTTCTCAAGTCGCGTGTTCAGCGTCACTTGTATGTTCTGCTGTTGATGTTCAGCTCAGCACAGCTATTTCAGCAAGCCAGAGGTGAGTTTTGTGGTGATTTCTGCGTCCAGTGTGAGTATTTCGCCATGTTGTGGGTTTGAGAGGAGGAAGTGGCCAGATCCTCCCTCGCCATACACTCACCCACGCTCCTCGCCACCACACTACCATACACCACTATGTGTTCACTCCCTCTGCTGTGTTTTCTGCTGTTTTTCGTGTGAATTCATTGCCAGAGCTGTGTATCCGAGTGCCAGAGGCCACTCTAAGCCACATGGATCACGAAGCCACGTGGATCAGCAAGCCACGTGGATCAGCATGCCACGTAGATCACTAAGCCACATGGATCAACATGCCACGTCGATCAGCAAGCCACATGGATCAGCAAGCCACGTGGATCAGCAAGCCACGTGGATCAGCAAGCCATGTGGATCAGCATGCCACGTAGATCACGACGCCACGTGGATCCCGGCGCCATATGGGGTGTGGATGAAGCCACGTGGACCTACAAGCCATGTGAGTTGCCAGATGTCCCAGGCCTCATGCTGTGGTCTGCTGCCCGCATCACATTGATGTCACCGATGCTGCTGCCCGACTTCATGACGTCACGATGTCTGCCTGACGTCGCCTCAAGATGTCTGCTGACACCACAGTGCTGCTGACGTCACCTCGCGACGTCACACCTGACATCACATGATGTCACATCGAGTGTTTCAGTAATTATGTCAGTATTGTCGAGAAGATTGAGAGAAGATATATGTCGTGTGTTAATTCCTCTCAGTCAGTGTTCTCACATGTTAGTGTATAGCTTGGTATCAATTTTGTGCACAGAAAAGCATCATTTGCTAGTTTAAGCCATGTTGTACCACATGTACCGAGGGTGTGTGTAAAGTTTTCCATGTGTCCAGTGTGGTCTGCGGCCAGACCCCTGAGTAGCACCACTGTGTTAGTCACCCGGTGTGACCAGCGCGTTTGACAGCTGATATTAGTCAGCCTGAGCGTATGAGCCCCTTTGTACAGAAAGCTCTTATGCTCGTCGCTCATAGTTGTTCTGCAGAATCGTACCTGTTACGATTCCCATCGAGATTTGTTTCACTTCAACTCCAGACCTTCAGAGTGCAGTTATATGTAGAGAAACAAGTCTGGGGACGCTTAGACTAACCTCTGTTATAACTCCAATTGCCGAGAGAATAACACTTGTCAAGCCGCAGTTAGCCCTGTCAGCAGGCACTGTGTCAGCCTCGTGTCACAAGCTTCAATGAGCAGCCTGCACAAAGATGTCACTTTGACTGCTAGCTCACTCACTGCAGTCTGGTGTATGATGTTACAACTCCCAGATGTTTCGCCCAGCCGTCTCTGCCACGACTCGCTCCACGACTTACTCCACGCTCGCCGGCAGTGACAGCCCAGTGACAGTACCAGTCGAGAAGTGTCCTCCTGAGTCGCTTGCCAGAAGTCCTGCCCAGTTGCGGAGTTTTGTCGACGCCTAACTCGAGGGCACCAGCATGTCGTGCCCCAGGTTGAGTGAAACCTGCAGTGACTCCTACGATGACTGCTTCACCGTTCGAGAGGAGATCGTACCCCGTTACGTCTCAGCTCAGCCACAGCGATGTCTCCTGTGTTGCAGTATCTGTCCAGACGCAGGAAGGTGTGCAGTGATGCTCATCGACGCTCACTGCCTATGATCACGATGTTTAGCACACCCCACGTTTTTTTCTTCCCTCCCTGTAGGAAGTTTTTTTTTTTTCCATGTCCATATGTATATACACATGTTTTTATTTCATGTTCTGTGCTCTGTTCCTACGAGAGAGAGACTTGAGTTTTTTTACCACCAGTATTGTCGCGTCGGGACGATGCGAGGTAGGTGGCCAAGCGTATGTAGACAGCCTGTCCTGTCTGCACAGACAGCCTGTGCTATCTGCCAGCTTAGTTCATATTTCGCGGCACTAAGGAGCTGCCCTCTCCAGGCCAGCCCAAAGTCAGTAGGATGCTGGTCCCACACGTACTCACTCTCAGCGGCCCAGCGGCAGTCAACAAGTCCTACTAGCTCTCTCCCTCGTGGGCATGGCCCTACCAGGCCATGGGCACACAACACACAAGCCTGTGTACCCACCACGACTTTGCAAATAAAGTAAAGAAGCCTCCGAAGACATTTATCATTGAACTCCGCTCTGCAAGAGCCACCAAATAATCTCGTTATAGTGGTGCTCCAGTGTCCAAGAAATTAAAAAAAAAAAAAAAAATTCTTACAGAATTAAAGAGTATATTTTTGTGAAGGTAATAAGACAAAAAAAAAATTCTGATCAGAAATTTCAATTACTCAGATATGGTAAACATGAGGAAATTAAATCTTCATCAGAGTACAAAACAAATTCTGGCCACAAAATAGAGCGAAACACCAACGTCAAAGACCTGGGAGTGATCGTGTCGGAGGATCTCACCTTCAAGGACCATAACATTGTATCAATCGCATCTGCTAGAAAAATGACAGGATGGATAATGAGAACCTTCAAAACTAGGGAGGCCAAGCCCATGATGACACTCTTCAGGTCACTTGTTCTATCTAGGCTGGAATATTGCTGCACACTAACAGCACCTTTCAAGGCAGGTGAAATTGCTGACCTAGAAAATGTACAGAGAACTTTCACGGCGCGCATAACGGAGATAAAACACCTCAATTATTGGGAGCGCTTGAGGTTCCTAAACCTGTATTCCCTGGAACGCAGGAGGGAGAGATACATGATTATATACACCTGGAAAATCCTAGAGGGACTAGTACCGAACTTGCACACGAAAATCACCCACTACGAAAGCAAAAGATTTGGCAGACGATGCACCATCCCCCCAATGAAAAGCAGGGGTGTCACTAGCACGTTAAGAGACCATACAATAAGTGTCAGGGGCCCGAGACTGTTCAACTGCCTCCCAGCACACATAAGGGGGATTACCAACAGACCCCTGGCAGTCTTCAAGCTGGCACTGGACAAGCACCTAAAGTCAGTTCCGGATCAGCCGGGCTGTGGCTCGTATGTTGGTTTGCGTGCAGCCAGCAGCAACAGCCTGGTTGATCAGGCTCTGATCCACCAGGAGGCCTGGTCTCAGACCGGGCCGCGGGGGCGTTGACCCCCGGAACTCTCTCCAGGTAAACTCCAGGATACAGTGCTGAGAAGTTTACCCAAAATGACCAGGTGGCGGCAACATCGACGATTTCCACATACGTGCATTACTTTATTTAACGCTTTTTGTAGTTATTTCTTTTCTTATCTATTTTTTTTCTTTTCCTACTAACATTTGGGGCCTGAGAGACCAATACTGTATATAATGTATATATATAAACTCACTGTATTGAACACAATAACCGCACTAAAGTTATTATCATATTATTGTTTACCACTTTTGTTTATTACAATAAACATGCACAAATCTTGTATAATACTAATGTTCTATCATATATTTACATATTTATAATCACTGGACATGGTTTTAGAACTGCTGGAGCTTGTGGAACTCCTTGAAACAAGGCACCATGCACAGAGGTACCTTACATTCCTCGCACATAAACCGAGTGTCTTTACGTCTTTGTTGCCGTCGTTTTGTTTGTGCACAGACAACACATCTCTTCTGAGCAAATTTCTTCTTAGTTGCAGGAAGCTGTATTATGAAATGATCACCTTCCCTCCTCAAATGCTTGGGTATATTCTGAGGAATTCGAGGACCTTGTTGTATAGCAGGTGTTGTTACCTGGTACTTCATTATGAGTTGTCTGACAACAGACAAACAAAATTCACCGTACGGTGGTCTGTTGCCAGTCTTCATTTGGTACATATTATATGCATTGAGCATTGAAATGTCCATGAGATGGAAGAAAAGTTTCATGTACCACTTGTAACTCTTACGAACACAGTCAACAAAACCAATCTGCATGTCACATTTGTCAACCAAGCGCATGTTTTGTGTATAATCAGTCACTATCACTGGTTTTCGAATATGTTCATTAGTCACTCGATCAACTTTGCCACTGTCTTGCATTTCGTTACGGTGAATGGTTGTCAACAATGTGACATCTCGTTTGTCATGCCACCGTAATGCCATGATGTCATTGGCAGTAAACACCTGCACCTCATCACCACGAGCACCTACGTTGAACCTGGGCATATATTTATGATTAGAACGCACTGTGCCACACACATCTGTCTTGTTCACTCGCAAGAAATCACTGAGTAAAGAGCTTGTGTACCAGTTATCGGTATATAATGTATGCCCCTTACCAAGATAAGGTGCCATCATGCTTCTCACTACGTCACCTGAGATACCCAATAACATCTTGGTATCTTTCAATGTTTTACATCTAGTGTATACAACAATATCCAATACCAGGCCACTGTCACAGTCACTGAGTACAAACAGTTTTATGCCAAAGCATTTCCTCTTGCTCGGTATATACTGCTTGAATAACAGCCTACCTTTGAACAAAATCAAAAACTCGTCAATTACAAGATTCTTGAATGGATAAAAGTACATGTTGAACTTTTGTTTGAGATGCATAAAAACATTTCTAATCTTGTATAACCTGTCACTTCTGTCAGGCCTGGTTTTGTCAGAGATGTGCAACATACGTAACAGTAAGATAAACATGTTCACTGGGATGATTTCACTGAAGACCGGGGTAGAAATTAGCTGATCTGTGGACCAGTATGCTTTTATATTATACTTATAGACATGAGGCATAAGCATTATTGTTGCAAAAAGCAAATACATTTCTGCAACAGTCGTCTCTTTCCACCGGTGTAGTCTTGACTGTGGTGATATGATCGTATTTGCCACGGTGTACTCAAAATACTTGTTACTTCCCCTGACAATAGTTTCCATCAAGGGCTGGTCAAAGAATATCTCAAAAAATTCCAGTTCATTGGCCGTGGTTCCAAGGGGACAAGTAGGTAGAATTCCACTTCGAGAGTCATCAAAGTGGTGGGGCTTGGGAACAAAATTGGGATTTTGCTGCCAATCCCAGATACGGTTTGCTGGTGGATATTGGATATCATAGGCTGGTTGTGCGGGTAGTTGTGGTTGTGGTGGGCTGGTGACTGACACTCCGCTTTGTCCTAGAACTGAGGAGTCAGCAGCGCGGGTCCCAGCCTGGGCTGGTGAGTCACGCATGGCCGTGGCACTACCATCACAACTACCACCATCTACTGATGCCTGTGGTCTATCCATGCCAAGTGTAGCCACATCATCCTCACTTTCACTGTCTATTCCTGGTGTAGGGCCACGGGATGTACTCCATCCCCTGGGCACTGCATAGGGTACACTACCCGAGCGCATGCAGTGGCGTACATACCGACGTTTCACTGGTGAATATATTTCCTCACTATCACTACTCAAATGATCGTCAAGAGCAATAAAATCACAATCCATGTCACTATCATCATCATTACTGAAGTCAGAGGCCTGGCCACGCGAAAATAATAGTTTTATCTTGCGATGAGGTACAATTGACCGTGACTGAGGAGTGACCCCACCAGAGGTAGAAGGTTCAGGATCGTCACGGTTTTCTGCGCTATTATCGATATCCTGGTCATTCCTTTCAGTCACTAACTGATCAAAGCCAAAGAATTCATCTTCATTTCCACTTCCATCAGAGTCAGAACTATCAGATAGGAAGAGGAGAGTCCCAATTTTCCTTGGAGTGAGAGCTGCCTTGCGATGAGGCATGGTGAACAAAGGTAACTGAGCCGGCGTTCCCACAATGCTATGCGGGTGCCTAGAATTTTTGTTTACGGTGCAGACCCGTTCTCTCACATTTTATTTATTTATTTATTTATTTATTTATTTATTTATTTATTTGAACATGATACAGAGAAGTACAAAAGAATACAGTTAAATGCAGCATGCCAAAGCCACTTGAATGCATAGCATTATGGGCAGGCTTAAAATTAACTTAAGATTAACTAAGCAATGAAGTATTCAGTGGTAAAACATTATTGTAAACAGATAACAATTAAGCACAAATGAGTATTACAAAAACAGGTCGTATGGTTGCTTGCATTGATATACAGTCAGTATTTATTTATTTATTTATTTATTTATTTATTTAATTTGAACATGATACAGAGAAGTACAAGGAATACAATTTTTAAAGTGAAGCTTGCCAAAGCCTCTTGTTTGCAGAGCATTATGGGCAGGCTTAAAATTAACTTAAGATTAACTAAGCAATGATATATTCAGTGGTACAAAAATTATTGTAAAACAGATAACAATTTAGTACAAATGAGTATTACAAAGACAGGTCATATGGTCATTTACTGTGTTGCTGTGTAATCAGTAGAATGGAGTATTCTGTTAGGTAATGAAGTTAAATAGTAACAGTTTGATTAGGTCACAGGTTGACATTTATGAGATACAATTATTCAGTATTTATTTAGTTGTGGGTGAGTAAGTGACTTTTGAGAAGAGACTTGAATTTATAAACAGACATTGTTTCTTTTATATTTACAGGTAATGAATTCCAGATTTTAGGGCCTTTTATGTGCATTGAGTTTTTGCATAGCTTGAGATGGACACGAGGAACATCAAAGAGTGATCTGTGCCTTGTGTTATGGTCATGTGTTCTGTTGAGGTTGGCAAGGAGATGTTTGAGGGGAGGGTTAATATCAGAGTTAAGTGTTCTCTGTATGTAATAGGTGCAGTAATAAGTATGGATGTTTTGTATGGTGAGTAGGTTGAGTGTTTTGAATATTGGTGGAGTGTGCTGCCTGTAGTGAGAATTTGTTATCATTCTAACTGCAGTCTTTTGTTGGGTAATTAGTGGTCTGAGATGGTTAATTGTTGTTGAGCCCCATGCACAAATTCCATAGGTGAGATAGGGGTAAATAAGAGAGTGATAAAGGGCCAGGAGGGCTGACTGTGGAACATAGTACCGTATCTTCAATAGTATGCCTACGGTCTTGGAATTTTTTTTGGAAATTTGTTGTATATGTGTTTGAAATTTGAGTCTATTATCAAGGTGGATTCCTAGGAATTTTTCCTCTGTGAGTTTTGTGATATGTGATCCATTTATCATTATGTTAAGAGACACATCTGCAGCTCTGTTACCAAACTGAATGTAGTAGGTTTTGTCAATGTTTAGTGTAAGTTTGTTGGTCCTCATCCAGGTTGATATTTTCTGTAATTCGGTATTTACAGTATTGGCTAGCATGACTGGGCTCAGGTGAGAGTAGATGTAGTGTCATCTGCAAATAGTGTGGGTTTGAGTAATTGCGATGCATTTGGTAAGTCATTTATGTATATGAGAAAGAGAAGAGGGCCTAGGACACTTCCCTGTGGGACACCAACTGTAATTGGCTGTGCGGAAGAGTTTGCCCCATTTGTGTACACATATTGGCTTCTGTTGCTGAGGTATGGCTTTAGGTAGTTGAGGGAGTGCCCTCTTATACCATAGTGCGACAATTTTATGTGGAGCAAGTCGTGGTCAACTGTATTGAAAGCTTTACGCAAGTCAATGAAGATCCCCAGTGGGACTTCTTTTTTCTCTATTGCTGTATAAATATGTTCTAGCATGTGTATAATAGCATCATTAGTATTTTTATTAGGCCTGAACCCAAATTGACAGGGGTTAAGTATGTTGTGGGAGATGAGGTAGGAATAGATACGCTTATGGATTAATTTTTCAAAGATTTTAGAGAGAGGGTGTAAGTTGGATATTGGCCTATAGTTATTCAAGTCTGTGTGGTCTCCTCCTTTATGGATCGGGGTGACCCTTGCTATTTTGAGAACTGTAGGAAAGGTAGAGGATTCAATGGATTTGTTGAAGAGTGTTGCAATGATTGGTGATAGGACCTGTGACACTTTTTTGTATATAATGGGTGGTAAGGTATTTAAATCTCCTGTCTTGTTTTTTAGTTTGTTGATAATAAGGGAGACTTCAGTTGGGTTAGTCGGAGCTAGGAATAGTGTGTTCGGGTAGTTGCCAGTGAGGTAGTCATTGGGTGGGGTATCTGAGCTTGGGATTTTATTGGCAAGGTTTTTTCTATAGTGGAGAAGAAATCATTGAGTCTGTTTGCTGTTTCAGTAGGTGGGAATTGGGGTTCATCTGGTTTTGTTAATTCAATTTCGCTATTTCGTGTTATCTTTTTTGTTCCTAGTATTTCTGATAGGGTTTTCCAGGTCTTTTTTATGTCACCTCGTAAGTTGGATAATCTGTTCTCATAATACAATTTTTTAGCCCTTCTTATTAGGCTGGTTAGGATTGACGAGTAACGTTTTGTTTGGTCTCTGGTTATGTGGCCCATTCTGTACTGTTTTTCGTATAGGTGCTTTGTATTTATGGATTTGAGGATACTGGGTGTTAGCCAGGGACTGTTCAGTCTCTTTGCAGTCATCTATTTAGTTTTTTTAGGGCAGTGCTTGTTATAGAGGTATTGGGTCTTTTTTAGAAAATTATTAATACATTCGTCAATATCTGTATAGATTTCTAGCTCAGTTTGCCAGTCAATGTTTGTCACTGCTGCTGTGAAGTTATTGATAGCTGCCTCATTGTGAAGTCTGAAAGTGACTTTAGTAGTGTCTTGGGGTAATTTGCCAAGGTTTGTTATGAGGAAGGTAGGGTAATGGTCTGTGGTATTATCTGTGATTATGCCTGATCTTAAGGGGGATATGGTGTTGGTCCAGATGTGGTCTAGTAGGGAAACACTAGTCTCTGTAACTCTTGTAGGTTTTGTTACTGTTGGTAGCAACATGCAGTTACTCAGTGTTTGTGAATGCAGTAACATGTGGGTCTTGGTCTTGTAGGCCTATGAGGGTTTTCGAGCTAAATTTGACGCCGCTAGAATTTTGGCGTAGATCTACGGTTTGGACCCTGAACGTGAAGCCGTAGATCTACGGGACAGACCCCGAAAGGGTTAAACAACAGGGACAACTGTGATTATGACAGATGTTAAAAACAGGTGGAGATATAATGTTGAAGTGGTTGGTGTATTAGTTCAATATATGCATAAAAGAAGGTAAGGTACATTAACCCTTTGAGGGTCCAAGCCATAGTTCTATGCCTTGTCCACAGGGTCCAAAAATTTTCCCCCCAAAATTTGTTATTTTTTCTTATAAAATGGTAGGGAATCTTTTTCTGAAGGTAATAAAGCAAAAAGTACAAAATTTGATGGAAAATTTATGAAATTACATGCAAATTTTGCTGCATCAGCTATATTTATGCATCAGCGATTTTGCCCACTTTGACTCCTGTTTTAGGCCAATTATGCACATTATTCCAGTCGACCAAATTCTTAGCTATTTCACTAGTATCACTTCTATTTTATTGCTTGAACACAAGAAACTACCCAGTCAACTATTTCAGCTGCCCAATAAAGTGATCAGAAATTGGTAATTTGGTCAGTTTCACATGAAATTCAGAATATTCCAGTTTCAAAATAGGGTCTAGAATAACCAAGCAGGTATTCCTGGCACTAAAATAGCATTTCCTCTTCTCATTAGTTATGTTCCCAAGCTTTACAGATGAATTCCATTTTGATTTTTTATTCACTTTAAGAATTTTTAATCACATCAAAAAATAGAAGATTTACTGTTACGCAATATTGTAATAATTGTATAAATAATATCAGCACATTCGTGAACATTTATTAGACCCACCAGTTGACATGTATTGGACACGTGGCGTCATTTATTTACTCTTGAGCATCGGGAAAAATCAAACATTTCCACTACGTTGAGCTCAATTTCAAGCTATTTTCAGTACTAAAACCAATCAGAATTATCTCTATTTCTGTAATGTATCTTCCATTCTATCAAATGAGACCAAGAAACCATGAATACAACCATAAAAACCATGCAAAAATACACCACAGTCACTGTCTTAATCCAAAAACACAGTCACGTTTCTTTTTTCTCTTTATGCACTATGTGCTGCAGGATTTGCTTTATATGGTGCACACTTACTACATAGATCCATTCTCTCATATCTAAGCCCAAATTTACCGCTCGCAGCTTATCTGAGTGAACTGAGCTCAAGACATAGAACTACGGCTTGGACCCAGGCTTCAAACCTGTAGAACTACGGGATGGACCACCCTCAAAGGGCTAATGACATAATTAGAATGTTGAAGCATTAGTATTTTTTTAATAAATGAGATAAGGGGCAACTATAGGGTGATTCAGATCAGTTTGAAGAGTTGTATGATTTTGGATTATTTTTATGCAGTTTTTTGTCTCATTGATTATGTTAGAGCATTTTATTTGGAAGAGTCATAGATGTTTCTCTGATGCTTTTTAAGTATGTAATAGTAAAATACTGTACACTGTCAAAATCAAAGAGAACTTTGAGTATTCAACTGTCAATTTAATATTTGTGTGCCAATGTAATCTCTATGGTTGTATTGAATGTTTTCCTTCTTAGATATTTTACAATGACCTCTTAATTGTGATCTTTATATCACTATTGAGTAAAATTTCAACTTATTTTAGGGCATTGTGCATCTTCGTGCAAGACAAGACGTACTACAAGGAAAGGTAAATATACAGTAGTAGGCAGAAGGGCCCTGACTTACGAACACTCGCGTTACAACAATCCATACTTAAGAATGAGGATAATACTGTTTGTCAGTGTTATAAACGACTTGATCAAAAGTTGAAACACCGGAAATGCAACTCGTTCATAAGTTGGGGAGCCCATGTAAAAATGAGTGAAAAAACATGAAGATATCATCTTTCACATTGTAAATAAACTTACTTGAAATACTTTTTTGTAGGCCGATGTGCGTCACCCCAACGATCTTCGATGGTGCTGAGAAGTTCAGTTCGGCAGAAAAATCCCATAAGAAACCAAAGCAAACAGGGAAGATAGAACAGATATTCTACATTATAGTTATGTTTTTTCTTTAATTAAAATTTGCATTTTTGCCCTCCACCTCTTTTACTTTTTGTTTTATTTACATAATCTGGGATAATCAGAGATCACATGCTTCTTTTGTAGACCATTGTGGAACGCCCTCCGTAGCTGATGTGGCACTGCGTCGTAATTTGAAGAAGCGAAAATTAAGGAAGAAAGCTGGGAAAAGGCTGCAGAGGAGACTTGAGTATGAAGTAAATAGATTAAATAATAAAAGAATATGATATGATACATATATTGAGAAATATCTGTCAAAATTTTCCAAGAAATCTCTCTAATACTATTCATTGTTCTTTATTGTTAGTACATTTCTTCTTGATTGTGGATATTATGTAAGAGAAATTAATATCCTGAATAAACAAATTTGCACAGTTACACAAAGTTGCAAACAACATTTGTAGATCATTGATGTACATTCTGGAAACTGCAAGTGCTTATTTTTGTACTTTCAGATGAGTTTTCTTTCTTTTAAGACTATCGCATTTACACATTGTTCAGAAATTTTACACAGTAATGTGAATCAGAATAGCTGACTCAATTGTGTTTCCTTTACAGTATATATCACTTGTTGCTGCCTCTTGTGCTTTATTCATGTGTTTCTTTTTTTTTTTTTATCCTGGGTACCATATGAAATTTATTCTCATGTATTGTAAAATATAGTGTTTAAGTGCATGATGTACAGTATATAATAAGGTATGTCCTACTTAGCACTGTATATTTTTATATGTTTAGCATCTTTTTGGCTCAAATTGACTTCTCTAGTTTGTATTAACATTGAATTCCATTTTACTTTCTTTTCAATACAATGGCAGTCTCCCACCAAGATAGGGTGACCCCAAAAAAGAAACACTTTAACCATCACTATTATTGTCTTGCCAGAGGTGTGCACTACAGTTCGGATGTTCTTCCAAAAAGCAAATATTCCCACCCCCTTTCTTCAGAGTGTAGGCACTGTACTTCCTACCTGCAGGTCTCAAGTCTGGCTAACCAATTTCCCTGAATCCCTTCACAAAATATTACTTTGCTCACACTTGAACAGTTCGCCAAGTCCAAAAAACCATTTGCCTCTACTCCTATCTAACATGCTCTTACATGCCTACTGGATGTCCAAGCCTCTCGCACACAAAACCTCCTTTACCTCCAACCTTTCCTCAGGTGACACCCCCCTTTCCTGTGTACATGTGTGCGCAAGCATGCGTGTGCGTGCACGTAAATAAAATGTGTGCATGCTTGCATACATTTGCATATACATATATCTGTCTGCAAGGCATATATACATATTTTTTTTTTTGTCTTCATGAGCTCACCTCTCACCAGGGCAGGGAAACCCAAAGAAGAAAACATTCACCAACATTCACTCGATCTCTCCCTACAGCACTATGCTGACATCAAAATCATATTTAATATGCACTCAGGTGCCTACATTTTTTTTAATGTTCTTTTGTATGTGCTTACTTTACAGTGAGTAACATTTTTTTATATATGTAGGTAATAAATGTGATTTTTCCTTTCTCTGAGATTTGTATCAATTTGGCATTTTACTCTGAAACCTAAAAAATGACGTGTGTGTAAACTAAACATTATGTATTTAACAAGATATTTTTTCAATAAAAATTAATTGTTTCCTACAAGAAGAGGGTTGCTGGAATGACAAGGAAGTTCAATTACACATTGATTTCAGTTCCATATCTGTCATTAGTCTGAGCAGCAGACATCTCAAATTCAATTAATATTCACATTGTCACAGACATCAAGACATTCTTGTTAGTGCTATGTCTGTTTCTTGCCTTTTTTTTTATTAACACATTGGCTGTTTTCCACCAAGGCAGGGTGACCCGAAAAAGAAGAAACACTTTCATCATCATTCACTCCATCACAGTCTTGCAAGAGGCACACCTACATTACAGTTAAAAAACTGCAACATCAGCACCCCTCCTTCAGAGTGCAGGCACTGTACTTCCCACCTCCAGGACTCAAGTCCAGCTTGCCGGTTTCCCTGAATCCCTTCATAAATGTTACTTTGTTCACACTCCAACAGCACAAGTAATAAAAACCATTTGTCTTCACTTGCTCCTATCTAACATGCTTGCTGGAAGTCCAAGCCCCTCATACACAAAACCTTCTTTACCCCGTCCCTCCAGCCTTTCCTAGACTAACTCCTACCCTGTCTTCCTTCCACTACAGATTTATGTGCTCTCCAAGTCATTCTGTTTTGTTCCATCTCTAAATGTTCGAATCACCTCAACAACCCCTGTGGATAATACTTTTAGTAACCCTGTACTTCTTTCTACTAATTTCTAATCTATGGATTCTCTGCATTGTATTCACACCGCACATTGACCTCAGACACGATATCTTCACTGCCTCCAGCCTTCTCCTTGTTGTAACATTCACTGCCCATGCTTCACACCCATATAAGCCTGTTGGTATAACTATACTCTCATATATTCTCCTCTGTGCTTCCATGGATAACATTCTTTGTCTCGACAGACTCCTCATTGCACCACTCCCAAGTATCAGAATACATTCACTTCCTCTGTACTCCCTCCCTCCAATCTGATATCCAATCTTTCATTACTTAAATTTTTTGTTATCCTCATCATCTTACTTTTTCCTATGTTCACTTTAAATTTCCTTCTTTTTACTACCCTACCAAACTCGTCCACCAACCTCTGTAACTTCTCTTCAGAATCTCCCAAAAGCAGTGTCATCAGCAAAAAGCAACTGTGACAACTCTCACTTTATATTAGATTTTTTTTTATCTTTTAGCCCCACACCTCTTGTATAAATAATTTGGTAAATTTAAAAATAGAAGCTCACTACTTGCCCTTTTGAAAAATTAAATTTTTGTTTAGAAGACCAACTCACTTTTTACCCATTTATCGACTGGTTGCCCAGCCAGCAAATTTAGAACATACCAAGGTAAAAACAAAGTTTGCAGTGTTTAATATACAATTCAAAGATGTCATATATGCAGAAAGTGTATACATGAAGGTAACTGCAATTTTGTATTATGTATAAATGTTCAATTTTGTAAAAATTTTCACTATATTTTGTCTTATTCATATAGATTGTTTATAAATATACTGTATATGCAAGATTTTTTTTTTTTTTTTTTTTTTTGGCATTATCTATTTTCTTTATTGAAATCTTTCATATACCATGCACTTAAGTGTCAAAGACATTGTGCTTATTTGTATCTAGATTTGTAGTTACAAGAGCATGGTGTCTTGTCTTCACTGTTGCACCACACTTGAAGTCCAAATATTATATGCTAAAGTTTCCAGTGGTTGTATCACTTGCTGCTTCCTTTTGGATCCCGGTCCAGTATTCTGCTATTGCTTGTTAAGAAAAACTTCCTGGCATTTTTTTTTTCTTCTTTTTACAACTGTTGCCTCTGTTCATTGTGTTAATGGTCCTAGGAAAATTTTGTTTGTAATGATTATATATGTATATGAATTTTCCCTGGGAAGGAATGGATGAACTTAATTTATTTTATACAGTTTGTCTATACAGGAGAGTCCCATTTTTACGGCTCTTTCATCCTTGACCCCATACAGTAAATGAAAAATGCTGGCAGGTAGAAAAGAGTAGCTTTTTACTATTGAATGCATCTAAAACACCTGATAACATTTTACATTATCAAATATTAACTGCACAGTACAGCTAAATGTAAAAAATAGATAAATACACAATACATACAATGCCTACCTTAAAATATGGTTTTGGTCACCCTGTGCACAACTGTTGTACGAAAATGGTGGAAAAGCGGTAAAAACACTGAACATGATGAACACTGGCTTAATTGAAAGGCAATGAAAACATGGAACACCGAATAGAGGGTGCTATATATGCTGGGCACTCCTGTGGTAATATGCCTTTCAGCAGCCTATATCTGTTACTGGTACAGGTTCGCCATCACAATCAGACATCCGGTTCCATCAGTTATTCGGCACTAATTTCATCTAGCATAATTTCAAATTTCTGGAGTAGCCACACCAACCTGCTGTTATTATTTGGTGGCATTACTTGCTTCATAAGTCATTCCAATTTCTTTTTCTCCATTTATTGTTATAACCTGCTTACTTTTAGCCCTAGCCATGGTTCCAACGAATAAAAGAAATGCTTCTCGTTGTGTAAAGCACATTGTCCATAAAAGATAAGGTGACTTTGAAGCCACTGTTGGTTGCCATGAGCTCAGTCTCGCGATGCAGGGGAATGTGCTTTATTATTATGCTAATATCAACACTACAGCTTATTTGCCTATCACAGTTGATCTAATATGACATAATAAACAACATAAATAACATAAAAACATATTAATACTCCAGAATGAATAATATTTGGCATAATACCAAGCGGTTCGACAGAGGTATGAAGAGGATATGCGATGCAAGTACCATTCTCCTATCCCTGTCTTAGGGGATTATATTAGAGAAAACAGAGTATAGCACAGGGCTAACTGTGATATACACTCGTAGTGCACCATAAAACTGAAACAAAAAAGCTATTTTCTCTACATAGATTATCATACATATCAGTATATGTGTAGAGAACCTAGGATAACCCAGAAAAAAGTCAGTGACTTATTTCTAGTGCCTGGCTTGGGCTTGCCATATGATTTTTGATAAATATTTTTTTTTCTTTCAGTCGTTTGTTGGGCTGTCTTATTGAAACTTGGGCAATGTATGATAGAAAGATGCTTCTTAATGTACACCAAAAATGAAAGAAATTGCACCATAAATAACGAAGAGTTCACTTCTCAGTCATTAGCCACCCCATAGTGGTATATTTTCATACGGTTTTTATAGTTGTATTTTTGTTTTTTTGGTCTCATTTGATAGAATGGAAGATATATTACAGAAATAGATATGATTTTGATTGGTTTCGCGATGAAAAGTACCTTGAAATTGAGCTCAAAGTAGCGGAAATGTTCGATTCTTGGCGATGTTCAAGAGTAAACAAATGATGTCACTGTCTAATACGTTTCTGACTGGCCAGTCCAATATGCAGTCACAAATGGGTTGACATTATTTATACAATTACAATAATGCAGTAGTCTTCTATTTTTTGTGTGAAAAAAAATTCCAAATGGTAAGCAAGAGTAATATAAGAGGGGCCTGAAGCCATGACTAATGAACAGAGAAAATTTTATTTTAGTGCCAGGAATGTCTGTATTGTTTATTCTGGACCCTATTTTGAAATTGGCATTTTTTAAAAATTTGTGTGAAATTGGCCAAATTGCCAATTTCTGACCATTTTATTGGGTAGTTGAAATAGGTGAATGGGTGATTTCTTTTACTCATTTGACAGAATAGAAGTAAGTTTATTCAGGTATACACAAATACAGTTACATAGATTATCATACATAACGGCATATGTATATAGAACCGAGGATAACCCAAAAAAGTCAAGGTGACTTATTTCCAGTAAATGCCTTGGGCTTGCCATATATGATTTTTGGTAAATATTTTTTTTTCTCAGTTGTTTGTTGGGTTGTCTTATTGAAATTTGGGCAATGTATGATGGACAGATGCTTCTTAAATGTACACCAAAAATGAAAAAAATCGGATGATAAATAACGGAGTTCACTTCTCAGACATTAGCCGCCTCTAATCAGTATACTTTTGTATGGTTTTTATGGTTGTATTCTCGTTTTTTGGTCTCATTTGATACAATGGAAGATATATTACAGAAACAGAAGTGATTTTCATTGGTTTCACGACGAAAAGTATGTTGAAATTGAGCTCAATGTAGTGGAAATGTTTGATTATTGCCGATGTTCAGTGAACTTTCTTGTGTAAGTCAAGTTGGTTAACTTTATTAAGTGTATTCTAACCTAACCACTCTGTAATCCAACAAACTCAATAATCCAGCACACTACAGGTCCCAATGATGCCGGATTTGTGATGGCGGACCTGTATATGTTAATATTTACAGAGATCATCACCTGTCTGGTCTGTTTTTAGACCAGGCCTCCGCTGCATGACCCTTGTCGGTTTAGCACTTTCTTTGCTTATAATAGTAGACAAGGCCTCCTAATTACAGAACTATGAATTATAAAGCAGCACACAGGAAATTAAAGTGAAATGTATACTTACTGCAAGTAGATGTTAGTAAGAGTTATCTGTCATCTTATATGTTCACAAGCTGGAAAGAAAAACCAGCAAATCTGCCAGGGTGCAAAATGTTTAACAAGCTTCCTTTTCATTTGAATAAATCAACTGACAAAAAAAAAAGGTAGTGTGGGAAGTAAAGTGTGATGTACGTGTAATGTACGTGCACTTTGGAAAGACAACAGAAATGTAATTGTGAATGGTTACTCTTTTTATCGCCCTGCTTTGCTGGGATATACCCTGTTTTGAAAACATAGCACTACCTTGTTCCTGCTTGTCATTAACAGACTTCCTTCTATTTCTCCTTTAAATACAGTGGTACCTCGGGATACGAACTTATTTCGTTCCAGAAGGCTGTTCGAGTGCCAATACCGAACAAATTTGTTTCTATAAGGAATAATGTAAATTAGATTAATCCATTTCAGAACCCCAAAAATACACTTACAAAAGCACTTACATAAATACACTTACATAATTGTTCACATTTTGAGCTGTTTGTATCCTGAGGTACCACTGTATCTGGTTGTCCTTATGTGTAGCAATTTTGCTACATGCACTTTGGAAAGACAACAGAGTACAGTGGACCTCTGACATTTGATGGCATCGACATTCGATGAATTTTAATGCAAAAATTTCGCCTCGACATTTGATGGAAAACCCGACATTCGATACGATTCGTACGAGACGTGTCCACGTGTGGCCTGAACTGCACCATGTGTGCCAGTGTTTACAAGCCAGCCAGTGTGCGCGCATCTAAGGATACATTCGGTACATTCCATATTATCACTGTTTTTGGTGCTTGTTTCTGCAAAATAAGTAACCATGGGCCCCAAGAAAGCTTCTAGTGCCAACCCTTCGAGAAAAAAGGTGCTAATGACTATTGAAATGAAGAAAGAGATAATTGCAAAGTACGAAAGTGGAGTGCGTGTGTCGGGAGTGCATGATGATTTGGTAAAGAAATTGCCTGCAACTAGTGGTGATGTGAGTGAATTTAAGGCCAGCAAAGGTTGGTTTGAAAGATTTAAGAAGCATAGTGGCATACACAGTGTGGTAAGGCATGGTGAGGCTGCCAGTTCAAGTCCAAATGGAAGGGGATTCCCCTTCTAAACACTAACACCATCCACACTCCTCTCCCATCCCATCAATCATCACCAATCTTCATGAAAGGTAAGTGTCAATTATTCTGTTGTTATTGTAATTATTCTATTGCACTAAACTTAATATTTCATGTGGTAAAATTTTTTTTTTCATACTTTTGGGTGTCTTGCACGGATTAATTTGATTTCCATTATTTCTCATGGGGAAAATTAATTTGACTTTCGATATTTTCGACATTCGATGGCTCTCAGGAACGGATTAATATCGAATGTTGGGGGTCCACTGTAATTGTGAATGGTTGCTCTTTTTATCACCCTGCCTTGCTGGGATATGCCCTGTTTTGAAAGCATAGCACTACCTTGTTCCTGCTTGTCATTAACGAACTTCCTGCTATTTCTCCTTTAAATATCTGGTCGTCCTTATATGTAGCAATTTTGCTATTGCTTGTGTAGGCACAGATTGTGAACACATTGCAACCTCTCCATTAAACTATAGATTGTTTCCAAATGGGCTGCATCCCGTGGCTTTAATTTTTTATGTTGCTAAAACAAACTGGATAACTTTCTTACGATGACCTTTTATCCCTCATCCCATTCTATACCTATGTGGTTCTTGTATCCCTGGTCAAGATATGGTCAGATTACTTGGTCTTTTCTTTGAACATCAGATTTCATGGAAGTCTCACAATCTCCATGAAAACTGCCTATTATTGTCTGAACCTACTTCAGTTTTTAGCCATTCTTCTCTAGGAACTGATTAACAACACTTTCCCTGCTTTCAGCCCAAGTCTTAGCCTCCCCACTGCTCTTCCTAAACTTCATCCTGTTCCTCAAGGTTTATGTCTCCAGTGTCACAGGAAAGATACAGTACAGCCTCTCCTCACTTAACAACGGAGTTCCGTTCCTAAAACCACGTCAGTAAACGAATTCTTCTCTAAGTGAAGCGCATATTATAATGGCAGTGAATTTGTGTCAAGCATCTTTGATATTGTTTTGATGTCACCTTTGCACTATTTATAATATTTCTGGTATATTTTTAAATGTTTATACAGTAGTTCACTGTATACAGCCTCTCATTTAATGACGTACTCGTTTAACGACAACTCGGACTTACAACTGGCTCTCTGACCACTGCATTGCAGCACTGTATGACCCTTGTCGGTTTAGCACTTTCTTTGATTATAATAATAATCTGACCTCATTGCATACTTAAATAATGTATATTAGAGCTGATTTCCTCTATTCTGTTTATTACAATGTACAGTGGAACCCTGAGTTTCAGCCGTAATCCGTTCCAGGAGCTCGGCCTAAACTTGAAACAGCTGAAAGGCGAAGCAATATTTCCCATAAGAAATAATGTATATACAGTTAATCCGTTCCAGATCCACAAAAAATACATATTTTAAAGAATAACTATAGTTCTACATACACACAACACAGATAAATACATATATATTATACAATAGATAAATTAAAATTTAAATAAACATTTAAAATGACATTTACTTAACTTTATTGAAGAAACTTGCTGGTATCTGGAAGATAGGGGGGAGGAGAGAGGGAGGACTTACTGTTTGGAAGGGGAATCCCCTTCTATCAAGACTTTAGGTAACAAGTCCTTATCTGGGGTTACTTCCCTTCTTTGTCTTTTTAAGGCCACTAGGATCAGCTTGAGAGTCACTGGACCCCTGTCGCACAAAACTGTCAAAAGTGCTCTGTTTCTGGCATCTCTAAGATTTCCCAGAAGTGGGACAAGGTTTTGTCACTGAACATGTTGCAGATATGGCTTGTTTCAGCTTGGTCAGGGTGATACTTTTCAACAGAAAGTTTACAACTCATTCCATTTTGTACACATGTCCTTAATCACTAAAGAAGGCACCTACTTCACTCCCTCTTCCTCCTTCTCTGAAGCAAGTTTCTCAGCTGTGGTTTGATGCTGTTCCAGTTGAAGCTCTTGCAGTTTGTCAGTGGTTAGCTCTTCCCTGTGGTCCTCCACCAACTCTTCCATATCCTCGCCACTCACCTCCAACCCCATGGACTTGCCCAGTGCCACAATATCTTCCACAACAGGCAGGGTCAGCCTCAAACCCTTCAAAATCCCTCTGGAGGACACATTGTGGCCACAATTGTCTCCAAGCAGAGTTCAAAGTCCTGGAAGTCACTCCCTCCCAAACCTTACCTATAAGGCTTATGCAATGGAGGATACTGAAGTGTTTCTTACAGAACTCTAAGGGTCAACTGAGTGTCTGAGGTCACTTCAAAGCACCTTTCAAACACTGCTTTTGGGCAGAGTTTTTTTGAAGTTAGAAATGACCTGCTGGTCCATGGGCTGGAGGAGAGGAGTGGTGTTAGGAGGCAAGAACGTAACTGTTATAAAACTGAAGTCCCTTGACAATAGGTCTTCCAAGTTTGGAGGATGAGCAGGAGCATTGACCATTACCAGGAGGCACTTGAGTGGTAAATTATTTTCCATGAGGTATTTTTTCACACCGGGGCCAAACACTTCATGGACCCACTCTTTGAAAATTTGCCTTGTAACCCATGC
The DNA here is from genome assembly GCF_038502225.1 of Cherax quadricarinatus. Lineage (NCBI taxonomy): Eukaryota > Metazoa > Arthropoda > Malacostraca > Decapoda > Parastacidae > Cherax > Cherax quadricarinatus. The sequence continues at coordinate 14,874,999 of NC_091329.1, read as the reverse complement.
CTTATTATTTGCTTTCCACAAGACACACAATTTATTTTTGATTACATTGTTTTTCTTGAACACTCTGGGATTTTCTGAGTAATACACCAGTAAAGGCTTCATTTTAAAATCCCCACTAACGTTAGCACAGAACAAGAGAGTTAGCCGGTCTTTCATAGGCTTGTGTCATGGCAGTGCCTTTTCCTCCTGAGTAACGTAGGTCCTCTTTGACATTTTCTTCCAAAACAGGCCTATTTTGTCACAATTGAACACTTGTTGGGGTTTGAATTTTTCAGTCTGTGTACCCCTTAAATTCACTCATGAAGTTTTCAGTTGTACATTTGTCTGAACTTGCTGCCTCACTATGCCTTACCACACTGTGTATGCCACTATGCTTCTTAAATCTGTCAAACCAGCCTCTGCTGGCCTTAAATTCACTAACATCAGCACTGGTTCCAGGCATTTTCTTTGTAAGATCAGCATGCAACTGACTTGCCTTCTCACAAATGATCTACTCTGAAACACTATCTGTTTATTGTTGATCCACACAAACAAGTTCTCAACCTCTTCGACTGTTTGTGATCTATTTTTGGATAACATGACAACACCTTTCACAACATCAGCTTCCTTGAGTTCTTATCTCTTCGCCAGGATAGAAGTGATAATTGGTTTGTTTTTGCCGTACATCCTGGCAAGCTCCCCCACACGAACGCCACTCTCATATTTTTCTACTATCTTCTTCACTGCTATGGTGTTCCTCACTTTCTTTACCCAGGGCCCATGGTGACTTATTTCACAGTCACAATTAATGGCTGGCTGACTGGATGGACAGCTGGGTGGCTAGCTGGATGATTGGCTGGCTGCCTGGCTGGATGGCTGGCTGCCTGGCTGGATGGCTGGCTGGCTTGCTGGCTGCCTGGCTGGATGGCTGACTGGCTACCTGGCTGGCAGTATGGATGGCTGCCTGGTTGGCAAGATGAGCACGCAGGGTAATGTTCACTCAAGGATAAACAACGCTGGACTGACTCATGACGCCTGCACAGGCAGGTGCACAAGCATGGGCAGGTGGACAGGTCTGGTACGCCAGGCAAAACCTGGGGCAACGGCCAAAACACGGGACAAAATTTGGCCAAAAAAAGCAGTCGAAACCCAAAGCGGCCGATTCTCAGGGTGGCCGAAACCTGGGGTTTCACCATACAGTACACTACTGTATAAACATTTAAAAATACAGTGGACCCACGCCTTACGATATTAACCCTTTGACTGTTTTCGACGTATAAATACATCTTACGAGCCAATGTTTCTGACGTATATATACTCAATAATTCTAGTGGCTTCAAATCAAGCGGGAGAAAGCTGGTAGGCCCACATGTGAGAGAATGGGTCTGTGTGGTCAGTGTGCACCACATAAAAAAAATCCTGCAGCACACATTGCGTAATGAGGAAAAAAAACTCTGATCGTTTTTTTGGAATAAAACGCCGACTTTGAGGTGTATTTTCGTATAGTATTTATCGTTGTATTCGCGTTTTCATGGTCTTAGGTGATAAAATGGAAAACATATTACAGAAATAGACATGATTTTCATTACTTTGACGATGAAAACGACCTTGAAACTGAGCTCAAAGTAGTGGAAATGTTCGATTTTTACCAATGTTCAGGAGTAAATAAATCACACCACACGTCCAATACACGTCAACTGGGGAGTCTAATATTCTTTCACTAGTGCACTGATATTATTTATACCATTTTTACAATAATGCAGTAGTCTGCATAACAGTAAATTTTGTATTTTTTTGTATGAATAAAAAATCAAAATAGAAAGCAATAATAATATAAGAGGGGCCTAGAGATGTGACTAATGAACAGAGGATATGTTATTTTAGTGCCACGAATGTCTACCTTGTTTATTCTGGACCCTATTTTGAAATTGGCATCTTTTTTAGTTTGCGTGAAATTGGCCAAATTGCCAATTTCTGACCACCATATTGGGTAGTCCAAATTAGTAAATGGGAGGTTTCTTGTACTCAGCTGATAGATAAAATGGAGTTCTAAAGAAATAGCTATGAGTTTGGTCAACTGGAACAATGGAATTGGCTGAAAATAGGGCTCAAAGTCGGCGAAATCGCCGATACGCATATGTCGCCGAGACCGCTAACTTCGCGGGAGCATAATTCCATGAGTTTTCGACCAAATTTCGAACTTTTGGTGTCATTACCATCAGGAAAAGATTCTCTATCATTTCATAAGAAAAAATAATCTTTTTTTTTTTTTCAAAAATTGAGCGACATAGAATGACAGTTTCAGAGAGGGGCCTGAAACAGTCAAAGGGTTAATCCGTTCCTGAGAGCTCATTGTATGCCGAAATTATCGTAAGGTGAATTAATTTTCCCCATAAGAAATAATGGAAATCAAATTAATCCGTTCCTGACACCCCAAAGTATGAAAAAAAAAAATTTTTACCACATGAAATATTAATTTTAATACACACAAACTGAAGAAGACATGCACAGTTAATACTCTACTAAGAATAGAATACATGACACTTACCTTTATTGAAGATCTGGCGATGATTGATGGGATGGGAGGAGGGGAGGGCGTGGAAGTTATTGTTGAGAAGGGGAATCCCCTTCCATTAGGACTTGAGGTAGCAAGTCCTTTTCTGGGGTTACTTCCCTTCTTTTAATGCCACTAGGACCAGCTTGAGAGTCACTGGACCTCTGTCGCACAGCAAATCTGTCCATAGAGCTCTATACCTCCCGTTCCTTTAAGACTTTCCTAAAATGGGCCATAACATTGTCATTGTACAGGTTGCCAACACGGCTTGCAGTAACTGTGTCAGGGTGATTTTTATCCGTAAAGGTTTGCAGTTCAACCCACTTTGCACACATTTCCTTAACCCTTTCAGGGTCCGTCCCGTAGATCTACGGCTTTACGTTCAGGGTGCAAACCGTAGATCTACGCCATGAGCTCAGCTCACTCTGATAAACTGTGAGTGGTACATTTGGGCCTAGATATGAGAGAATACATCTATGTGGTATGTGTGCACCACATAAAACAGATCCTGCAGCACACTGTGTATAATGAGAGAAAAAAAATGAAATCATGATTTTTGGAATAAAACAGCAACTTTGCAGTGTTTTTTCGTATGTTTTTTATAGTTGTATTTGCGATTTCTTGGTCTCATTTGATAGAATGGAAGACATATTACAGAAATGGAGATGATTTTGATTGGTTTTAGCACTGGAAATGGCTTGAAACTGAGCTCAAAGTAGCAGAAATGTTAAATTTTTGCCGATATTCAAGAGTAAACAAACGACCTCACACATCTAATACACGTCAGCTGGTGGGTCTAATATACATTCACAAATATGGTGATGATATTTATACAATTATTACAGTATTGCATAACAGTAAATCTTCTATTTTTTGGTGTGAATAAAAATTCATTATGTGAATAAAAAATCAAAATGGAATTTATTTGTAAAGCCTCAAAACATAACTAATGAACAGAGGAAATGTTAGTTTAGTGCCAGGAATACCTACATTGTTCATTCTGGACCCTATTTTGAAATTGGAATATTTTGAACTTTGTGTTAAATTGGCCAAATTAACAATTTCCGATCACTTTATTTTGTAGTTGAAACAGTTGACTTGGCGATTTCTTGTGCTCAATCGATAGAATAGAAGTAATACTAGTGAAATAGCTAAGAATTTGGTTGACTGGAATAATGTAATTGGCCTAAAATGGGAGTCAAAGTCGGCAAAATCGCCAATTCGTAAATATCGCTGACACATCAAAATTCGCGAGAGCATAATTTCGTTAATTTTCCACCAAATTTCGTACTTTTTGTTTTATTACCTTCACAAAAAGATTCTCTACGATTTCATAAGAAAAAATAACAAATTTTTTTTTTTTAAATTCTTGGACACTGGTGCGTGACTCCAGATTTGGGCCTTGGACCCTGAAAGGGTTAATCTCTTTTTTCAATTCCATACTAATTTTCGCCCTTTTTACCACAGGGATGGCACTAGAAGCTTTCTGGAGTCCATGGTGACTTATTTTGCAGTTAAAAGCACTAAAAACACTGGGATAATGTGAAATGTACCGAATGTATGCGTAGATGCGACCGCACTGGCTGGCTTGTAAACACTGGCGCTGAGGCCACATGTGGGACGTGTCCTGGACGAATCACGCAAGGCAAGTTTTTTATCGTGAGGCGAGGCAAAATTTTTGCGTTAAAATGTATCGTATGGCAAATTTAACGTAACGTGATGCCATCGTAAGGCGGGGGTCCACTGTACAGTGGAACCTCAAATTTCTAACGTAACGCTTATCTAACTCTTCGCCTTTCAACTGCTTTTTTCGAACCAGCTTTGTCCCTATTATCGAACTCGTCCCTTCTTTCGAACCAGCGGATACTGGACCTGTCCACCAGCCCACTCTGTCCGCGTCCCCGCATAGGTGCCATGAGCCAGTCTGCCTTTGTTGATGCTTGAGTGAACACTAACCTGCAGTCTCATTCAAACATTTTATGATTAATTCATTGTGTTTAGTGCTTGTGGGACTGTGAAATAAGCTACCATGGGCCCAAAGAAAGCTGCTAGTGGCACCCCTGTGGTAAAGAAAGTGAGAAACACCATAGATGTGAAGAAGGAAATAATATGGAAGTATGAGAGTGGTGTGCAACTTGTTGAGCTTGCCAGGATGTATGGGAAAAACAAGTCGACCATTGCTTCTATCCTGGCAACGAAAGAACAAATCAAGGAAGCTGATGTTGCGAAAGGTGTTAATATGCTAACCAAAAAAAGACCACAGACAATCGATCAGGTTGAGAAGTTGTTGCTGGTGTGGATCAAGGATAAAGAGATGGCAGGTGATAGTGTTTCAGAGACGATTATTTGTGAAAAGGCAAGGAAGTTGCATGCCGATCTGGTACAGAAAACTCCTGGAACCAGTGCTAATAGTGAATTTAAGGCCAGCAGAGGCTGGTTTGACAGATTTAAGAAGCGTACTGGCATACACAGTGTTGTAAGACATAGTGAGGCAGCCAGTTCAGACAAATGGGCGACTGAGAAGTTTGTACAGGAGTTTAAGGTTTATGTAGACACTGAAAAATTCAAACATCAACAAGTGTTCAATTGTGACGAAACAGGCCTGTTTTGGAAGAAAATGCCAAAGAGGACCTACATTACCCAGCCCATGGACCAGCAGGTCATTTCTAACTTCAAAAAACTGTACACAAAGCAGTGTTTGAAAAGTGCTTTGAAGTGACCGCAGACTTAACCCTTTCAGGGTCCGTCCCGTAGATCAACGGCTTTACGTTCAGGGTCCAAACCGTAGATCTACGTCATTAGCTCAGCTCACTCTGATAAACTGAGAGTGGTAAATTTGGGCCTAGATATGAGAGAATACATCTATGTGGTATGTGTGCACCACATAAAACAAATCCTGCAGCACACTGTGTATAATGAGAGAAAAAACTGAGACCATGATTTTCGATTAAAACAGCGACTTTGCAGTGTTTTTTCTTCGTATGTTTTTTATAGTTGTATTTGTGATTTCTTGGTCTCATTTGATAGAATGGACATATTACAGAAATAGAGATAATTTTGATTGGTGTTAGCACTGGAAATGGCTTGAAATTGAGCTCAAAGTGGCGGAAATGTTAAATTTTTGCCGATGTTCAAGAGTAAACAAACGACCTCACACGTCTAATACATGCCAGCTGGTGGGTCTAATATACATTCACAAATGTGGTGATGATATTTATACAATTATTACAATATTGCATAACAGTAAATCTTCTATTTTTTGGTGTGAATAAAAATTCATTATGTGAATGAAAAATCAAAATGGAATTTATTTGTAAAGCCTCAAAACATAACTAATGAACAGAGGAAATGATAGTTTAGTGCCAGGAATACCTACATTGTTTATTCTGGACCCTATTTTGAAATCGGAATATTTTGAACTTTGTGTTAAATTGGCCAAATTACCAATTTCCGGTCACTTTATTTTGTAGTTGAAACAGTTGACTTGGCGATTTCTTGTGCTCAATCGATAGAATAGAAGTAATACTAGTGAAATAGCTGAGAATTTGGTCGACTGGAATAATGTAATTGGCCTAAAATGGGAGTCAAAGTCGGCAAAATCGCTGATTCGTAAATATCGCTGACACATCAAAATTCACGAGAGCATAATTTCGTCAATTTTCCATCAAATTTCGTACTTTTTGTTTTATTACATTCACAAAAAGATTGTCTACCATTTCATAAGAAAAAATAACAATTTTTTTTTTTTAAATTCTTGGACACTGGGGCACCACTTCAGATTTTGGCCTTGGACCCTGAAAGGGTTAACTAAGTTGACCCTAAGAGAGTTCTGGAGGAATCACTTTAGTATCTACAGCTCCATAATCCTTATAGGTAAGGCTTGGGTGGGAGTGGCTTTCAGGACTTTGAACTCTGCTTGGAGACAATTGTGGCCAGATTGTGTCCAAAAGAGGGATTTTGAAGGGTTTGAGGCTGACCCTGGCCCAGCTGACCCTCTGCCTGTTCTGGACTCTATTGTGGCATTGAGGAACACCCTGGGGCTGGAGGTGAGTGGCGAGGATGTGGAAGAGTCGGTGGAGGACCACAGGGAAGAGCTAACCACTGAAGAACTGGAAGAGCTTCATCTGGAACAGTATCAGACCACAGCTCAGGAACTTGCTTCAGAGGAGGAGGAAGAGGGAGTGGATGAGGTGCTTTCTTCAAAGATTAAGGAGATTTGCACCAAGTGGAATTATGTCTAAATGTTTGTGGAGAAGTACCACCCTGAGCAAGCTGAAGCAAGCCATCTTTGCAACAAGTTCAGTGACAGAACCATGTCCCATTTTAGGGAAATCTTAGAGGTACCAGAAACAGAGGACTATGGACAGTTATTTTGTGAGACAGGGGTCCAGTGACTCTCAAGCTGGTCCTAGTGGCATTAAAAGACGGAGAAGGGAAGTAACCCCAGAGAGGGCTTTGGTACCTAAAGTCCTTATGGAGGGGGATTCCTCTTCCAAACACTAACCCCAACTTCCTCTCTCCTCCTCTCTATCTTCCAGATGCCATCACCAGTCTTCAATAAAGGTAAGTAAAAATGCTATTTTATGTTATTTAAATTTATTAATAATTGTACACTATATTTGTTGTGTGTATGTAAAACTATAATGTAATACTATCTATAAAATGTATTTTTTTGTGAATATTTTTGGGTTTCTGGAATGGATTAATTGTATTTCCATTATTTCTTATGGGAAATATTGCTTCGCCTTTCAAACTTTTTGACTAGAACTAGCTCCTTGAACGGATTAAGTTCAAAATTTGAGGTTCCACTGTATACCAGAAATGTTATAAATGATGCAAATGTGACATTAAAACAATACCAGATATGAATGACACAAACCCACTACCATTATAGTATGCTTTTCACTTAGCGACAAATTTGTTTACCAGTGTAGTCTTAGGAAAGGAACTCTATCGTTAAGTGAGGAGAGGCTGTATTGTAATAAACAGAATAGAGGAAATCAGCTCTAGTATATGTTATTTAGGCATGCATACTGGTTAGATAGCTCGCTGTAAGTCCGATTCATCGGTAAATGAGTATGTCGCTAAGTGAGGAAAGGCTGTATGTTCAATACTCATCTCTATCATAAATGTTGCAACCATGGCTGCTGTGTAATTTGTTGTTTCCAACTCCCAAAGTGCATTTTCAAGTTTTTAGGAAATTCACTTTGTATCCCATCATATTTTGAATACAACAATTGTGCTGCATTTCTAACAAGCACAAAAAAGTTTGTAAATAAAGACAAAATATTTCACCACTCATGGTGAAACTTTTCCTCAATAAATTTCTTGAAGTGTTCATGTGTCATCATACCAACCAGCAAGTTTTTTTTTCCTTGGACATACTGATATTCAGGGCGATGAACATGCAGACACCCACATGGTCAGATTCACAAATTGCCTGTACCGATATCCTGCAAGTGTGTTTCTGTTTCCAGTTCTGTACTCTCCTACCTTATAAATGCAACAATGTTGGTCCCATTTAGAATACAATCATTTACTTAATATACAGGCCATCTCCTGCTGACGTAAGATGACCCGGAAAGGTAGAAACATTTTCACTGTTATTCAAGAACATAAGAAAGAAGGAACACTGCAACATGCCTACTGGCCTATGCGAGGCAGGTCTAATTCTCCCACTGGCTTAAGCCAATGCCTTGATCTAGTCAAGTCAGACACATCACTTAAGGGAGGAGCATGGCATCCGACCTAGTAGCACAAGCTAGTCAGGTCCACCCACCCACACTCACTCATGTATTTATCCAACCTACTTTTAAAACTACACAACGTCTTAGCTTCTATGACAGTACTCGGGAGTTTGTTCCACTCATCCACAACTCTATAACCAAACCAGTGCTTTCCTATATCCTTCCTGAATCTGAATTTTTCCAATTTAAAACCATTGCTGCGAGTCCTGTCTATGTTAGATATTTTTAGCACACTATTTACTTCCCCTTTATTAATTCCTGTTTTCCACTTATACACCTCAATGACTGCCTTGCAAGAAGCTTGCTGACATCACAGTTTGGATGGCCCTTGAAGTACAACATCCTCACCCCTCCAGAGTGTAGGCACCATACTTCATACCTCCAGGACTCAAGTCCAGCTAACTGGTTTCCCTGAATCCCTTCACATATGTTACTTTGCTCACACTCCAACAGCATGTCAAATCACAAAAATCACTTCCCTGTACTCCTAACACACTCACAAGAACATTGCATGTCCATGCCTCTAGCGCTCAAAACCTCTTTAACTCCCTCTCTGGGATGACTACAGATAAGGGCTCTTGATCCAAGGAACTGGACTTCTCTTCCTTAGAACCTGAATGCCTCCCAAATTCCTAGGTGCTATGTGACCCCCTATAGGTTTAGTGTTTGCCCCCAGATTAAAAGAATCCTGGGATGATCTTTACCCCTCCATCCCTTCACCCCAGATTTGTATGCCCTCCAAGTCATCCTATTTTGCTCCACTCTCTAAATGTCCAAACCACCTCAACCCTCCCCTCCCCTCAAGGAAGGTTCCTTGACACTGGTGAGGGGCTCTTGATCTAGAGAATTGGATCTGTGCTCCAATTCCCTGAATTAAGCCTGAATACCTTCCACATCCTCCCCCACAGGTGCTGTATAATCCTCCCTTTTTAGCACTTCCCCCTTGATTATAATAATCAACCCTCCCCTCCTCTGCCCTCAGAATAGTATTTTTGGTAATTTCTAGCAAGCACCTGGCAGGTGCTCCTGGCAACTTCCTCACATGGGACATGGACACCGTTCCATGAAATGTGTTGGAGAGACTGGCAAGAAGTCTATTGTCTTGAGCAAACATCGAGGTACCTGTAATGGGGATTAGTTAGTGCCTACATCATCCACAAACTCCTTGGGACATACGACAAGTTGGAAAGTGGCACAACTCATCCCCACTCAATCAAATTTTAGACATAAAAGGTTCCTGGAAGCCCGTGAAGTGATACATTAACCCTTAAACGGTCCAAATGTATATATACGTTTTCTTGTGTAGCTCCCCGAATTTTTTGAGAAAAATTTTTTTTTTAATAGGAAAAATGAGCATATGGTACCCAGGCATCCCCAATTTTTTTCATATGGCGCACAGTGAGTGCGCACACCCATTCTCTCATGTCTTGGCGACTCAGGCTTATCGTGTCAATGTTGAATGAATGACAAAGGAAATGTATATACATGTTTTGGGCGCTACATGAGAGAACGTATATATGTATACGTTTGGACTGTTTAAGGGTTAAAGTATCTGGAGGTTATAATTTTTAGTCAATAAAAAACAAATAAAATGGTTTATATTTAATAAAATAATTTATATACAACAGTTTCATCATTTCAGAACCTTCAGCTCTAAAGCTGAGAGAATTTCAATACAATATAAACTTCAGCTGAGGCACTAAATTAGGACTGAGTACTTATATGCTGCAACATCCTTTATATATTAAAAGTTAGATTACTTAAGAAAAAGCATAAGTTTCACTTGTAAAGGAATTTGTGGACTGGCAGTATCATAATAATTAAATTTCTTTCATAATGAAACAGGTATATCACAGGCATAAATGTACTAGATATAGGAATTTTTCGCAAAATTTTCTCTCAAAACATTCAAGCAAATAGCATTCTATAGGATTATACTTTTTACTGATTATTATTTTTATAATAATCTTAAATAATTACTTACCTAAGTCTTGAAAATTATGTAATTACCCAAAAAATATAATTAATATAACTGATGTTTTCTAATGATTATAAATAAAAATTGAGTTTTAAAATAGGCTGAATGACAACGTAAGTGCCAAGTCCTCGGAGGCAGACAGAGGTGGTGGTAGTATTTTGTCATTTTTATCATTATATTCATGAAAGCACTAAATGTTTGTAGAGAGAATTAGCGCTTCTTTTTGATTATAATAATTGTAGAGAGAAATGGGAATATTTCTCTCGACACGCATCTTTGGTCATCAGATAACCCAATCAGTGGCACTTTCAATCATTTGACCAAGGCCTACCACTGGCTCACTGGTCTGACCTGTAAAATGGCAGGTTTTTCCACCCATTTTGTACAATAGGCAAATCATTCATAGCATATAAGAAGTGCAGTATTAGCCGGAGGCTAGCAACTACTGTTCTTAGTCATAAATGTAAGAATTGCTTCAATACATGTATATACATATACTGTATTGTATCATCAAAAAATACTCAGTAGTATCTTAAATACCATCACTGCTCTGTTGATGTCCTTTCCACATATTTTATCTCTTGTATAGCACTCGATGACATTCGCAGATTTAGTGCTTTTCATGAATATAGTACAGTAATCATGGTAATGCTCAACAGAGAAAAATATGCATGTGAACTATATACTGTATTTAAAATCTGACTACAAATAATTTTGACAGTACAATATATACATAACATTTCTTCCAGTAACTTGACTACAAACATGATTTTTTTCTCACAATAGGAAATAGTGCTGCAAAAATTTCTTGGCAAATAGTTAAAACTACTAAGCTCATTTTATGCCAATCAAGTGTTAATCTATACCAGTATACACTTTATTTTGCAAGTACTGTAACTGAGTTGTGAATATTTGAAGCTTTTATAAATAACTAGTGAGATTTGCACCAGTAGCTAAGAAACATATCTATTAAAAACAGTTACATTATTTAAAAACCTTAATTAAAAAAACTGTCAATGCCTGCAAACTATCAATGTCAGCAAGGTCATTCTTAGCAAATACCTGAACCAGTTAAATTTATTTAAGAGGTATAGTTTCACTCTTTTCTATGCTTGTTGGATCTAATAGCTTCCCCTTCTCTGAGAATATAATACTGTATATGCTACAAGTCATGTTTCACCTTATTTCCAATGTGTACCCTGCCTGCTTTGCTTGTAATTAGTGCCTAACAATCGGTAAGACATTTCCCACTAGGCAGCGCCTGGATCTTATTGATCACGCTTGAATTACGAGCTAAAAGTGCTGAATTGGCATTAATTTGCTGTCCAGTTTTGTATTTGTGATTTATAAATAATATAGCACACATCGAAGTAACCAGTGGGTTGGATGTTTGTCTATACGTATTTGTAAGAGTTCATGACTAATTGGGCGTGTAGTACAATGAAATATTCCCTTGGATTACATGCCCAGTCATGTTCAGTGCTTACATTCTTCCCTGTTTGGCAGGCTCCTGAGTTCTCTCACAGTATTTCTTAATGACCCTTGGATTATTGCAAATTTTCATCTCACTAAGTTCCCCCTTTTGGGTTTAGTGCTTGGTTTTAATTATAATAATAGTAATAATTCTAGGTAGTAGGTTGGTAGACAGCAACCGCCCAGGGAGGTACTACCGTCCTGCCAAGTGAGTGTAAAACGAAAGCCTGTAATTGTTTTACATGATGGTAGGATTGCCGGTGTCCTTTTTTCTTTCTCATAAACATGCAAGATTTCAGGTACGTCTTGCTACTTCTACTTACACTTAGGTCACACTACACATACATGTACAAGCATATATATACACACCCCTCTGGGTTTTCTTCTATTTTCTTTCTAGTTCTTGTTCTTGTTTATTTCCTCTTACCTCCATGGGGAAGTGGAACAGAATTCTTCCTCCGTAAGCCATGCGTGTTGTAAGAGGCGACTAAAATGCTGGGAGCAAGGGGCTAGTAATCCCTTCTATGAATTACTAAATTTAAAAAGATAAACTTTCATTTTTCTTTTTGGGGCACCCTGCCTTGGTGGGATATGGCCGGTTTGTTGAAAAAAAAAAAACACCTACCATCCGACTTACGACCACTCGACTTACGCCCGTGTTTTTTATGCCAAATTTCTGGGAAATAAACAACTATTTATGTTGTACACAGTGTTTATCCTAAACCTTACAGTGTAAAATACAATAACAACATAAAAAGTAAAGTAAAACATGAAATACCAAAATAAAACAATAAAATAAAGTCATTACAAAAATGTTTTGTTGATATTCAGTAGTAAAGTTCGACTTACGACCGGTTTCTCGGAACCGAACTCGGTCGTAAGTCGGATGGTAGGTGTAGTAATAATCTCACTAAGTGTAAAACCAATATTTTTGTTTACCAGTGTGAAGACAAGGCTTATAATCAGCTTATTTCAAATATGTCTGCAGTCCTTACAAAAAAAAAATGAAATGCCAAAGCTCCTTCTTATGCACTAGGTACATCAAATATGGTTCATTTTTTCAACCTACAGATCATGCAATTACCTACCCTGATAGTGCAGTGAGGTACAGTTTTGTTGTGAGTAGGAAATATGTTTCCATGTTCCTGCATTTTGTGCAGTAAGAGATTAACAATTTGATATTAGATTCACTGGATATTGTTGTTTTCTTACTAGCTCTATAGTTATGTAGCTACTATTGACTCTTGCTTCATTTTCTTATGCTGATTTCTTATTCTATACAATATGGACAATATAGTCTAAATGCACATAGAAACAATCCTAAGAGTAAAGTTGTGATAATTCAGTGAGAATGATGACTGAAAAGTGTCTATACAATTTCTAAAATTTTTGTATAGTGCACTGCATACTTGCCAGCTAACAGTGTTCCTCAGTTCTCAGGGTCAGTTCTTAACCCTTAAACTGTCCAAACATTGATCTACGTTCGCTCGCATAGCGCTCTGAACATAGATCTATGTTTTTTTACATGCTTTCTTATGGAGAAAATCAAGGTCAGAGTGCTACGCACGCAAACGTAGATCTACATTTGGACAGTTTAAGGGTTAAGTATTGTATAAACACTAAGATTCAATTACGGTTCTCTTATCAGTCAAAAGTTTTTCAGCTGCTGAGGGTTTTGTTTATACATCATACATCTGGTGAATCTTGGTGCACTTCAACCTAGGTAGCTCAGGTTCTCATGCCATGTGAGTTTAAACTTTTACTTTCTTTTGACTATGGGTGTTTTTGGTTCTTTGGTCTCATTGGCTTTAATTCCCTCTGAAATTATAAGATACCCATGGCTAACTATATGATTCCATATAAGCTAGATACTACACATTCTATAGGGCAACGTCTCGTACATTTTTTTTTTCTGGCCACTACTGCAGGAGTACTCCTAAAGGATGGTAAAATATCAACTTATAGAAGGTATTCTATGTCAAAGATATACAGAAGTGCAACAATACCATACAATAACCATGGTACTGTATATGTCTAAGGCTGTTCAAGATACAGCAACAATGCATACAAGTGTTTTGTCAGATGCTAATCATAGTTTATAACAGCAACACCAGTGTATACAGATGTATGTCCAATCTATTTAATACAGGTATATAGAGTACAAATCCATGGAGAAGTAGAAAAAGAATCCTTCCTTTGTAAGCCATGCATGTTGTAAGAGGCGACTAAAATGCCAGGAGCAAGGGGCTAGTAACCTTCTGTATAAATTACTAAATGTAATTGAAAAAAAATTATAAAATGTATTTTTTTTCTTTTTTTTTTGGGTCACCCTGCCTCAGTGGGAGACAGCCAGTGTAAAAAAAATATAGAGTACATTAACTATGTTGTATTTTAATTAATATTTTGTATATAGCTTTCATACAAGTTCCTCAATTCCTCAAACAAGTTTTTTAACACACCGGCTGTCTCCCACCAAGGAAGGGTGATCTGAAAAAGGAGAAAACACTTTCACCATCACTCACTCTATCACTGTCTTGTCAGAGGCATGCTAATACTACTTCAGATGCACTTTCAAACTGCAATATTCCTACCCGTCCTTCAATGTGCAGACACTGCATGTACTTCCCATTTCCAGGACTCGAGTTCAGCTTATTGGTTTCCCTGAAACCTTTCATAAATGTTACCTTCCTTACACTTCAACAGCATGTCAAGTCATAAAAACTACTTTGCATCCATTCACTCCTACCAAATACTCCTTTCTGAATGCTCATGGGATATAGAACCCTCTATCTACCATAATATACATCTTGGGTAGGTGGGGAACTAAAGCATGTTTTCCTGTCAAGTATGAGTTCTTTGATGTCTTCTTTCACTGCTTTTAAAGATTAGACATGCTGTGCGACCTGATAATCACAAAGTGCGACACTCGCGTTAAAAAAAAAAAAAAAAAATTCAGTGATTCCATGTAAATTTTGATTGCCTCTGTTTCTCTTCACGGGTGATCTATATTTTACCCAAAGTCACACTGAGGTCATTTCCATATGTGAATCCTGTTAGGATTATTCTCATAAGTCATTATACCAAGTAAGCACAGAATATTTACCTCTTAATGAAAGAAAGACTTTTTATGCTGCAATGGATCAATTGCAGCTTTAGGACTCTCATAACTTTAACCGTTTCTCTGTTGTGCATGTTATCCTTGCGCTAAGAAAATGACAAGGCTGCAATAGTCTTTTACTGGTACATTTCATGTCATTTTCAGGTGGGCTTGAGAAAGCCCACCCTTAGCTGAAATGTTGCACCAATAAAGAACTGCACTTCAATTAGTAATTGTATCACCACTTGTCAGCATTACACCTCCAGTTTGCAAATCTGACTTTGTTGCTCAGAAGGAAAGCATGGTTGACATGATCAAAGGTCTGCTGAGTGAGAATTATGTCCTACCAGTTGCTAAACAGTAACTACTAGTGAGGTGGGTTGAGTACACAACAGTGATAGAATGAAAAATAGGACTTGTATCCCTGAAAGAATTTAATTGTGTAAGAAAGATAAGTGTATTCTCATGAGTTACTGGACCCACTGATAAAAACCCTTTTCCTGTCAATCAAAGAAAAGTATTCCATTACAGTACAGCCTCTCCTCACTTTATGATGGAGTTCTGTCCCTAAGACCACATCAGTAAACAAATTCATTGCTAAGTGAGGAGCATACTATAATGGTAGTGGGTTTGTGTCAACTATCTTTGATATTGTTTTAATGTCACCTCTGCACCATTTATAACATTTCTGGTATATTTTTAAAATGTTTATACAGTAGTGTACTGTATATTGTAACAAACAGAATAGAGGAAATCAGCTCTAATGTACATTATTTAGGTATGCACACTGGTCAGAGTGCCTGTCGTAAGTCCAAGGCATTGGTAAACGAGTACGTCGCTAAGTGAGGAGAGGCTGTATATGCCAATGACATCACTGATTTAATGATTTTCCACTAAAAGAATGGTAAAGGAATAAATGTGTAACTAATATTTTATGCATTTAGTTCAGCTGTGGATTGACCTCACTTTAGAGATAATCAAAAAATAAGCATCAACCACATACTCAGCACCAAATAATTCTCAAAGAAATTAAGTAAACCTATTATGATTTATTTTGCTTTTAAATACAAGTTAGTGTCACTTACAATATATTATCACAACTCGAAAGTGTATTGTAATAATAATAATGGCTAACGCATTATCTTACAAACCCAATATCATTCCGAGTACAAGCAGCTACAAAACTAAATATGTACTCATTGTAAATGTATATACACACATGCATATACACATTAGTATATTTGTAAATTTTCATTTAACATTCCACTACAAAATCTAACAAAAGACTATACACCAGAAAATAAAATGATAGTATACACTGGATAAACAATAAGGCAAAGTACCATATATCACCATAATAATTCCTGAAATTGTGTATATTACAAGTAAACAAATCTAAGGTGAACAATGAAAAAAAAAGACTGTACATATATATGTATTTAAAATGATGTAACAAACTCAAAAGAAAAAACAAAAAAAACTTGTAAACTACTGTATTTGATCACTACTAATATAGCTTCTTATGTAAAAATAAATACTATTCTTTATAGTGAACATGAGCTGCAACCCTTAAGTTATTAAATATAGAGTTACCTATATATGGAACCTTGTGAAATAAAGGTATGCCTTGGTGTTTTCCCTAAAAGGTATTATCAAGTGCTTGGTATTTGTGAGTGGTAGCTGGAAGAACAGCAGACACTGAGTAAATTCTTAGGTTACCAGCAGTGTAGCTTTCTTGTAAGAACATGCTTGTGGCAATCAGCAGAACCATCTGTTGACAAACAATAAATATATTAAATTGCCTTATTTACTGTTTAATGTACGTTATGCCCTTAATGGTATAATGTTACTGTGGGATAATTGTTCAGTAAATCTGATTTTTATATCAATATTCATAAGTTTTCTGAATTAAAAATATGCAAGGTTTTTGGAATTTCAAATGGGATCCCCATCAATATACCTTACATAAATAAAAAAAAAAAACATACTCAGCAGTATAATTTATCATCTTGCCATTCAAACAAATTTTTTAAAATGGCCATATGTGTGCCATGTGCATAATAGTGTTCATGCTCCCTCATAACTGCATCAATGCACATAAAATCTACATATTCCACTGTGACAGATTTGTATTCAGTGCTTTTAAGTATGGCAAACTTAACATCAATATACAGTATTACATCCAGCACTTACAAGAGCAACGTGCATGGCACATACAGGCAACCACACTCCTCGGCTCAATGTGTGGTAGTCAAGTCCAATGGCATGTAGCACTGTGGGGAAGCAACCCTGGTGGAAAGAATGCATATAATAAAACACCTATTTTTTCTTTAATTAAATAATTTTCCTTGGTAAAAATTGAGGTAAAGTGATATACTAGGTACCAGTGCTTACAAAACTTGGCATGCACACATCTTTCCCCCACCCCCACGCAAACACACAGTATATGACAAAACAAATAAGTTTCCCCATGTGAACCAGGTTAAAATTCTTCCTTAATAAGCCATACATGTCACTCAATTCAAATGAAATGTCAAAGGCAAAGGTCTGGTTCCTCATATCCCTGTAATTAACAATTAAAAACAAATTTTTTCTCTAGGGCAACTTGCCTTGGTAGAAAATACCTCACAAGTTAAAGAAAAACAAGATAAACTATCAGACACTAATGCTATTATCCTATGCTGCTCACCTCGGTTATTACTTCATCTTCAGGATCAACTACATTTGCAATGTCTTTCCCACAGCCAGGTTCTACCATAAGACAGCAGGAGTCTGGGACATCTGTACCATTTCCAAAAGTTGTGGTAAACCAATCTTTGTAGCTAATAGTACCACAGCAGTTCATCTGAAAATTTAATTTGTTTTTATTAGCTGCATAAATCTCTTCAGTTATATCAACAATATAATTTTCAAATATGTAATTTACAATGATCATTTCATTTCATTCTAATACATACCAATAACTGTTTTAGATGATAAAATGTTGCCATTACACAGTCTTATAGACTACCATTTGTTTTTAAAATTTATCAGAAATTCTTTGTTACTTCATGACTTAAAGAATTAGAATGAAGATTTCTTTATTATGGCAAATTATATATGAATATTAGTAGATTCTACACACAGATGGAGTACTAACTCCCTCAAATCTGATCAAAAGTTGAGTAAAGTATAAACACAATTCTTTTTATTTCTATGAAACTGGTAAATTTGATCAACTTTCAAACAGGTTATTGCTTTTACAAAACTATACACACTTACATTATTCATCATAAATAATAACCCACCTCCATCTGGATTTCATCCCACAGCTGAGTATCAGACTCTTTCTCCCCATAATCTGCTTGGGTTCTCTCCATAGACTCACCCATGAAGTCACCCAGTGCCTGGGAGAGTGCATGCTGTTTCTGATAAACTATTGTTGTGGCTACAATTTCTGTCACCACCATCAACAGGAGCAGAGACAGACACTATTGGAATAAAATTACTATATTCAATTTTCTTGAAAGACACTGTACATTTACAAAAATCCTAAACCCATATACTAAAATTTTTGTGTGTTTTACAGATAAAATAGTAATAAAATGTCAAGGCACAATTCTACTAAGCCAACAATAAAATTATATTAGTATGCTTTATATCCCGTATGATACAAAAATGTCATTTTGACTAGCTTTATCAATAAGACAGAAGCAACTACTATGTAGTAACAGCAAAACCCACAAACAAGGACAGTATTCACTTCAGTATTTAGTATCTGATTTTCCTATTAGGGGCTAAACTTCATACTACAACCCTTGATAAGCTGATCTTTTGAACTTTAGACTGTATTATATCTATCTCTATGTCTCTCTCTATTCTCTCTATCTCTATCTCTCTCTCCTACACACACACACGTATATGTATATAATTACATGGTTAGTCATGTCAAAAATTAAAAAAACATCATAAAATTGGGAAAACAAGTTGACTTTTTTTCTTAAACTGATCCACATTAAATATATTTAACACACTGCTTTTTATGGCACTACCAAATTTTCAATAGTAACAAATATACTGCATGCTATACTTACAATCTTGAATGCTCGTGGCTTAGGAGCCAATGTAGCAATAGCACCAACAGTGCTTGTGGCAGTTATTCCAACTCCAAGCATCAAAATCATGCCCACTGCCACCCAAAGCCAGGCAGGCATCCAAGGGGAAAGATAAGCCACATATGATGTCAGGAGGCTTGCACCAGTATAGCCCACAGCTATGCCAGTGCCCTGAAACAACACTTTCATTTATATACAGTTAAAGAAGTTCATTAATGTACAGCACTTAGTACAAATTAAACTGTTGAGAATTATCACAGACTACTTATGTACAGATTTAATTAAGCTGCCAACTCTGAGGTTATGCTTTGTAGCACTCGTCTCCCAGCCTGTCCAGTGTACTCCTAAGTTGCTTTGTATAATAGTGCAGTTAGGTAGCATGTCTGTCTCACAATTACAAGATGGAAGACTGCACATCTGCTGAAACTTTCACTTCATAATCATTAAATATATTTTTTTTTTCAACAAGTCAGGCATCTCCCACCTAGGCAGGGAGACCCAAACAGAAAGAAAATCCCCAAAATGAAAATACTTTCATCATCATTCAACACTTTCACCTTACTCATACATAATCACTGTTTTTGCAGAGGCACCCAGATACAACAGCTCAGAAGCATATATAAATATACAGTGGACCCCCACATAGCGATATTAATCCGTGCAAGAGAGCTCATTGTTATGCGAAATTATCGTTATGCGAATGAATTTTCCCCATAAGAAATAATGGAAATCAAATTAATCCGTGCAAGACACCCCAAAGTATGAAAAAAAAAATTTTTACCACATGAAATATTAATTTTAATACACACAAACTGAAAAAGGCATGCACAATTACATGACACTTACTTTTATTGAAGATCTGGTGATGATTGATGGGATGGGAGGAGGAGAGAGTGTTAGTGTTTAGAAGGGGAATCCCCTTCCATTAAGACTTGAGGTGTCAAGTCCTTTTCTGGGGTTACTTCCCTTCTTCTTTTAATGCCACTAGGACCAGCTTCAGAGTCACTGGAGTTCTGTCGCACAACATATCTGTCCATAGTGGCCTGTACCTCTCGTTCCTTTATGACTTCCCTAAAGTGTTTCACAACATTGTCAGTGTAATAGTCACCAGCACGGCTTGCAATAGCAGTGTGAGGGTGATTTTCATCCATGAAGGTTTGCACTTCAAGCCACTTTGCACAGATTTCCTTAATCTTTGTAGTAGGCAATTTCTTCAATTTCTCTCTCCCCTCCTTCGAACCAGTTTCCTCAGGTCTGGCCTCTTGCTGTTGAAGTTGATCTGCTGTTGAAGTTGATCTATCAGCTCATCAGTGGTTAGTTCTTCATTGTCCTCCTCCACCAACTCTTCCACATCATCCCCACTAACCTCCAACCCCAAGGACTTTCCCAGTGCCATAATGGATTCCTCAACTGGCATAGGATTCTCAGGGTTAGCCTGAAACCCTTCAAAATCCCTTTGATCTACACATTCTGGCCACAGTTTCTTCCAAGCAGAGTTCAAGGTCCTCTTAGTCACTCCCTCCCAAGCCTTACCTATAAGGTTTACACAATTGAGGATATTAAAGTGCTCTCTCCAAAAGTATCTTAGAGTCAGTTGAGTTTCTGAGGTCACTACAAAGCACCTTTCAAACAGAGCTTTTGTGTACAGTTTTTTGAAGTTTGCAATAGCCTGCTGGTGCATGGGCTGCAGGAGAGGAGTGGTATTAGGAGGCAAAAACTTCACCTTAATGAATTTCATGTCCCCATAAAGTCGCTCTGCCACGTCTGTAGGATGACCAGGGGCATTGTCTAACACCAGGAGGCACTTAAGTTCTAATTTCTTTTCAATTAGGTAATCTTTCACATTGGGGGCAAATGCTTGGTGTAACCAATCATAGAAAAAGTCCCTAGTGACCCATGCCTTACTGTTTGCCCTCCACAGCACACACAAATTCTCCTTGAGGACATTCTTTTGCCTGAACGGTCTGGGAGTTTCAGAGTGATACACTAATAAAGGCTTCACTTTGCAATCACCAGTAGCATTGGAACACATCAACAGAGTAAGCCTGTCTTTCGTAGGCTTATGTCCTGGGAGTGCCTTTTCCTCCTGAGTAATGTAGGTCCTGCTTGGCATTTTCTTCCAAAACAGGCCTGTTTCATCACAATTAAACACTTGTTCAGGTTTCAGTCCTTCAGTTTCTATGTACTCCTTGAATTCCTGCACATATTTTTCAGCTGCTTTGTGGTCCGAACTGGCAGCCTCACCATGCCTTATCACACTAAGTATGCCACTACGCCTCTTAAATCTCTCAAACCAACCTTTGCTGGCCTTAAATTCACTCACATCATCACTAGTTGCAGGCATTTTTTTAATTAAATCCTGATGCAACTTCCTAGCCTTTTCACTTATGATCACTTGAGAGATGCTATCTCCTGCTATCTGTTTCTCATTTATCCACACCAATAAGAGTCTCTCAACATCTTCCATCACTTGCGATCTCTGTTTCGAAAACACAGTTAAACCTTTGGCAAGAACAGCTTCCTTGCCTTTTTGTTGCCCACAATA
The DNA here is from genome assembly GCF_038502225.1 of Cherax quadricarinatus. Classification (NCBI taxonomy): domain Eukaryota; kingdom Metazoa; phylum Arthropoda; class Malacostraca; order Decapoda; family Parastacidae; genus Cherax; species Cherax quadricarinatus. Next base: position 14,853,532 of record NC_091329.1, on the reverse strand, counting down.
GTAGCGATGGTTGATTGGGGTTTACTATGCAACCTGGCCAGCTCGGAAACACGCACTCCACTTTCATACTTATCAATGATCTCTTTCTTCATCTCTATAGTAATTCTCACCCTTATTGCTGTAGGGTTGGCACTAGAAGCTTTCTTGGGGCCCATGGTCACTTATTTTGCAGATAAAATCACCAGAAACACTGTAATAATACGAAATGTTCCGATTGTATGCTTGGATGTTACCGCGGAGGCTGGCTGGTAAACAATGCCACCGGTGGAATGTGTGAGGCTGGCTAAGGGCGCACATTAGACGCGTCTCGGACGAACAGCGTTGAGCGGGTTTTTTAGCGGTATGCAAGGCAAAATCTTGGCGATAAAATGTAGCGGTATGAGGATTTAACGTTATGTGATGCCAACAGTATGTGGGGGTCCACTGTACAATATAAAGTGATATACTACAGTGGAACCTCAAATTTCGAACATATCGCTTATCGAACTCTTCGAAAATACAGTGGACCCCGGTATTCGATATTAATCCGTTCCTGAGAGCTCATCGAATACCGATAATATCGAAAACCGAATCAATTTTCCTCATAAGAAATAATGGAAATCAAATTAATCCGTGCAAGACACCCAAAAGTATGAAAAAAAAAATTTTTACTACATGAAATATTAAGTTTAATGCAATAGAATAATTACAATAACAATAAAATAATTGACACTTACCTTTAATGAAGATCTGGTGATGAGTGGTGGGATGGGAGGAGGGGAGAGGTGTTAGTGTTTCGAAGGGGAATCCCCTTCCATTAGGACTTGAGGTAGCAAGCCCTTTTCTGGACTTCTGTTGCACAACATAACTGGCAGCCTCACCATGCCTAATCACACTATGTATGCCACTACGATTCTTAAATCTTTCAAACCAACCTTTGTTGGCCTTAAATTCACTCACATCACCACTAGTTGCAGGCAATTTCTTTACCAAATCGTCATGCAACTGCCTAGCCTTTTCACAAATGATCGCTTGAGAGATGCTATCTCCTGCTATCTGTTTTTCATTTATCTACACCAGTAACAATCTCTCAACATTTTCTAACACTTGCGGTCGCTGTTTCGTAATCACAGTTGCACCTTTTGCAAGAACAGCTTCCTTGATTGCCGTTTTCCTGGTCACTATAGTAGAGATGGTTGATTGGGGTTTATTATACAACCTGACCAGCTCCAACACACGCACTCCACTTTCGTACTTTGCAATTATCTCTTTCTTCATTTCATAAGTCATTAGCGACTTTTTTCTCGAAGGGTTGGCACTAGAAGCTTTCTTGGGGCCCATGGTGACTTATTTTGCAGAAACAAGCACCAAACACAGTGATAATACATGTATGGATAATATGGAATGTACTGAATGTATCCTTAGATGCGTGCACACTGGCTGGCTTGTAAACACTAGCACACACGGAGCAGTTCAGGCCACACGTGGACAGGTCTCGTACGAATCGTAACGAATACCGGGTTTTCAATCGAATACCGAGGAAAAATTTTTGCGTTAAAATGCATCGAAAACCGGATTTATCGAATACCGATGCCATTGAATACCGGGGGTCCACTGTAGAACCCCTTTTTTCGAGCCAACTTTGTCCCTATTATCAAACTCACCCCTATTTTCAAACCGCCAGGTACCGGACCTGTCCGGCAGCCCACTCTGTCCGCGTCCCCACGCAGGCGCCGTGAGCCAGTCTGGTTTTGTTGATGCTTGAGTGAACACTAACCTGCGCTCTCATTCAAACATTTTACGATTATTTCATTGTGTTTAGTGCTTGTGGGACTGTGAAATAAGCTACAATGGGCCCAAAGAAACTTGCTAGTGGTACCCCTGTGGTAAAGAAAGTGAGAAACACCATAGAAGGAAATAATACAGAAGTGGAATGATGTCCAAGTGGAATGATGTCCAAATGTTTGTGGAGAAGTACCACCCTGAGCAAGCTGAAACAAGCCATCTTTGCAACAAGTTCAGTGATAGAACCATGTCACATTTTAGGGAAATCATAAAGAGGCACCAGAAACAGAGGACTGTGGACAGTTATTTTGTGAGACAGGGGGTCCAATGACTCTCAAGCTGGTCCTTGTGGCATTAAAAGACAGAGAATGGAAGTAACCCCAGAGAGGGCTTTGATACCTGAAGTCCTCATGGAGGGGGATTCTCCTTCCAAACACTAACCCCAACTCCCTCCTTCCTCCTCCCTATCTTCCAGATGCCATCACTAGTCTTCAATAAAGGTAAGTAAAGTGTTATTTTATGTTTATTTATATTTATTAATACATAATTGAACACTATATTTGCTGTGTGTATGTAAAACTATAATTAATCTCTATAAAATGTATTTTTTTTGGTGAATATTTTTGGGTTTCTGGAACGGACTAATTGTATTTCCAATATTTCTTATGGGAAATATTGCTTCGCTGTTCAGACTTTTCGAATTTAGAACTAATTCCTGGAACAGATTAAGTTCGATATTTGAGGTTCCACTGTGCGTGCGTGCATGTGCGTATGCATGTGCATGTGTGTGTGTACTCACCTAATTGTGGTTGCAGGGGTCAAGACTTAGCTCCTGGCCCCGCCTCTTCACTGATCGCTACTAGGTCCTCTCCCTCTCTGCTTCCTGAGCTTTGTCATACCTCTTCTTAAAACTATGTATGGTTCCTGCCTCCACTACTTCACTTGCTAGGCTATTCCACTTCCTGACGATTCTATGACTGAAGAAATACTTCCTAACGTCCCTGTGACTCATCTGAGTCTTCAGCTTCCAGTTGTGACCCCTTGTTTCTGTGTCCCCTCTCTGGAACATCCTATCTCTATCCACCTTGTCTATTCCCTGCAGTATCTTGTATGTCGTTATCATGTCTCCCCTGACCCTTCTGTCCTCCAGTGTCGTCAGTCCGATTTCCCTCAACCTTTCCTCGTACGACATTTCCCTAAGCTCTGGGACTAGCCTTGTTGCAAACCTTTGTACTTTCTCTAACTTCTTGACATGCTTGACCAGGTGTGGGTTCCAGACTGGTGCTGCATACTCAAGTATGGGCCTAACATACACAGTGTACAGTGTCTTGAACGATTCCTTATTAAGGTATCGGAACGCTATTCTCAGGTTTGCCAGGCGCCCGTATGCTGCAGCAGTTATTTGGTTGTTGTGTGCCTCCGGTGACGTGCTCGGTGTTATGGTCACCCCAAGGTCTTTCTCCCTGAGTGAGGTCTGTAGTCTTTGTCCACCTAGCCTGTACTCTGTCTGTGGTCTTCTTTGCCCCTCCCCAATCTTCATGACTTTGCATTTGGCAGGGTTGAATTCGAGAAGCCAGTTTCTGGACCACATGTCCAGCCTGTCCAGGTCTCTTTGCAGTCCTGCCTCATCCTCATCCGATTTAATTCTTCTCATCAGCTTCACATCATTTGCAAATAGGGACACTTCAGCGTCTATTCCTTCCATCATGTCGTTCGCATATATCAAAAATAGCACTGGTCCTAGAACTGACCCCTGTGGGACCCCGCTCGTCACAGGTGCCCACTGTGATACCTCTTCACGTACCATGACTTGTTGTTGCCTCCCTGTCAGGTATTCCCTGATCCATTGCAGTGCCCTCCCTGTTATATGCGCCTGATCCTCCAGCTTCTGCACTAATCTCTTGTGGGGAACTGTGTCAAAGGCCTTCCTGCAGTCTAGGAAAATGCAATCAACCCACCCCTCTCTCTCGTGTCTTACTTCTGTTACCTTGTCATAAAACTCCAGAAGGTTTGTGACACAGGATTTCCCTTCCATGAACCCATGCTGGTTTTCATTTATAATCTTGTTCCGTTCCAGGTGTTCCACCACTCTCCTCCTGATAATCTTCTCCATGACTTTGCACACAATACATGTCAAAGACACAGGTCTGTAGTTTAGTACCTCATTTCTGTTTCCTTTCTTAAATATGGGGGCTACATTTGCCGTCTTCCATTTCTCAGGTAGTTGCCCAGTTTCAAGGGATGTGTTGAAGATTGTGGTTAGGGGCATGCACAGCATCTCTGCTCTGTGTGTGTGTGTGTGTGTGTGTGTGTGTGTGTACTCACCTAGTTGTACTCACCTAGTTGAGGTTGCAGGGGTCGAGTCCAAGCTCCTGGCCCCGCCTCTTCACTGGTCGCAACTAGGTCACTCTCCCTGATTATTATTATTATAATCAAAAAGAAGTGCTAAGCAACAAGGGCTATACAGCACTGCAGGGTAGGGAAGGAAGCGAGCGTATTGGATGGCAGAAGGGAGGAGGGATGATCAGTAGGTTACAGAAAACAGCGGGGCAGGGGATAGAACGGGGGTAGAGGGTAGCAAGAGATTGAAGTAGAAAGGGCTGAAGGTATCAGAATTTGTGAAGTAAGTCAGTTGTTGTCAAAAAGTCAATGAGAGAGTCTGGATGAAAGGTGGGTCCATCAGCGAGATGGGAAGGTAAAGAGAGAGCAGCAGAGCGAAGACGACGACGGAGGTAAATTCTGCGTGCTCATTGATAAAGTGGGCAGTCCAACAGAATGTGGCTGACTGATAATGGAACTTGGCAATTCTCACAGAGAGGAGCAGGGCGCCTCTCCATGAGATATCCATGATTAAGACGAGTATGGCCAATGCGAAGAGGGGAGAGAGTAGTCTCCCAACCTCGACAGTGGTGATAAGAAGACGGCCAGTAACCTATACTCGGTTTAAAAGATTGAAGTTTGTTGCCGAGCATAGTAGACCAACGTTGTTGCCAACGGGTGTGAAGGTGGGAAGATATTGCAGCAAAATAGTCCGTAAATGGAATACCTATACATGAAACTGGTAGGTCATGTACTGCTGACCGCGCAGCAGTGTCTGCCTGTTCATTGCCCTGTACGTCAACATGACCAGGGACCCAACAAAAAACAATATCTTTATGCTTGGTAAAGATGCGGCATAGCCAAAGTTGGATACGGAGGACTAAGGGGTGAGGTGTATCAAATTTCTGTATAGCCTGTAAAGCACTAAGTGAGTCTGAGACAACCACAAATGATGACACAGGCATAGATGCAATATGGATAAGTGCTGTAAGGATGGCATACAATTCAGCAGTAAAAATACTAGCCGAAGATAGTAAATGCCCTTGTACGACGCTGTCCGGAAACACTGCTGCGAATCCTATGCCGTCAGAAGACTTAGAGCCATCTGTGTACACAGCAATGGCATGAGAATGAGAGTGAAAGTGGTCAAGAAAAAGAGAGCGGGAAGCGACTGTAGACAGTTGGGCTTTCGAGCAAGGGAGAGTGAAAGAACAGACTCGAACAGCTGGAACTTCCCAGGGGGGTAGGGAAAAGTGAGATGCTACATGTACATAGAAAGGTGGTAATTGAAGAGAAGACAAGAGCGAATGAAGGCGAAGAGAGAAGGGACGGAGTAAACAGGGGCGGCGAACAAATAAAGAATGTCTACTAATATCAGTGACCATTCTATAAATGGAAGGATTGCGGAGATCATGAGAGCGTACATAGAAGCGAAGGCAATGGGCATCACGGCGATCGGATAAGGATGGAACGTTCGCTTCTGCATAGAGGCTCTCGACAGGGGAAGAGCGAAAAGCACCAAGGCATAAACGTAATCCTTGGTGATGAATGGGGTTAAGGCTAGAGAGAGTAGCAGGAGATGCCGCTGAATAGATCTGGTCACCATAATCAAGTTTCAATAAAATAAGGGTGGAATGTAGGCGAAGGAGGGTTCGACGATCAGCTCCCCATGAAAGATGAGCAAGGGTTTTAAGAAGGTTCAGCCGGCTGTGACAAGTTGCCTTCAGAGAGGTAATGTGAGGTTTCCAGGATAACCTACGATCAAAGAGGAGGCCCAGAAACTTGACTGTATCACGTTCAGGGATACGGGAGCCATAGAGGTACAAAGGATGATCGGAGATGACAGAGCATCTAGTGAAAGTAATTTGGTGGGTTTTAGTGCTGGAAAATTTAAACCCATGTGTGGTGGCCCAATTGGAAACACGGTCGACTGCATGCTGGAGAGAAACTGTAATAAGGTGACAGTCAGCGCCTGCACAGGCAATAGCGAAGTCATCAACATAGAGTGATGACCAAATATTTGATGGAAGACTAGAGGCCAAATCATTAATAGCAAGGAGAAAAAGTGTTGTGCACAGAACACATCCCTGGGGGACACCTTCAGCTTGGATAAAGTCCGGGGAGAGCACATTATTAACCCGAACACGGAAATGCCTGTCAGTTAAAAAGTTCCTAAGGAAGGATGGTAGATTGCCTCAAAGGCCTAAGGAGTGGGCTTGGGCTAAAATATTATACCTCCAAGTTGTGTCATATGCCTTCTCAAGGTCAAAAAATATGGCAATAACTGAGTGGTTATTCACAAAGGCATTACGAACATACGTATCCAAGCGTAGTAAGGGGTCTATGGTAGAACGTCCCTTACGAAAGCCATATTGACGAGTGGAGAGACTGTTGTGTGTCTCTAAATACCACACTAAACGTCTATGTACTAGGCGTTCCATCACTTTGCAAACTGCACTGGTAAGAGCAATGGGACGATAGTGGGAGGTTTCATGTCCTGTAGTGCCTGGTTTGCGGAAAGGGAGAACAATGGCGGATTTCCACAGCTGTGGAAGAACTTGTGACCAAATAAGATTGTAAAGGCATAATAGGACTGCAAGGGCTGACTGATGTAAATGTTGTAGCATACGAATATGAATGTCGTCGGGCCCAGCTGCCGATGATCGGCAAGCTGAGAGTGTTGCCTCCAGTTCTTGAAGTGTAAAAGGCACATTATACTGTCCTTCTCTGAGAGAAGAAAAGTCCAAGGGTGCTAACTCTCTGGCAGACTTTGAGGAAAGAAATGAGGGGCATAGATGGAGTCCCTGAGAAATACGGACCAGATGATTGCCAATTTCATTGGCAACATCTAGTGGGTTTGCTATATCAACACCGGCAACCCGCAGAACAGGAGCCGGGTCAGGAGAATATTTACCACTCAATTTTCGTACTTTTTTCCAGACTGCACTCATAGAGGAAGCAGAGGTGATGGTGGAGACATAATCTCACCAGCAAGTGCGTTTAGCGTCACGGATGACACGGCGAGCGATCGCACGCTTCTGCTTAAAATCAAAAAGTCTCTCTGTGGTTCTATTGTACCGGTACCTGCCCCATGCAGCGCGTTTCAAACGTACTGCACGAGCACAAGCAGGAGACCACCAAGGCACGTATTTCTGAGAATGCCTGCCCGAAGTTTGGGGTATAGAATGAGAAGCTGCGGTTAAAACGGAGGACGAGAAGAGGTGTAAAAGCTCATCGATGGAGGACGAAGAAGGAACCTCTCTAAAAACAGTTAGGTGTGAGTAAAGGTTCCAATTTGCCTGATCAAATTGCCAGCGTGGGATGCGAAGAGGTAGTGAATATGAAGGGGAAGTAAGAATGATTGGGAAATGATCGCTGTCATGTAAGTCCGGAAGAACAGACCAAGTGAAGTCTAATGCGGCGGAGGAAGAGCAGACTGAGAGATCGATGCAAGAGAGAGTGTGAGTCCGAGGATCAAAATGGGTGTGACTACCTGTATTTAAAACATGGAGGGGGTGGGTGGCAAGAAAAGCCTCTAACTGAATTCCACGGGAATCACAGTGAGACCCCCCCCCCAGAGGAAATGGTGGGCATTAAAATCACCAAGTAACAGAATCGGTGGTGGTAATGACGAAACAAGAAAGGCAATATCCGGAATAGATAATGCCCGAGAAGGAGAGAGATAGTATAAAGAACAGAGCGTATACCACCTATGCAAGTGGATACGGGCTGCTGTGTAATGCAGCGAAGTACGAACAAATAGCTGATGGTACGGAATATCAGTGCGTAGAAGAAGGGCACTTTCATTAAAGGTCCCATCAGGAAAAGGATCTGAAGAATACAATAAATTATAGCCTGAGATGGGAGAGATAACAGCAGAGTGTAATTTTGGTTCCTGTAAGCAAACACCAACAGGGGCAAACTGGGAGAGTAACATCTAAAGCTCACCCCGATTACCCCTGAGGCCGCGTATATTCCACTGTAAATAGGCCATGATTGGCAATGATAAAGATACCTGAAATCCGCAGGTAAGGGTTCCTACGGACTAGAGGGGTTAGAAAAGTCCACATGCGGAGGCAGTGGAAAACGTTCAAGCAGCGAAGGAACGGTGCACTGTGAAGAAAGGAGTTGCGCAGATGGAGTAGAGGAGAGAGAAGGAGCGGAGGGTGGATCAGTGTCCATTGATGGTTTGGTCTCTGCAATATATTCAGAGATTGCTTCAAGTGTTTCAGAATTCAGAGACGTCGTATGGGAGACAATATTGGAAATGGTAGGGGGAGGATGAGTAAATATTGGAACTGTAATGGACTGTACCAAGGTAGGGGGGGGGGCAAAAGGGTGGAGGGAACTGGAGAAGTGTGGAAGGGGACAGAAGAGGCAGAAACCTGGGAGGTGGCAGAAGAGGAAGAAACTTGGGAGGGAACAGGGGAGGAAGGTACAGTACGAGGAGGAGGGTGAACCTCTACACTTGTAACAGAGCCAGTGAGAGGGGGAGAACCAGGTACAGAGACAGGGAAGGGAAAATGAGGAGGTGGAAGATGGGTAGGAGGTGTTAACGGACCTTTTTTTGACTTTTGAGAAGTAAAGGGACGATTGGGAGGAGGTGTCATACGAGATCTCGTCGCTACTGAGGCTTGTGAGAGAGAACGCGAAGAAGTGAGATCAGACTGAGACGTTGAAGTAGGGACGTCTGAGCCGAGGACAGCAAAAGAATTAGCTACAGGAGTGACTATGGGAGAGGTAACTACAGAGGTGGGTGCAGAAGATGGGATACCAGAAGTGGGGGGACGTTTTGAAACACGGGAATAAGAAACACGAGGTAGTCTCCCTTGGAGGCGGAGATGAGAAACTGCCATGGCATAAGGGAGACCTTCTGCCTCTTTGAGGTAACGGATTTCCCGCTCATTTAAGTAGACTTGACAACGGCGAGAGTACGAAGGGTGAGCCTCATGACAATTAAGGCAAGAGGGAGGTCGATTGCAAGACGTATTAGAATGGTCATTGGCACCACAGACTGGGCATTCGGCGATAGATCTGCAATATTTCGCTGGATGGCCAAATCGCCAGCAATTTCTACACTGTTGCGGTGTAGGGATCACCTTTCGAACTTGTAACCGATGTTCTGCTACATTAACTGAGGATGGGAGTTCACGGCTGTCAAAAGTTAAACGAGCCACATTGCTAGGGTATCGTCTCCGCCCGCGGGCAGGAAGAACGTAAGTGTCTACCTTGAGGATTGGGAGATCTTGGAGTTCCAGCTGTTCAAGAATGTCAGTGCCACATGTCTGGAAATTTTGTTGAACTATGGTATGGGGCAGAATGACGGTACCACTACAAGAATTGAGGGAATGATGCTTTTCAATAGTTACAGGAACAGTATCGATATGGGAAAGACGAGAAAGCTCATGAGCCTGGGTAGCATTCTGTACGGTGACGATGCGCGTACCGCTCTTAAGAGCATGAAAAGAAATATCTTTATCAATATGGCATAGGAGTGCCTTGCCAATACTGTGGTCAGAAAGATAGGCAGTAGAGGAAGTCGGTCGTAAAGTGAAGAATTTAGTCCATTGTGCAGTCTGAAACTCAGCGTGGAAAGGTAGTGAAGGACGTGTCGATCTTTTCTGAGAGGAATGAGAAGGTGGAGAAGTATCATCAGCAGGTAATTGTCGTTGGCGTTTAGGCGTGGGACCAGAGTTGGTCCGACGTGGAACGGGCCGGTGATTCGAAAATTGCCGCACCGTAGAGGGAGAGGCCGGAAGCATAGTCAGAGGAGAGCGAAGGTCAGATAAATCGAAAGAGTCGAGGCCTCAGTACCTGAAGCGGGTGAGGAAACAGCACCGGCAAGAGGTACAGAGGCATGAGGAGTGTCCGAAGAGTGGTCTAAAGATGAGGCGGGGTCAGAACGGGGTGCGGTATCAGGAACGGGCCCGGGGGTAGCAGGTTCATGGACTAGGGCTGCCATGGTTAGGTTACTTCTTTCTTTTTGTTTTTAAGAAAAAAAAAGAAAGAAGAAAAGAAAAAAAAGAATAAAAAAGGGGGGACCGGGGAGGGATAGTTCCTAGGAGGAATGAAAGGGCCAGAAATCTCCCTCCGCGCCCAAGAGGACCTCAGCACCGCAAGTAGCGCAGATACAGATTGGAACCCGTGCCATACCCTACCCATCATGCCAGTAAACCGGCAATCCGGGATAGCAACCTCACATCTGCCGAGCTACCTCGGTGGACAAAAGAGAGGGCGGCCGGAAATCCGCCACAAAGCATACCTCCTTCGGCCACCACCCCCGGAATCCGAAAGGTGGCTTCCAGTGATACACCCGTAGCCCGAGAGACACCCAAAGCCACCCTCCGGGATACCGGAGAGGGATCAGGACATCCCCAGGCAATCCAGATTCCACGGCAAACTACGCCACCACCAAGAACCTCAACGGAATGGGATGGACCCCGGTGCCCTTTCCCCTACCTAGGAACTAGCGTGCCTGTGGGGGAAAAAAAAAAAAAAACCAAAGGCCAAAAAGGAAGGGCAAAAGGGAGGGGTGGGGAGGAGGAGGAGGAAAGGAAAAAGGGGAGGATGGGATAGGGAACGGGGGATTGGGGGGTAATTAGGTTCGGTCTGAGGAAGTAGACCAACAGGTCTAATTCCTCAGACCAAGAGCCTCTTCACCACGCCAAGGAGCCCCCCTTGAAGAGGAGCTTAATCATACCTTGTCTTAAAACTATGTATAGTTCCTGCCTCCACTACATCGCTTGCCAGACTATTCCACTTCCTAACTACTCTATGACTGAAGAAGTACTTCCTAACATCCCTTTGATTCATCTGAGTCTTCAGCTTCCAATTGTGACCCCTTGTTTCTGTGTCCCATCTCTGGAACATCCTGTCTCTGTCTACCTTGTCTATTCCACGCAGTATTTTGTATGTCGGTATTATGTCTTCCCTGACCCTCCAGTCCTCCAGTGTTGTCAGACCAATTTCCCTTAACCTTTCTTCATAGGACATTCCCCTTAGCTCTGGAACCAGCCTTGTTGCAAACCTTTGCACTTTCTCTAATTTCTTGATGTGTTTGACCAGGTGTGGGTTCCAAACTGATGCTGCATACTCCAGTATGGGCCTGACGTACACAGTGTATAAAGTCTTGAACGATTCCTTGCTGAGGTACCGGAACGCTATTCTCAGGTTTGCCAAGCACCCATATGCCGCAGCAGTTATCTGGTTAATGTGTGCTTCTGGCGATGTACTCGGTATTATACTCACTCCTAGGTCTTTCTTCTTGAGTGAGGTTTGAAGCCTTTGGCCTCCTAGACCTAGTCTGCGGTCTTCTTTGCCCTCCTCCAATCTTCATGACTTTGCATTTGGTGGGGTTAAATTCTAGGAGCCAGTTTCTGGACCACGCATCCAGCCTGTCCAGGTCTCTTTGTAGACCTGTCTGGTCCGCGTCTGATTTAATTCTCCTCATTAACTTCACGTCATCTGCAAACAGGGACACTTCTGAGTCTATCCCTTCCGTCATGTCGTTCATATATACCAAGAATAGCACTGGTCCCAGGACTGACCCCTGTGGGACCCCGCTCGTCACTGGCGCCCACTGTGACACCTCATCACGGACCATGACACGCTGTTGCCTCCCTGTTAGGTATTCTCTGATCCATTGCAGTGCCCTTCCTGTTATACATGCCTGTTCCTCTAGCTTCTGTACTAATCTCTTGTGAGGAATTGTGTTGAAGGCCTTCTTGCAGTCCAAGAAAATGCAATCAACCCACCCCTCCCTCTCATTTCTTACTTCAGTTACCTTGTCATAAAACTCTAGTAGGTTTGTGACACAGGATTTGCCTTCCATGAATCTGTGCTGGCTGTCGTTTATAATCTTGTTCCGCTCCAGGTGCTCCACCACTCTCCTCCTGATAATCTTTCCTAAGACTTTGCATACTATACACGTCAGTGACACTGGTCTATAATTTAGTGCTTCATTTCTGTCTCCCTTCTTAAAGATGGGGACTACATTTGCCTTCTTCCATACTTCAGGTAGTTGCCCAGTTTCAAGGGAAGTGTTGAAGATTTTGGTTAATCGCACACGTAGTGTCCCTGCTCCCTCTCTAAGGACCCACGGAGAGATGTTGTCCAGTTCCACCACCTTTGAGGTATCAAGGTCACTTAGGAGCTTCTCCACCTCCTCCTCAGTTGTGTATAATTCATCCAACACTTGCTGGTATATCCCTTGTTGCTGTACCCCACTGTTTTGTCTTCCCGTTGTCCCTTCAGCCTCCACTGTAAATACATACTTCCTGAAATCTCATGTTGAGCTCCTCGCATACCTCCTGGTCATTTCTTGTGAGCTCCTCACATACCTCCTGGTCATTTCTTGTGAGCTCCTCACATACCTCCTGGTCATTTCTTGTGAGCTCCCATGGCCGGGCTCAGAGAGTAGATACACTCTCGAAATTCTTCAAAGGTAAGGTAAGGTATCCCCACCTTCTTTCCTCAGCCTGATTACCTTGTCCTTGACTGTTGTCTTCCTCCCGATGTCGCTGTAGAGTAGTTTCGGGTCAGACTTGACTTTCGATGCTGTCATTTTCATGCTGCCACTGTGCCTCCCTCCTTATCTGTGCATATTCGTTTCTGGCTCGTCGACTAATCTCTTGATTCTCCAGAGTCCTTTGCCTTCTGTACTTTTTCCATTCTCTAGAGCACTTAGTTTTTGCCTCCCTGCACCTTCGGGTAAACCAAGGGCTCGTTCTGTCCATCCCATTATTTCTGTTACCTTTGGGAACAAACCTTTCCTCTGCCTCCTTGCATTTTGTTGTTACAATGTGTCTGTCTGTCTGTGAAAAATTATGCACAAGCATGTACATATACACATACAGTGGACCCTCTGTTATTGGCCGTAATCTGTTCCAGAAGGTTGGCCGAAAACCGAAATAATATTTCCCATAAGAATTAATGTAAATACAATTAATCCATTTCAGACACCCAAAAATATTAACAAAAAATACATTTTTTAAAGATTAACTATAGTTTTACATACACAAAACAATGAAAAAAAAAATATAAAGCCCTAATTTTACTAATAAATGAACAATACATACCTTTATTAAAGGCTTTTGTTGGCATATGGAAGAAGGTGAGGATGGATTACTTCCCTTCTTTGTCTTTTACTGCCACTAGGACCAGCTTGAGTCACTGTATCCCTGTCACACAAAAAAAACTGTCCACTCCCTGCCTTCCTGCTACTCTTCCTGCCTTCCTGCTACTCTTCCTGCATGCCTGCTACACTCCCTGCATGCCTGCTACACTCCCAGCATGCCTGTTACATTCCTTGCCTCTATGCTTGCCTGCCTGCCTGCCTGCCTTAAATTCTATCATGTTTCTCACTTTCTTTACCAAAGGAACTTTCTTTGGGCCCATGGTTGCTTATTTTGCAGTTGCACTCAATCAGTAACCACAAAAAACAATGGATTATAGTGAAATGTTTGGATGAATGTGCAGAGGCTTCCTCACTCGCCCAGAGACAAAGCCAGACTGACTCACGAACGTGGCGGGTGGACGCGTCCAATATGGCCAATAACCAAAATAACTCCTGATAACCGGGATAGTGTTTCAACCAAAAAAGTGGGCGAAAACCAAATTGGCCAATAACCGAGGGTTTTATGTATATTCTTTCACCCACCCACACATACATACACTTGGGGCGAGTCAAAAAGGTATGTAAAGGCAGGCCCCACTTTACAGCATTTGCTAATACAGAGGTTTTCAATTATCCCTGTTCTTCATTTATTCAGACCTCTTACAATAAATATATTCACCACTCACTATAAGCTAAGGACAAAAATATCTTAAGTAATATGCATGCATTTTTTAGGCCTAGCTATATTGCTCACTTAACATATTTACACTATCATATATTATCTGGCTTTTATATTTATTTGAAAGGGAAAATAAGCCATGATTCATTTTAAAGCAGTTTTCATTTTACAGCAATAACCCTGAACCTAACTTACTGTGTAAGCAGGGCCCTCCTGTACAAACTGAGTGCATGTTCTAGTGTTCAAAATAGTTAAATGTTCGTATAACTACTACTACAGTAGTAGTATAACCGCTGTAGTAGTGGTTATACTACAGCTTTATCAGCGGTTATACTACATCATTAGTAAGGCCTCACCTAGATTATGTGGCTCAGTTCTGGTCTCCATTATACAGAATGGATATAAATTCGTTAGAAAACATTCAGCGACGAATGACAAAGTTAATACATAGCATTAGAAATCTTCCGTATGAAGAAAGATTGGAGACCTTTAAATTACATTCACTTGTAAGACGAAGAATGAGGGGAGACATGATCGAAGTGTGTAAGTGGAAGATGGGTATTAACAAAGGGGATATAAATAAGGTCTTGAGGATCTCTCTCCAAGAGAGAACCTGCAATAATGGATTCAAATTGAACAAGTTTAGATTTAGAAAGGATATAGGCAAGCATTGGTTTGGAAATAGGGTAGTTGATGAGTGGTACAGTCTGCCTAGTAGGGTTATTGAGGATAAGACCTTGGGTAGTTTCAAATTTAGGTTGGATAAATACACTTAGGAGTCTGTGGAGACAAAGAACTTTGTCCTTGGAGGCAAAGAGGGGAATGTATGAGAGTATAGTTTTACCAACGCTCTTATATGGGTGTGAAGCGTGGGTGATGAATGTTGCAGCGAGGAGAAGGCTGGAGGCAGTGGAGATGTCATGTCTGAGGGCAATGTGTGGTGTGAATATAATGCAGAGAATTCGTAGTTTGGAAGTTAGGAGGAGGTGCGGGATTACCAAAACTGTTGTCCAGAGGGCTGAGGAAGGGTTGTTGAGGTGGTTCGGACATGTAGAGAGAATGGAGCGAAACAGAATGACTTCAAGAGTGTATCAGTCTGTAGTGGAAGGAAGGCGGGGTAGGGGTCGGCCTAGGAAGGGTTGGAGGGAGGGGGTAAAGGAGGTTTTGTGTGCGAGGGGCTTGGACTTCCAGCAGGCATGCGTGAGCGTGTTTGATAGGAGTGAATGGAGACAAATGGTTTTTAATACTTGACGTGCTGTTGGAGTGTGAGCAAAGTAACATTTATGAAGGGATTCAGGGAAACCGGCAGGCCGGACTTGAGTCCTGGAGATGGGAAGTACAGTGCCTGCACTCTGAAGGAGGGGTGTTAATGTTGCAGTTTGAAAACTGTAGTGTAAAGCACCCTTCTGGCAAGACAGTGATGGAGTGAATGATGGTGAAAGTTTTTCTTTTTCGGGCCACCCTGCCTTGGTGGGAATCGGCCGGTGTGATAATAATAAAAAAAAAATAATAATAAATACACGAGTGAGAGGGGTTGGATTTGAGTGAGACTTGCACATGAATATATAGAATTATCAAAGCTTATTGCTTGGGTAGCATTGAAAATTGGGATGGGCAGATATTCGGTTAGTGGGATGATTGTGAAGGACCTGCCTAGTATGGGCCAACAGGCCTGTTGCAGTGTTCCTCCTTTCTTATGTTCTTATATAATTAGTTTTAGGAACTGGCTGTAGGAGACCTCTCATTGATATGTTTGGATTTTATTGATTTTACCACAAAAGGGTTCACAATGGTCTGCCTACATTAGATGCTCACAGGTTGCACCACCCATCCCTGCACACGCATGAGAACAGTGCTCACAGGTCTCACGAATGTACTCAATCGCACCAGGATTTGCCCATACTGCCCAGCATGCATCTTAACACTTTCCAAAGTTCCTGCTGGGTCTCCACTTACTTTCCATAAACCTTGTCTCTCAATTGGCCTCGGGTAAAAATCCAAGGGGTTTGGGTCTGGTCACCTAGGTGGCCACTGGGCCACCTCATCTAATCCATTATACCTCCTGTCAGCTCTTCTTGGAGGAAGACCTACCACTAAAAAGACAAAAGTGGTACATGCACAGTGATTCACCAGCAAACTTTAGCCATGTGGCCAGAGTTTACATGGCTGTATGGTACCTGGAGATGTGGACTGAATGAGGTGGCCCAACAGCATGGTCATCTGGATCACCAGATCTAAATCCCCTAGCATTTTACCTGTGGGGCTATTTGCAGGCTGAGGTTTATAGAAGAGATGTGTACAATCAGCAGGAGGTTTGACAATGTGTTTATGATGTATTTTGGGCAGTATGACCAAATCCTAGTAGAAAAATAAAGACAAATGCAGTATAATGAGATCCTTTATTGACTATGTTTTGCCCTCACTGTGGACTTTATCAAGTTGCAGAGAGATCTACCTGGATAAAGAGTACGTAAGTATATATAGGGTGGAGAGTCAGGTGGAGAATGCTGGGTAGGTTGGATTTGAGACATTATCCACCTGACTCTCCACCCTATATATACAAGATGTACCCGCTTTACAGTGTTTCGCTAATACAGCAGTTTTCAATTACAGTAGTCCCCCCTCGTATCTGTGGGTATACAGTCTAAGACCTACTGTGGATAGTCATTTTTCGTTTACATACAATAAAATATAATTGATAAATTACGTACAATAAGTGAAGAATTAGCACTTTTTCACTGATGGGAAGCACTTCACAGCTTCTCTTAATCTCTGAAGAACTGACATCATCACTACTTATGTGCTTTGTGGCCATTATTAAGTAAAATTAAAGGTTATTTTTGGGCCACAGTAAATCATGGATAACTGAAACTACAGAAACCAAATCCATAAATAGGGGGTTTTACTGTACACCCATTCTTCATTTATTCAGGCTATCTACAGTAAATATATTCATCACTGACTATAAGCTAAGTATGAAAATATTTTAAGTAATGTGTGTGTGCTGTATATGCATTTTTGAGGTCTTGCTCTATTGCTCACTTAATATATGATAATGTAAACATGTTATCAGGTTTTTATATGCATTTGAAAAAGGCTATGTTTCATTTTACAGCAGTAGCCTGGAAACTAACCTGCTGTATAAGTGGGGCCCTCCTGTACTCTTTACCCAGGCAGATCTGTTTGCCATCTCAGATCCAACCTACTCAACATTCTCCACCTGACTCTACCTTATATATATACTCATGTACTGTGGCTTATTAAAGCCCACTGTGTGGGTGAAATGTAGTCAGTAAAGAATCTCATACCGCATTTGTGTTTATTTTTTCCATCGTGTGGGCATTTTATACCATGTCATCAAATCCTGGTGTTTGAACACATTCACCAGCCCTGTCAGCATTGTGCTTGAGCATATGCAGCAATGGGTGGTGCAACCTGTGAGTATCCAATTTAAACAGACCTTTGTGAACCCTTTGTGGTCAGAACATAATACAATTCAAACATGTCAATGAGGTCTCATTCAACCAGTCCCTAAAACTAATGACGTCTCTTAGAAACTACATGTATGTATTTTTTACCCAATCATCACATGGAATTTGCACATACCTTTTTGAATGTGTGTGCATGTGTGCGTGCGAGAGTGTGCACGTGTGTGTACTCTCATGTGTGCATGTGATGCCATACCAATCACCACATACCCTCTTGTCTGAGGCATGGTGATCACTTCCTAATGTCATTTCCTGCTAAACATAAGAAATTGGCTCAGAAGAGATGTTATGCCTGTGTACACACAACAAGGCATCCAGGAAAATACAGGGGCATTTGTTATATGTTTAGGAGTGTAAAACACAGCTGTGTGGAGAACTATGTTTCAGGGACTTCCACAGACTGTGACAGTTCTAGGAACATGATTAGTGGCTACCTACTTGTATATGTATAAATATGTTAGAACAGTAGAAAAGTGAAGGAAAAGAGAAATAGTTGAATGTGTGTTTATATATACGTATATATATACTGTTGGCGTATTAGTGTGGATATTGTATTTTATTCAGTGGCTAACTATACATACTTTGTGCATGCTTTGGATGTTATGAGCCACAACAATTATCGAAAAATTTAAAAAATTATAAAACCCTCCAAAAAAGTGTAAAAAAAAAAAAATCAAATTATAGTGTGTGGCAGTTATCAATGTTGCCATCAGTGGTAGGTCAATGACCTTCAACTTCATGCCTTCATATCCCAGTAAGTAACGATAGGAAAATTTTTGTTAGTCTCATTGTAACCACAAAAATGTTTTTTTTTTTTTTTTTGTGAGCAAGTTTAATTTTGGGGGTCATGGCAGTAAATAGGTTAGTCAGCAAATGGCTGTGGATCAGTCTTCTCTGGAGGTTAATTGTGTGTAGAAAGGGACTTGGTAATATGAATACAGTGGACCCCCGCCTTACGATGGCATCGTGTTATGTTAAATCAACCATACGATACATTTCAACGCAAAAATTTTGCCTCGCCTCACTCTAAAAAACTCGCCTTACGTGATTCGTCCAGGACGTGTCCCACGTGTGGCCTCAGCGCCAGTGTTTACAAGCCAGCCAGTGCGGTCGCATCTA
This sequence comes from Cherax quadricarinatus, assembly GCF_038502225.1. Taxonomy (NCBI): domain Eukaryota; kingdom Metazoa; phylum Arthropoda; class Malacostraca; order Decapoda; family Parastacidae; genus Cherax; species Cherax quadricarinatus. The sequence goes on along the minus strand of NC_091329.1, from coordinate 14,835,048 downwards.
CGCATACATTCGGTACATTTCACATTATCCCAGTGTTTTTAGTGCTTGTAACTGCAAAATAAGTCACCATGGACCCCAAGAAAGCTTCTAGTGCCATCCCTGTGGTAAAAAGTGAGAATTAGTATGGAATTGAAAAAACAGATTAAGGAAATGTGTGCAAAGTGGCTTGAAGTGCAAACCTTTATGAATGAAAATCACCCTCACACAGCTATTGCAAGCCATGCTGGTGACTATTACAATGACAATGTTGTGAACCACTTTAGACAAATCATAAAGAACCGAGTGGTACAGAGCTCAATAGACAGATATGTTGTGCGATAGAGGTCCAGTGACTCTCAAGCTGGTCCTAGTGGCATTAAAAGAAGTAGGGAAGTAACCCCAGAAAAGGACTTGATATCTCAAGTCCTAATGGAAGGGGATTCCCCTTCTAAACAATAACTACTTCCACACTCTCCCCTCCTCCCATCCCATCAATCATCACCAGATCTTCAATAAAGGTAAGTGTTATGTATTCTATTCTTAGTAGAGTATTAACTGTGCATGTCTTCTTCAGTTTATGTGTATTAAAATTAATATTTCATGAGGTAAAAAAATTGGTTTTTTTTTATATTTTTGGGTGTCTTGCACGGATTAATTTGATTTCCATTATTTCTTATGGGGAAAATTAATTCGCCTTACGATAATTTCAGCATACAATGAGCTCTCAGGAGCGGATTAATATCGTAAGGCGGGGGTCCACTGTACTCATTTTGACAAAAAAAAAAAAAAAAAAAAAAAAGGTAAATGAGTACAGTATACAAGATGTGATATAGGGTGCAATGAAAGCAGTTTGTCAGACTATGTATCAACCCTTTCAGGGTCCAGAGGTCAAATTTCAAAGTATGCACCAGGGTCCAAGAATCTTCAAAAAATAATTGTTTTTTCTTATGAATTATTTTTTTTATTATCACACTGGCCGATTTCCACCAAGGCAGGGTGGCCCGGAAAAGAAAAACTTTCACCATCATTCACTCCATCACTGTCTTGCCAGGAGGGTGCTTTACACTACAGTTTTTAAACTGCAACATTAACACCCCTCCTTCAGAGTCCAGGCACTGTACTTCCCATCTCCAGGACTCAAGTCCGGCCTGCCGGTTTCCCTGAACCCCTTCATAAATGTTACTTTGCTCACACTCCAACAGCACGTCAAGTATTAAAAACCATTTGTCTCCATTCACTCCTATCAAACACGCTCACGCATGCCTGCTGGAAGTCCAAGCCCCTCGCACACAAAACCCCCTTTACCCCCTCCCTCCAACCTTTCCTAGGCCGACCCCTACCCCGCCTTCCTTCCACTACAGACTGATACACTCTTGAAGTCTCACTGTTTCGCTCCATTCTCTCTACATGTCCGAACCACCTCAACAACCCTTCCTCAGCCCTCTGGACAACAGTTTTGGTAATCCCGCACCTCCTCCTAACTTCCAAACTACGAATTCTCTGCATTATATTCACACCACACATTGCCCTCAGACATGACATCTCCACTGCCTCCAGCTTTCTCCTCGCTGCAACATTCATCACCCATGCTTCACACCTATATAAGAGCGTTGGTAAAACTATACTCTCATACATTCCCCTCTTTGCCTCCAAGGACAAAGTTCTTTGTCTCCACAGACTCCTAAGTGCACCACTCACCCTTTTCCCCTCATCAATTCTATGATTCACCTCATCTTTCATAGACCCATCTGCTGACAGGTCCACTCCCAAATATCTGAATACATTCACCTCCTCCATACTCTCTCCCTCCAATCTGATATCCAATCTTTCATCACCTAATCTTTTTGTTATCCTCATAACCTTACTCTTTCCTGTATTCACTTTTAATTTTCTTCTTTTGCACACCCTACCAAATTCATCCACCAATCTCTGCAACTTCTCTTCAGAATCTCCCAAGAGCACAGTGTCATCAGCAAAGAGCAACTGTGACAACTCCCACTTTGTGTGATTCTTTATCTTTTAACTCCACGCCTCTTGCCAAGACCCTCGCATTTACTTCTCTTACAACCCCATCTATAAATATATTAAACAACCACGGTGACATCACGCATCCTTGTCTAAGGCCTACTTTTACTGGGAAATAATTTCCCTCTCTCCTACATACTCTAACTTGAGCCTCACTATCCTCGTAAAAACTCTTCACTGCTTTCAGTAACCTACCTCCTACACCATACACCTGCAACATCTGCCACATTGCCCCCCTATCCACCCTGTCATACGCCTTTTCCAAATCCATAAATGCCACAAAGACCTCTTTAGCCTTATCTAAATACTGTTCACTTATATGTTTCACTGTAAACACCTGGTCCACACACCCCCTACCTTTCCTAAAGCCTCCTTGTTCATCTGCTATCCTACTCTCCATCTTACTCTTAATTCTTTCAATAATAACTCTACCATACACTTTACCAGGTATACTCAACAGACTTATCCCCCTATAATTTTTGCACTCTCTTTTGTCCCCTTTGCCTTTATACAAAGGAACTATGCATGCTCTCTGCCAATCCCTAGGTACCTTACCCTCTTCCATACATTTATTAAATAAGTGCACCAACCACTCCAAAACTATATCCCCACCTGCTTTTAACATTTCTATCTTTATCCCATCAATCCCGGCTGCCTTACCCCCTTTCATTTTACCTACTGCCTCACGAACTTCCCCCACACTCACAACTGGCTCTTCCTCACTCCTACAAGATGTTATTCCTCCTTGCCCTATACACGAAATCACAGCTTCTCTATCTTCATCAACATTTAACAATTCCTCAAAATATTCCCTCCATCTTCCCAATACCTCTAACTCTCCATTTAATAACTTTCCTCTCCTATTTTTAACTGACAAATCCATTTGTTCTCTAGGCTTCCTTAACTTGTTAATCTCACTCCAAAACTTTTCTTATTTTAAACAAAATTTGTTGATAACATCTCACCCACTCTCTCATTTGCTCTCTTTTTACATTGCTTCACCACTCTCTTAACCTCTCTCTTTTTCTCCATATACTCTTCCCTCCTTGCATCACTTCTACTTTGTAAAAACTTCTCATATGCTAACTTTTTCTCCCTTACTACTCTCTTTACATCATCATTTCACCAATCGCTCCTCTTCCCTCCCGCACCCACTTTCCTGTAACCACAAACTTCTGCTGAACACTCTAACACTACATTTTTAAACCTACCCCATACCTCTTCGACCCCATTGCCTATGCTCTCATTAGCCCATCTATCCTCCAATAGCTATTTATATCTTACCCTAACTGCCTCCTCTTTTAGTTTATAAACCTTCACCTCTCTCTTCCCTGATGCTTCTATTCTCCTTGTATCCCATCTACCTTTTACTCTCAGTGTAGCTACAACTAGAAAGTGATCTGATATATCTGTGGCCCCTCTATAAACATGTACATCCTGAAGTCTACTCAACAGTCTTTTATCTACCAATACATAATCCAACAAACTACTGTCATTTCGCCCTACATCATATCTTGTATACTTATTTATCCTCTTTTTCTTAAAATATGTATTACCTATAACTAAACCCCTTTCTATACAAAGTTCAATCAAAGGGCTCCCATTATCATTTACACCTGGCACCCCAAACTTACCTACCACACCCTCTCTAAAAGTTTCTCCTACTTTAGCATTCAGATCCACTACCACAATTACTCTCTCACTTGGTTCAAAGGCTCCTATACATTCACTTAACATCTCCCAAAATCTCTCTCTCTCCTCTACATTCCTCTCTTCTCCAGGTGCATACACGCTTATTATGACCCAATAATAAAACAAAAAACAAAAAGTATTAAATTTGATGGAAAACTGACGAAATTATGCTCTCGTGAATTTTTATGTCAGCGATATTTACGCATCAGCAATTTTGCCGACTTTGACTCCCATTTTAGGGCAATTACACTATTCCAGTCAACAAAATTCTTAACTATTTCACTAGTATTACTTTTATTCTATCGACTGAGCACAAGAAATTGCCAAGTCAACTGTTTCAACAACAAAATAATGTGATCGGAAATTGGTAATTTGGCCAATTTAATGCAAAGTTCAAAATATTCCCATTTCAAAATAGGGTCCAGAATAAACAATGCAATCATTCCTGGCACTAAACTAACATTTCCTCTGTTCATGAGTTACATTTTCAGGCTTTACAAATGAATTCCATTTTGATTTTTTATTCACATAATGAATTTTTATTCAAACCAAAAAATAGAAGATTTACTGTTATGTAATACTGTAATAATTGTATAAATAATATCAACACATTTGTGAATGTATATTAGACTCACCAGCTGGCATGTATTAGACTTGTGAGGTCATTTGTTTACACTTGAACATCAGCAAAAATTTAACATTTCTGCTACTTTGAGCTCAGTTTCAAGCCATTTCCAGTATTAAAACCAATCAAAATCATCTCTATTTCTGTAGTATATCTTCCATTCTATCAAATGAGACCATGAAATTGCAAATACAACTATAAAAAACATACGAAAAAACACTGCAAAGATGCTGTTTTAATCGAAAATTACAGTCTCAGTTTTTTTATCATTATGCACTGTGTGCTGCAGGATTTGTTTTATGTGGTGCACACATACCACATAGATGTATTCTCTCATATCTAGGCCCAAATTTACTGCTCACAGCTTATCAGAGTGAGCTGAGCTCATGGCATAGATCGACGGTTTGGACCCTGAACGTAAAGCCATAGATCTACGGCACAGACCCTGAAAGGGTTAACAGACAAAAGGTTAATGGGTGTACTTATGGATGTTCATATTTTTAAAAGAGCAACAGTTGTCAGATTATTTAGCAGTAGCTAAAAGAAGAGTAAGGGGTGGACGGAGTAAAAGGGTACTGAGAGAAGAAGGAAATGAAAGTAATGATATAAGCAAATGTTGGAGAGAGGGTTGGGCTAGAGAAAGCATGGAGAAATACAGGAAGTCAAGGAGGTATGGGGTAAATTTAAGAATGCACTGCTAGTGTATGCAGTAGGGGTTTGTGGGTATAGGAGGATGGGTGCAAGTGGGAAGAGAAAGGATTGGTGGAATGATGAGGTTAGTGGTAAGGGAGGAAAAATTAACATGTTTTTGCAGTGTAAAAATGAGAGAAGACAGAATATATGTTAAGGAAGAAAGAGGTTAAAGGAAGAGCCATTAAGAGAATGAGTGAGTATCAACCAATTTTGCTGAGAATAAGCTGTTTTGTTGGAAGATCAATAAGGTGAGGAAGCCTGGAAAGCAAATGCACTTAGCACTTACATACAAAAGATGGTAGATGTTAGAGGGGAAGGTGGGTGGAAGTACTGGAAAGGTAAAGATGATATTTTGATGCTTTACTGAATGTTAGTGATGAAGGGGTGGTGATTTCATGCATGGGACAGGGAAAAATAATACAGTATACGAGTGAGGAGCAGCCTGAGGTGGATGTGGAGAAATTGCATAAGGCAGTGGGTAGACTGAGTGGGGGTAAGGCAGCTGGAACTGATGAGATTAAGACAGCAGTGTTAACCCTTTCAGGATCGAGAGGCCCTCTCCTAGACTTGTTCTCAGGGTCGAAAATTTTTCGGAAAAAAAAAAATCTTATGAAATGATAGAGAATCTTTTCCTGATCATAATGACACCAAAAGTATGAAATTTGATGGAAAACTTACGGAATTATGCTCTTGTGAAGTTAGTGGTCTCGATGTTTACGCATTGGCGATTTCACCCACTTTGAGCCCTATTTTCGGCCAGTTCCAATGTACTAGTCGACAAAAATCACACCTATTTCACCAGAACTCAATTTTTTCTATTGAATGAGTGAGTACAAGAAACCACCAATTTACCGATTTCAACTATCTAATAAAGTGGTTAGAAATTGGCAATTTTGCCAATTTCACACAAATTTCAGAAGATGTCCAGAATAAACCAGACAGACATTTTCTCTGTTCATTAGTCACGTCCCCAGGTCCCTCTTACATCTCTCTTGCTTTCCACTTTGAATTTTTATTCTCGCAAAAAATAGAAGATTTACTGTTATGCAGACTACTGCATTAGTGTAGAAATGATATAAATAATATCAGCACACTTGTGAAAGAATATTAGACTCACCAGTTGACGTGTATTGGACACTTCCCATGATTTGTTTACTTTTGAACTTCGGTAAAAATCGAACATTTCTGCTACTTGGAGCTCAATTTCAAGGTACTTTTCATTATGAAACCAATCAGAATCATCTCAATTTCCATAATACATGTATGTCTTCTAATCTATAAAATGAGACCAGGAAAACTAAAATATAACCATAAATACCATATGAAAATACACTGCAAAGTCGCTGTTTTAAACAAAAAACACTGTTGGAGCTTTTTTTTTTTCTCATTATGCACTGTGTGCTGCATGATTTTTTTTTATACTGTGCACACTAACCACACAGATCCATTATTTCATATGTAGGCCTACCAGGTTTCTCCCACTAGATCTGAAGGCGCTAGAATTTAGGCGTACTAGTACGTCAATAACCCTGGTGCGTAAGCCGTACTAGTATGTCGGAAACCCTGAAAGGGTTAAAAGCAGTTGGGGATATAATGTTGAAGTGGTTATTCAATATATGCATGAAAGAAGGAAGGTATCAAAGGGTTGGCAGGATGCATGCATAATTCCCTTGTTTAAATGAAAGGGAGACAAGAAGGAATGTATGAATTATAGGGGAATAAGGCTGCTGAGTATACCAAGTAAAGTTTGTGGTAGAATTATTACTGATAGGGTTAGTTGTAAAACAGAAGGATTGCAGTAGAATTGCAGAAGAGCAGGGAGGATTTAGGAAGGGTAGGGGATGTGCATATCAAGTGTTTACATTGAACATAGCATATAAGTGCAACATCTGGGTATCTTTATTTGTAGATGATTTGCCAGCCAGTGGCTTTATCAATATGATACAAGGACATATGTGAAGAATTATATACAAAAGATGTATATAATTCTTCACATTATGTCCTTGTATCGTACTGATAGTCACTGGCTGGCGAAATGTCTACAAATAAAGATACCCAGATGTTGTACATGTGTCTAATTCTGCATCTTGTCAGTACTGTATACCATTTATGTACAAGTAACTGTTCATTGCATTTATGGGTTTAGAAAAGGTATATGTACAGTAATAGGATGGAGAGGGAAGACATTGCAGATGCTGTAAATATATGGAATAAGTGGTAGGTTACTAAAAGTAGTTAAGAGTTTTAATGCAGAGAATGAGGCTCAGGTTAGGTAGGAGGGAAGGGAACCATATCCAGTGAAAGTAGGACTCAGAATATGCATAATGTCACTATGGTTGTTTAACATATTTATTGATAGGGTTGTGAAAGAGGGAAACATACAAAAGACCAAGGTGATGGTGGCAACAAAAAAAATGTCTAGGGAGCAATGTGTCATGTGAATTATACCTTTGGAATGACCAAGAGTCACTCCTTTGGAGTGACCAAGAGCTGAGGAGGGGTTTTGGAGGTGGTTTGGGCATGTAGAGAGAATGTACAGGGATGGGTTGGTGAAGAGGGCATATAAATATGGAGTGGAAGGTAGAAGGGGACAGGGGTCACCCCAAGAATAGCTTGAGGGAGCAAGAAACCATACCACGGGCAGGGATTGAACTCGTGGCGAGTGAATTGTAAAACTCCAGGACAGCACGTAAGCCACTGGGCCAGCTGGCTACAGTGGCTTACACTCTGACCTGGAGTTTTACGACTCACCACAAGTTCAATCCCCACCTGTGGTATGGTTTGTTTGCAATTGTGTCATTACAATTTCATGAGTCTTGAGGGAAGGAGTATAAGAGGCTTTGAGTTTTATGGGCTTGAGCATTCAGCAGGCTTGTGTGAACATATAAGAGTAAGTGGAGACAAGTGGTTTTTAATGGATGTGCTGTTGGAGTGTGACCAGGCTAATTTTATGAAAGGATTTGGAGAAAACAGTTAGATGGACTCGAGTCCTGGAGGTGGGAAGGGCAGTGCCTGCACTCCGAAGTAGAGATGATGATGTTGCAGTTGGAGGGGTAATCTAATTATGATGTCAGCACACTTCTGGAAAGACAGTGATTGAGTGAATATTGGTGAGTATACTGTCTTCTTTGCATCACTCTGCCTTTGCTGAAGATGGCTGTGTGTGTTTGTTTATTTTTAGGGGGATTCCTCTGTGCAAGTTAATACACTACAGTAGAAAAATGTCAGCAAAATCAGTTGTTAACATCTTGACTCTAATGGAATACACAAAGGACAGTTAGCCATAAGCTAGACTCAGGCAGGGGCTCTTAGCTTCTTTATATTTACAGACCACCCAATGAATTGCCCAATATGTCCCCATACCCCCTTCAACAAACTGTTGAAACTATTACCAGTCCTATTAGGTACCAGTATGACTTAAAAAAAAAATGTCAATAGGTTGGTTTTACTTTACATATGGATAGCTAGGAACATAACAGCTGAAAGAAAACAATAGGATTTTATCACACTTGTAGAAAAAATGGCAAATTGTTCAGAGATCGAGTCGCATACTCCAAGTTAAGAACCCCTGAGCTAGAGTAAAATTGCAATACACAAACAAAAATGTTTTCAAAGTAAATCCTCTGTATAACAGAGTAATAGGAAAGGATTGGCAGAGTATCTGTTAAATCAGAATAATGTTAAAATAATACAAAAGAAATCACTGTTGTACTGTGTACCTTGTACAGAACTGTACAAATAATTTACAGATATACTACAATAAACATTGAAAATAAAGGAGTTAAAGGTACAATTTAACTAGCTGATTTTTTCCCATAATATTAACCCTTTCACTGTTGGTGCCATAGTACAATGGCTTATGAGCCAGTATTGGTGCCATAGTACTATGCCAAAATTCTAGTGGCTTCAAATCTAGCAGGAGAAAGCTGGTCAGCCTACATGTGAGAGAATGGGTCTGCGTGGTCGGTGTGCGCAGTATAAAAAAAAAATCGGGGAGCCAACGGTGCATTGTGGGAACACCATTTCAGTAGTCCTTGTTCATCATGCCTAGCAGTAAGAAATATCTGACTCCCTGGCAAATTTGGGACTCTTCTCTTCCCAAGTGATAGTTCTAACACAGATGGAAGTGTCAGTAAATATAAATTTCATGGTTTTGAGGAGTTTGCGACTGAAAGCAATGCCCAGGATACCAGATACAGATAGTGGAAAGCGAAAGCAGCTTGGATGGTGGGGAAGACCGCATGGATGGTGGGGAAGATGGTGTGGGTTATCGTAATTAATCTGTTCCAGAGAGTGTGACCAAAGCCGAATTTGATGATTTCCGAATTCATTTTCCCCAAAAGAAATACGTGATGTAAATCCAATTCATCCGTTCCAGACACCCAAAAGTATTAAAAAAAATAAATTTTTTTACCTGAAATATATGTTTAACCTACACAGAAAACAATGAGACATGAAGAATAAAACAATAATAACATGACACTTACCTTTATGGAAGACTCTTCTTAGTGTATTGAAGACGGAAGGAGGGGAGAGGATGGAGAAATTGCTGTTTGGAAGGGGAATCCCATTCCATAAAGACTTCAGGTACCAAGTCCTCTTCTGAGGTTACTTCCCTTCTTTGTTTTTTAGTGCCATTAGGACCAGCTTGAGAGTCACTGGACCCCTGTCTCTCAAAAAAGTGTTCCTGAGACGTCTGTTTCTGGCGTATGTTAGGAATTGTGGCGGCGGCAGGGGAATGTGTTGGGAGACAGGACAAGATAGTCCTTCAATATGACGCTAATATCAACTCTGCGGCTTATTTATCTAGTACAATTCATCCAATATGACATAATAAACAATATTAATAACATAGAAACATGATATATATACTCTAGAATGAATAAAATGTCATTACGTATGTGTTGAGTGTTGTTTTGTTTGTTGTTGGGTGTATAAGGGCCACTGAAAGATAAGCCTTATACTATAGTGGTGGTGATGGCGGCAGCAGAGCCCTATATACCTCCAACGACATTGGAGGAATCAGTTTCATGCTGTCCTTTTTCTATCGATTAATCGCTTAACTTACTTGCTACACTGTTAATGCTACACTTTATCACTGGTTGGCGCTATAGCCTTTATCGACTCCTGCTGCTTTATTATCTTACATATCACAGGATCACTGAAGTAGGCACATACTCCCCTCTCTCTCAGCCCTTTACCAAAGGGCTGGGTGGCACTAGGAACTTTCTTTGGGCCCATGGTGGCATATTTAACAGTTGCAAGCACTAAAAAGAATGGAATAATACGAAATGTATCACATGAACGCGTAGGATCATGCTCACTGGCTGATAAACAATGGCACACTGAGTGTCGGGCCGCTGTTGTCGTGCGGGCGCGTTCGGGACGAATGACTATTACCGAGCTCAATGACGATCACCGAGCCAATACAGTGGACCCCGGCCTTACAATATTAATTCATTCCAGAAGTCTGTTTGGGTGCCATTACCGAACGAATTTGTTCCCATAAGGAATATTGTAAATTAGATTAGTCTGTTTCAGACCCCCAAAAATACACGTACAAAAGCACTTACAAAAATACACTTACATAACTGATCGAGTTGGGAGCTGATCGTAAGGCGGGGGTCCACTGTATTTTGATGAAAAAAACGTTAGGTTTCCGAATATTACGAAATCCAATGACTACGATATCCAGGGGTCCACTGTATACAGTTACATAGATTATCATACATAGCAACATTGTAGAGAACCTAGGATAATCCAAAAAAGTCAAAGTGACTTATTTCCAGCATGGGTGGTGGGGAAGACTGTGTGGATGTGAGGAAGGCAGTGTGGGTAGTGGGGAAGATGGTGTGGGTTTGTGTAAACAAAGTTTTGTGAGCAATATAATGATAACAATGTTTGTGCGGTTATTGTGTTGCATACGAGTGGATATATATATATATATATATATATATATATATATATATATATATATATATATATATATATATATATATAATATAATTTTTTTTTTTTTCAACAAGTCGGTCGTCTCCCACCGAGGCAGGGTGACCCAAAAAAAAGAAAGAAAATCCCCAAAAAGAAAATACTTTCATCATCATTCAACACTTTCACCACACTCACACATTATCACTGCTTTTGCAGAGGTGCTCAGAATATAACAGTTTAGAAGCATATACGTATAGAGATACACAACATATCCCTCCAAACTGTCAATATCCCAAACCCCTCCTTTAAAGTGCAGGCATTGTACTTCCCATTTCCAGGACTCAAGTCCGACTATATGAAAATAACCGGTTTCCCTGAATCCCTTCACTAAATATTACCCTGCTCACACTCCAACAGATCGTCAGGTCCCAAGTATCATTCGTCTCCATTCACTCCTATCTAACACGCTCATGCACCCTTGCTGGAAGTCCAAGCCCCTCGCCCACAAAACCTCCTTTACCCCCTCTTTCCAACCTTTTCGAGGACAACCCCTACTCCTCTTTCCTTCCCCTATAGATTTATATGCTTTCCATGTCATTCTACTTTGATCCATTCTCTCTAAATGACCAAACCACCTCAACAACCCCTCTTCTGCCCTCTGACTAATGCTTTTATTAACTCCATACCTTCTCCTAATTTCCACACTCCGAATTTTCTGCATAATATTTACACCACACATTGCCCTTAGACAGGACATCTCCACTGCCTCCAACCATCTCCTCGCTGCTGCATTTACCACCCAAGCTTCACATCCATATAAGAGTGTTGGTACTACTATACTTTCATACATTCCCTTCTTTGCCTCCATAGATAACGTTTTTTGACTCCACATATACCTCAACGCACCACTCACCTTTTTTCCCTCATCAATTCTATGATTAACCTCATCCTTCATAAATCCATCCGCTGACACGTCAACTCCCAAGTATCTGAAAACATTCACTTCTTCCATACTCCTCCTCCTCAATTTGATATCCAATTTTTCTTTATCTAAATCATTTGATACCCTCATCACCTTACTCTTTTCTATGTTCACTTTCAACTTTCTACCTTTACACACATTCTCAAACTCATCCACTAACCTTTGCAATTTTTCTTTAGAATCTCCCATAAGCACAGTATCATCAGCAAAAAGTAATTGTGTCAATTCCCATTTTGAATTTGATTCCCCATAATTTAATCCCACCCCTCTCCCGAACACCCTAGCATTTACTTCTTTTACAACCCCATCTATAAATATATTAAACAACCATGGTGACATTACACATCCCTGTCTAAGACCTACTTTTACCGGGAAGTATTCTCCCTCTCTTCTACACACCCTAACCTGAGCCTCACTATCCTCATAAAAGCTCTTTACAGCATTTAGTAACTTACCACCTATTCCATAAACTTGCAACATCTGCCACATTGCTCCTCTATCCACTCTATCATATGCCTTTTCTAAATCCATAAATGCAATAAAAACTTCCCTACCTTTATCTAAATACTGTTCACATATATGCTTCAATGTAAACACTTGATCTACACATCCCCTACCCACTCTGAAGCCTCCTTGCTCATCCGCAATTCTACATTATATACATTATGCATTATATCGGTCTCACAGGCCACAAAAGTTACTTGAAAAATAAAATATTAGAAAAGAAAATATAGAATAAAAGTAAAAATAATATTACCAAGTGAGCTTCAGTCGCCGATGTTGCCATAAGTGGTTCACTTTCTGTCAAATTCAGAGGTCTTGACAGGGAAAGGGTTAAAAATCCTTTATATTGAGGTTTATTGTATGTTTGGAATTTCACATTATTAACAGGCAAAATACACTTAAAACCTCCTGTCATTATTAATTAAAATGTTTTAATATAAACTTATTAGTTATGTAGCAATTAATATTATTCTAAGTAGCATTTTGACTACAATTTCTGAACAATGAGACAAGTTCTTTATATTAATATGATAAATTATGAAATTATAAGATGCAAGAATATTCATAAAATACCATATAGTATATACACACATGTATATGTATGTATATATTTTAATGCTGTATTTTGTTTCCTGGCTAATAATATTAACCCTTAAACTGTCCAAACGTAGATCTACGTTCGCAAGCGTAGTGCTCCGAACGTAGATCTACGTTCAATTTTACATTGTTTATGTAAAAAAAACGTAGATCTATGTTTGGAGCGCTATGCACGCAAACGTATATCTAAGTTTGGACAGTTTAAGAGTTAGCTACAGCAAACCCTCGATATAACAGACTAGTAGGTAGGACTGTCCAAGTGTCCGTTAAATCAAATAATGTTTAAAAATAACAAAACAAAGGCACTTACTCTGTTGTACAGTACTGTACCTCTCAATTTACAGTTATATTACAATAAAAAATTAAAGGAGTTAAAATTTGCCAAGTTTTTACGAGGATAGTGAGGCTCAAGTTAGAGTATGTAGGAAAGAGGGAAATTATTTCCCAGTAAAAGTAGGCCTTAGACAAGGATGTGTGATGTCACCGTGGTTGTTTAATATATTTATAGATGGGGTTGCAAGAGAAGTAAATGCGAGGGTCTTGGCAAGAGGCGTGGAGTTAAAAGACAAAGAATCACACATAGAGTGGGAGTTGTCACAGTTGATCTTTGCTGATGACACTGTGCTCTTGGGAGATTCTGAAGAGAAGTTGCAGAGATTGGTGGATGAATTTGGTAGGGTGTGCAAAAGAAGAAAATTAAAAGTGAATACAGGAAAGAGTAAGGTTATGAGGATAACAAAAAGATTAGGTGATGAAAGATTGGATATCAGATTGGAGGGAGAGAGTATGGAGGAGGTGAATGTATTCAGATATTTGAGAGTGGACGTGTCAGCGGATGGGTCTATGAAAGATGAGGTGAATCATAGAATTGATGAGGGGGAAAAGGGTGAGTGGTGCACTTAGGAGTCTGTGGAGACAAAGAACTTTGTCCTTGGAGGCAAAGAGGGTAATGTATGAGAGTATAGTTTTACCAATGCTCTTATATGGGTGTGAAGCATGGATGATGAATGTTGCAGCGAGGAGAAGGCTGGAGGCAGTGGAGATGTCATGTCTGAGGCCAATGTGTGGTGTGAATATAATGCAGAGAATTCATAGTTTGGAAGTTAGGAGGTGCGGGATTACCAAAACTGTTGTCCAGAGGGCTGAGGAAGGGTTGTTGAGGTGGTTCAGACATGTAGAGAGAATGGAGCGAAACAGAGTGACTTCAAGAGTGTATCAGTCTGTAGTGGAAGGAAGGCGGGGTAGGGGTCGGCCTAGGAAAGGTTGGAGGGAGGGGGTAAAGAAGGTTTTGTGTGCGAGGGGCTTGGACTTCCAGCAGGCATGCGTGAGCGTGTTTGATAGGAGTGAATGGAGACAGGGAAACCGGCAGGCCGGACTTGAGTCCTGGAGATGGGAAGTACAGTGCCTGCACTCTGAAGGAGGGGTGTTAATGTTGCAGTTTAAAAACTGTAGTGTAAAGTACCCTTCTGGCAAGACAGTGATGGAGTGAATGATGGTGAAAGTTTTTCTTTTTTGGGCCACCCTGCCTTGGTGGGAATCGGCCAGTGTGATAATAATAATAAAATATTTTTCCCATTATTTTAAAATTCCAATATGGCAAGGTCCATTATATCTAGGGTTTACTGTATATGGTGAATATCTTTTCACTTTGATATTTGAGCTGTATATGTGAGTGTGTGTTTTGTATTTGATATAATACTTAAATATCTATTATCTATAATTTCAAATTATTTAAAAAAAGGAAAAATAAAAAATTATACACTTCAAAAAACTTCAGTAATTATAATAACATTGCATATATGATAATGTCAGCCAAATTAGTTAATATCATTGTTAAATGATATACCAGAAGCACTACATAACAATAAACATGACAAATGATTTAGGGTGAACATGTAATGCAAAGGGGTTTCTGCTAATTAATTCTATATCTACAATTCTAGTAAAAATTCCTTTAAGATTACTAATAGAAGAAAAAGCTAGTTAAATTAGAAAAAGGTGGTTTTAAAAGGAGTCATTACTCAGTAAGGTTTTAATGTATTGACTTTTAAAATGATGCAGTTTAAGTGGGATACAAGTTAATTTTAAATGTGGAGATACCTTAATAATATACAAACAGATAAACAAAAAATGATACTTTTGCAGCAGTTTAGTTTCCATAATACCTTGACAAATTGAGTCTCTGTAATACCTTGACAAATTGAGGAAGAAGTGGATAGATCAATTTCTATCATTTCCAATCCAGAGATGCAGCATCTGACCCCAGGAGCCAAGTAGAGGAACGACAGAAAGAAATTCTTTAATATTGCCTTCTTCTTTCCAAACACAGAAGCCAAGTGGATGAAGCCTGGCTTGAAGACTTTTTTTTTTTTTTTCAATAAATCTGACAAATTTTCAGGACAAAATCTGCCCAAATATAGAGGTGGCCTGTGTACTTAAGATTTTCCAAACAAAATGGAAGCTCTTAGAAAACAAGGCAGTCTTGTTTACTTTAGCTTCCTTAAATAAGCTACCTCACTGAACAATTATGCAGATCACATTTGGAAAGAATTCTTTAATTGTTTAATCACCTGGGAACTACTCACAACTTGAGGATTCTGCATGGAATATTTAGAACTACATCAAAGACACCTCACATTTTCACAACATGGGATATGTGAATATCCCACCCTGAACAAAATTAGTCCCAAATGAGAATTCAAGAGGTCCATGAAATTTTCCAAGAGATTTTAAGGACAAGCCCATCATTCAAGAGCTTGTAGGAATTCTTGATGATGAAAGTTGATTGAGATACTGAAGAGAAAAAAAAAAAGAGATCATCTGGTTAAAATCATCACTTTTACACCCTGAAAAGAAGAAAGTTTGCCCATGAATCTTGAGATATTCACAAGTAAACTATTCACTTCCAAAAGATGAAAAGACATGTAAAACTGAGAGATGCTCAATAAATCAAGGCTGGTATCCCAGTGATAACTTAATTACTCTGACTTCCACAGAAGTTCAAGGTAAGATTTGTAACATTTTTCTTAGCCTAAGTTTTTTGCCTAGTTACACTAACATGGCAAATTTGACTTTCCTTAATTTTGTATGGCCAAAAAGACTTAAAATAATTCTTCTTGTAGAAGGAAAAAAAACAAAAAAAGATACAGAAAAGAAAAATCTTGTGAATTGTGGGCTACTGCAAAACAGTTTTGAAGTTGCTGGAATTTTGGGTTTCATCGAAAACAAACCTTCAAAAGGAGATTCAAACCCATCATTCTATTTATCAGAAAACTAAATACTGAAACAGAGACAGGTCCATAAAAGGAGGGAGCACTGATAAACTGTATTTGAAAAAGTAAATTTGTCCATTTGGGCCAAACAGGTACAGCTACACAGGTACAGGTACACGGCTAACCACCTCTAAATACGTATTTAAAACAGGTATACCCTATTTACAACACATCTTACACAAAACACAAACTTCATGGAAATGAGAAGGAAAATGATGAGGTAAGCAAACAGACATCTTTGAGTAAGAAACCAGTTCTTTAAAGTCAATCCTCCCTTATGTAAGAAGACCAATGACTGAAAGTCAAGATCCCTTAGAAAAGTGCACAGAATCAGAAAATATATTATTACCTTTCGTTTATTTTCAGCTGTTGGTTCTAGTTCTTGACGTATACACTCTGCTTCAGCCCAGGATAATGCTGCATCAAAGAGAATAATTTCTCGGCAATTCAAAGTTTCTCTTGACAAGACACTGGTCAGAGTCGGAAAGTCAATATCTACAAAGCCATCAGATTGTAGTGCCATCTCAGCCTGCAATAATCAGATGATTTATATAAGTTTGGAAGACAGGGACCACCTAGGAAGGTAACACCATCCTGTCGTGTGTGAAACAGACGCCTGTTAAATGTTTTGCACTCTGGCAGGATTGTTGGTCTTTTCTTTCTCTCTCATGAATATAAAATAACAGTATACACTTTTCTTTACCTCCCTCTGTATTCCTTAATAGTTTTTATCCCTTTAGTATTTTCTTTTCAGTTCCATTGGGCAATGGTTACAATTCTTCCCCAGTAAGTGATGCGTGTGTGTCATAGAAGGTACCAAAACTTTCAGGCTGGCAGCTCCATTTTCTATATGCAGTTGCTAAAACAACACAAAAAAAATGAAATTTTAAAGTTGGGTTCTTTGAATATACAGCAGGGCCCCGCTTTACGGCGGTTCGCTTTACGGCGTTCCGCTAATACGGACATTTCAAATTATGACCAAAACTCGCTATACGGCTCCCCCCACCTGTCTTTCTAATACGGTCACAGCTGCCCACCGAGTTTGTTTACATTCTCCCTGAGCACATCTCCTTATTATGTCTGGAAACTTTCCAAAATTTCAAGTGTTTTAAAGTTATTGTATATTTTATATGTATTGTACTTGATAATTAAACTTGTGTACACCTGTACCTAAATAAACTTACACACTGTGCTGGCATGTAGGTACACATTAAAATCACTAAGTCTCTCTACTCTTGATGCAATAATAATAATAATAATAATAATAATAATAATAATAATCTCTTGGGCGCATTAATGTCGCATATTACGTTAATATAGACATTTCCCTTAATCTATCTATGATATTTTTTTCAAAATTATATAAGAAACACATTATGTAACACACAAACATGATACATGCACCCACAGTATAAAAATTTATACAAATATATATGAGATGTTTACCAAACGGTTTGTAGAAGTGTCGGAAGAATTACGTTTTCTCTAGCCCGTCACCTGTTACTAGGGATAACTGTAGAAAAAGTATTCCTTTCGTATGCCTTCACTTTATAGCTATAATTCTGTACTAACTTGTACACAGTGTAAGAGTATTTGTTTCGTGATTTAATTATTATAATAATAATAAAAATATTATAAGGTAAAAGTTTCACAAACTCTTACAAATGTACATGAATGAACTAAAACTGGACACGTATTAATACCGTCTATTTCGCCTGACCGAGTGATCGTCCACAACCTGTTCAGTTTGTTTGTTTACGCTGTCTGAGCTCGGTGTATCATTAAATGTTGTATATTACGTTAATATACACATTTTCATTAATCCATCCGTGATATTTTTTTCAAAATTATATAATAAACACGATACATAACATAAATACATAACAACATATGTGTAGAGAACCTAGGATAACCTAAAAAGTCAGAGTGACTTACTTCCATTGCCTTCACTCAGAGCATCATTTCTTCTCAAAATGATGTTACATGAGAATGGGAGTGTTCTTCTTTATTTATTCTACTGTATCAATGTAGAGACAACCTGTACACAATGTAACTTGTACACAAACCAGACGTGTACACTGTTTACAAAACTTACCTTCGCCTGGTTTGTTTACATAACTCTGCGCCTGTCCTCTCTCATGCACTCATTCTTTCTCTCTGGTATGGTAGCCTGGCTGACTACCATACATACCACACTTGATTTTTTACAATAAATACTACTCATCTCACCCTATATTTTAAGGTAAGTAATGAGTGAACTGTATATACATTTTATCGCTCTGGGATGCTTAAATATCATAGAATAGTATGTGTGGGTGGGGTGGCCTGGTATGGTAGCCTGGCTGACTACCATACATACCACACTTGATTTCTTACAATAAATACTACTTGTCTCACCCTAGATTAAGACTATAAATATTTTAAGGTAAGTAATGAGTGCACTGTGTGTATTGTACTTTTTTATTGTTTTTTTGATGCCTGGTTCTATTGCTAACATAATATATGTTAGTGTAAACTTGTTATCTAGTGTTTGTATGCATTTGTAAGTGGAAAAAAAGGGTGTTCCACTTTACGGCGGTTTCCGCTTTACGGCGGTAGCCTGGAACCTAACCCGCCGTATAAGTGGGGCCCTCCTGTATATGGATGAGGTACAGACATTAAGAAATAACTGATTATTAATGTTTTGAATGAATGACGAGTGGATGTCATAGAACTAAGTAAAACAAAGTTAAAAGGGATAGGAGAGTTTGATTGTTAAGCTGAATGGCAAGATAAGGGAGTCAACAGGGAAGTCTGGATGTAAGCCGAGCTGAGGGAAGAAGAACCATCAAAACGAATTATAGGCATGTCACAGCTGTTAGAGAAAATGAGCTAAAGAAAATAGTAGTAATGCTAAATGATGTATTGCTTTGTTCACACAAATGTTCCAAACTCTTATAGACAATGATGCACTCTGAATGTCGAATGAAAATTTGTGAGGGGATAAAAATGTTTAAGTTCAAGAATTAAGAGGTTAAAAATATAAAGTGGGATGTGAAAAGACTTAAAATGTCTATGCACTTATAAGTGAGAGGAGAAAATTTTTAAGAAGGGTTAAGTGAATACTTAGGAAGTTTTGAATCAAGTGAACGAGTAACTGTTTTGGGAAGCCTTAATGCTTCAGTTGGGAAACAATGTTGTAAAAGGCATAGTAAGAAAATATGGTGTACAGCAATAAGAGCTAATATATACTGACCATCAATGAAAGAAATTTGGTAATAGGTAATAAAAAGATAAATAGTGTGGAAATTACGAGGAGGTGTGGAGTTACTAAAAGCATTAGTTAGAGGGCTGAAGAGGGGTTATTGTGGTGGTTTGGTCATTTAAAGAGAATGGAACAAAGTAGAATGACTTAGCATATAAATCTGTAGGGAAAGGAAGGCGAGGTAGAGGTTGTTCTCGAAAAGGTTGGAGGGAGGGGGTAAAGGAAGTTTTGTGGGTGAGGAGCTTGGACTTCCAGCAAGCATGTGTGAGCGTGTTAGATAGGAGTGAATAGAAATGAATGGTTTTTGGGACCTGACAAGCTGT
This sequence comes from Cherax quadricarinatus, assembly GCF_038502225.1. Taxonomy (NCBI): domain Eukaryota; kingdom Metazoa; phylum Arthropoda; class Malacostraca; order Decapoda; family Parastacidae; genus Cherax; species Cherax quadricarinatus. The sequence goes on along the minus strand of NC_091329.1, from coordinate 14,815,181 downwards.
TGGAGTGTGAGCAGGGTAATATTTTGTGAAGGGATTCAGGGAAACTGGTTACCCGGACTTGAGTCCTGGAAATGGGAAGTACAATGCCTGCACTTTAAAGGAGAGGTTTAGGATACTGGCAGTTTGAAGGGATGTCTAAACTGTCGTATCTGAGCATCTCTGCAAAGACAGTGATTATGTATGAGTGATGGTGAAAGCGTTGAATGGTGATGAAAGTTTTTTTCTTTCTTTTTGGGTCACCCTACTTCGGTGGGAAACAGCCAACATGTTAAAAACAAAAAATAGTATACAACATTAAGTACAGTATTATGAAGAGTGTAATGGGAGCAGTTTACTACCTGATGTATTAGTGGATAAAAGTTAGAAGGATAAACTTTTTAATGTGTGTGTTATTAAAGGAGTAACTTGTGTGTAAGATAATTATTTAGTGGGAGTACGAATAAGGAATATGCAATTTCACCACAGAAGTGAAATCACATATCCCTTTCAAGGGATATGTGAAAATAATCCCCATATCTTCTACATACCGTAACCTGAGTCTCATTATCCATATAAAATTTCTTTACTGCTTTTACTAACCTACTACCTATTCCAAACGTCTGCCACATCTTTTGCATTGCTCTCCTATTTGCACTATCATGTGCTTTTTCTAAATCCAAACATGCAACAAAAAGTTCCTTACCTTTATGTAAATACTTTTCACTTATGTGCTTCAATGGTCATTTATCTTGGATGGAGTAAGGTCAACAAAAAACTTATGGTGGTTGGAATAAGGTGTAGGTGATGATCCAGGAAGGGTTGGAGAGACAGTGAAGATTGTTTTAAGAGTTAGGACCTCAGCAACTAGAAATCACGTATGAGTGTATTAGACTAGTTTGTGGGGGTTGCCAAAGTCCTGGAGATGAGATATACAATTCTTGCACACGGAATGATGCATGGGGATGTTGCAATTTGGTGCATTGTTTGAACTATAATGTCTATTCACTTCAGGAAAGACGACTAGAGAATGAGTGAAGGTGAACATACGACACCACTGCTAAGCAATCTTTTTGGCTGTGGTCTTTAAGGATTCTGCTTTGTCGCTTTTGAAATCCCATCTTTTTTGGTTAATGATTTCCAAGTTGTCTCCTTTTTTCTATGGCATTCCTCAGGGCTCTGTTCTTGTACTGGCATTATTTACTATTTATGTTAGTGGCTTAGCCTCACTGTTGGATGCCCCAGGGCTTGATGATCACTTTTGTGCTGGCAGTACACAGATTTACATCCAGATTTTGAATGTGGAAGATGCAAAACTAATTTAACTCTTGTCTACTTGATGCTCAGACTTTGATGACAAATAGAAAATTGAAACTAAATGAAAGACAGAAATTTTGATAATCAGGGAAAATCTCAGGGGCATACAAATTAGAGATTTTAGTTCCTTTGATTATAGTACAGTAGACCATTATTTTACATGATAGTTACATTCGTGAAAATGCAGTGTTAGGTAAATCTGTTAGATAAACTGAAGAACTTGTGGGAAAAATAGGGTTACGTTCCTGGGAGCCCCCCCAAAAAAAACCAAACAACTTTTTTTTAAACCTCCAGATCTTACGAAAATAAAAGTGAATATGTAATTGTAGTTCATTGTCATGCTGTATTATGTTGTTTTTACTGCTTAAGATTACAAATGCAACAGAAATAATAGTATTTCTTACCTTAAATTATGGGCCCTGGTGTTTGTCGATGATTGTGAAGAGAGTGGAGAGTTATGCTGTGGCCCTACTGGTCTGAAGTGGATGGTAGAGAAGCTGATGGTTGTACTGGAGTGTGCATAAATTCTGTAATGGATTTCTGTTTTATTTTCTCTTGTAGTACATTACATTTGTCATGGTCCTCTTCAATGAAAAAGTCTAACTTAAGTCAGTCAGTCAAGTAAATCAGTCAGTCAAGTCAAGTCAGTCAGTTATTCATCACACACTCATATTTACCTGATTCTTTTTAATTGTACAAACTGACACTTCATTACGACCACAGGCTACCTCTTGTCTAATATCTTTATTTTCTTCATTAATTCTAAGACTTAAGGCTTATACCTTTTCTTGCCACTTTCAGCAACACTTGTACGCATACTGGGTGCCATGATTGCTTGGCAGATATAAGATATGGCAATTAAAAAATCAAAACACAATTCACAAAGACAGCTAGCTCTTCAGACAATGGAACTGAACGCATATGAATGAATGCTGGGATGGGGTGGCAGGAGTGTCTGGGGTGGCAGGGGATGGCGGTAGGTCTTCCTCGCTGACCCACAACAAGGCGGCAGCTTCAGCTGATGGTGAAGCATCAGCTGCTCTAGACACCATTTCAGAGCACTGCTTCTTGATTTGTCAGGGTTCTCTTCAGTGAAAAAGTCTAATTTATTCAGTAAGTAAACCAGTCAAATCAGTCAGTGAAGTAAATTAGTAAAGTCAATCAAGTAAGTCAGTCAGTCAGTTATTAATCACATAAACTCATAAATTTACCTCATTATTTTTAATTGTACAAACTGACGCTTCATTACAGCCACAGGCTATCTCTTGTCTAATCTCTCTCTTTTCTTCATTAATTCTAAGATTTAAACACTTATACCTTTTCTTGCCACTTTCAGCAACACACTTATACCTACTGGGTGCCATGATTGCTTGGCAGATACAAGATATGGCAATTAAAAGATCAAAACGTAATTCACAAACACAACTAGCTCCTAAGACAATGGAACTGAACACGTATGAACGAATGCTGGGACGGGGGTGGCGGGAGCTTCAGGGATGGCAGTAGGTCTCCCCTGCTGACCCACAAGATGGCTGCTTGAGCTGGGGAAATTTTTTCCGCACCCACAAATGGAACCCTGTTAAGTTAATTTTACAAAGTGTTGTATAAAATTGTGCCAAAATTTTTCAATAGTGCCATAACTAAAACGTGGCAAATAAATCCGTGTAATATAACGGTCTACTGTACTGTCAGTTTTCAGCCTGTACCATCAATGAAGGGTCTAAATGTTTATCTGGATTCTTCACTGTCACTTACTGGGCATATTAACTAGACTGTAAATCTTGCAGTTTTCATAATTATGTTCACTATGTAATTAGAGAGCATGTAAAGTTGCAGAGTATCTAGGTCCTTATCCATATGTTTGTTTCTTCTTGAGCTGATTTTTGCAATTGTTTGTTGTGGATTTGCCTAATTACTTGCTTAAAAGACATCAGTCTACTGAATCATTCATCTAGACTAGTTTTTTCACTCTTACCTGGAGTTTCCACTAGTCCCTACTTGTATGAGTTGTGCTAGCTCCATATCAAGGCAAGAATTGAATTTAAACTTTGTTTATTAACATTTAAAACTATTAAGTTTAACCCTTAAATGGTCCAAACGTATATATACGTTTTTTCAACATCTGAAAGTATGTAAAAAATGTAGATCTTTTTTGTTTTACATTTGAAAACGTGTAAAAAAACTTTTATCTACATGTTTTTTTTGTTATATTTGAAAATATGTAAAAAAAGTAGATCTACTTTTGTAGCACTATGAATTTGAACGTCAATCTCTTTGGACCGTTTAAGGGTTAATGAACCAAAGTATCTTGCTGATGTGCTTTTTAAATCAGCATCAGGAATATTTCCACAAACTGCTGCAGACCGTTTCAGACTGAGTCTCATGCTGTTGGGGCGAAATTATTTGAATTAAGAGCCTTTTCCTATGTAGCTTCCTGATGGTGGCAGCTCGTGTATAGGCAGCGCGGAACTTCAGCACCCCCTATTTTCACTCGATATTATCGATAACATTCAATACAATGAGTCCTTTTTTCTGTAATCCTTTCTTTATACTTGTACATTATATAATCCTTAAGCTTAATGTCAGTAGCCATCCCCTAGTACATGTACATGAAAAAAATTACAAAGATTCTTGTATGGAACTGTGCACTTCACAGTTCCAGCGACTCCGTGTTTGGCTGTTGTGTGCATGCGCACATGTCCGAGATAAGACACTGCTTGCTAGGTAGAGAGAGAGAGCACTGTCGCTGACACAATGCCGACCCTGTTGTGCAAGTGTAAGATAGTGTTTCTTTTTGACTCGGCAAAATGTGTTGTGCTTAAAAACCATGTACGATATTCTTGAATGTGATAGTGTAGAATTAGATGATTATCATGCTTCCAGCTATTTTATTTAATTCATAGTTTTTTTTTTGGTTCTTTTATTTTACAGAAAATTTAAATAATTTAATCATGGCCTCCTTGCATCCCCAAGAAGTAAGTCGTGTGACTGTAAGTGAACTTCAACAGCTTAAGTTTACACAGTTGTCTCTCCATAAGAAAATTAGTTATGAAAAGAGGCCGTTCAACACCTGATATTCAAATATCTCGGCCAGGAATAAGCAACAACAAAAAGTATATTCATAGCTTTAATTCTGAATGGTACCAATGGAAAAGCTGACTTTGCTGCTGTATAGTAAAAAAATTTCTGAAGCAGCACCTCCACTAATTTTAGCTATGAGCTGCCCTTGTTCCCTGACTATATAACAGGTAACCAGTAGTGTCTATTAAGAGTCGGGTATCTGTTTATGCTTTCAAGTCTCGGTTGCAAGCATGCCTCTCTTATAAAGCTTGTGATCCTGATAATGCTGCCACTCTTGAATGTAAACTTAGTATTATTTTTGTTGTAATTGTTGTACAGTGGTACCCTGACTTATGAGCGCCCAACTTACAAGTTTTCCAAGTTACGAGCCGTCTCTCAGTAGATTTTTTGCTTTGAGTTGCAAGCCAAAATCCGAGTTACGAGCAAGCTTCAGATATGCCGCCACTCGCAGGAGAGAGGAAATATCAAATACCTCAATAATAACCAATGTGTAACATTTTTTAATTTTTGATACCACGGGTAGTGTCATCCTGCCAGAATGTTCTATAATATATGCCCTAAGTAAAGAGAAACAATTCTGGAACGTGTAATGCATGTTCCGCAAGCCGGCTCATTGGGTGGCCGGCTGGCTGATTTGCTTTGGCTGTCTCTCTCTCCTTTTGTCTGTATCTATCTCTGTCTCTGTGTCTCTATCTCTGTCTCTATCTCACAGGTACACATAAATACAGTTATACATAGTGTAAATTACCTAGGATAACCCAAAAAATCCAGACAAAGTTCTATACTATGCTTGTAGATATAAGGCATAATAAGCATGACTGGCAAGTAATACACATTTTCACTTGTTCAGGAATCAGACATGACCAACTCTGCATTGCGTGTTGGTTCATAACCAGCTCTCTCTCTGAGACAGAGACAAGTAGAAAGACAGGAAGGCAGAAACAGAGGCAGACAGAAAGACAGATAAGCAGAGACAGAGATAAACATAGAGCTAGACAGACACAGAAACAGATACAGACATGTTTATTTGTAACAGTGAAAAATAAATCCAAGGCAGTGCACGATCATCAAATGTCACTCCATGAGTGTCACTCCACTGGCAGTGGAGTGACACTCATCTTACACTGTGATTCAAAGAGTTTCATGTATACTCCAGCATTTCTAAAACATTGCTGGGACCTGGTGAAAAAGGCAAAAATCATTTCTTATTTATATATACATAGGTAGTAGGTTGGTAGACAGCAACCACCCAGGGAAGTACTACCGTCCTGCCAGATGACTGTGAAACAAAAACCTGTAACTGTTTTGCATGATGGTAGGATTGCTGGTTTCTTTTTCTGTCTCATAAACACGCTAAGATAACAGGGATATCTTGCTACTCCTACTTACACTTTGGTCACACTTCACAGACACGCACATGCATATATATATATATACATACATCTAGGTTTTTCTCCTTTTTCTAAATAGCTCTTGTTCTTTTTTATTTCTTCTATTGTCCATGGGGAAGTGGAAAAGAATCTTTCCTCCGTAAGCCATGCGTGTCGTATGAGGCGACTAAAATGCCGGGAGCAATGGGCTAGTAACCCCTTCTCCTGTATACAATTACTAAAAAAGAGAAGAAGAAAAACTTTATAAAACTGGGTTGCTTAAATGTGCGTGGATGTAGTGCGGATGACAAGAAACAGATGATTGCTGATGTTATGAATGAAAAGAAGTTGGATGTCCTGGCCCTAAGCGAAACAAAGCTGAAGGGGGTAGGAGAGTTTCAGTGGGGGGAAATAAATGGGATTAAATCTGGAGTATCTGAGAGAGTTAGAGCAAAGGAAGGGGTAGCAGTAATGTTAAATGATCAGTTATGGAAGGAGAAAAGAGAATATGAATGTGTAAATTCAAGAATTATGTGGATTAAAGTAAAGGTTGGATGCGAGAAGTGGGTCATAATAAGCGTGTATGCACCTGGAGAAGAGAGGAATGCAGAGGAGAGAGAGAGATTTTGGGAGATGTTAAGTGAATGTATAGGAGCCTTTGAACCAAGTGAGAGAGTAATTGTGGTAGGGGACTTGAATGCTAAAGTAGGAGAAACTTTTAGAGAGGGTGTGGTAGGTAAGTTTGGGGTGCCAGGTGTAAATGATAATGGGAGCCCTTTGATTGAACTTTGTATAGAAAGGGGTTTAGTTATAGGTAATACATATTTTAAGAAAAAGAGGATAAATAAGTATACACGATATGATGTAGGGCGAAATGACAGTAGTTTGTTGGATTATGTATTGGTAGATAAAAGACTGTTGAGTAGACTTCAGGATGTACATGTTTATAGAGGGGCCACAGATATATCAGATCACTTTCTAGTTGTAGCTACACTGAGAGTAAAAGGTAGATGGGATACAAGGAGAATAGAAGCATCAGGGAAGAGAGAGGTGAAGGTTTATAAACTAAAAGAGGAGGCAGTTAGGGTAAGATATAAACAGCTATTGGAGGATAGATGGGCTAATGAGAGCATAGGCAATGGGGTCGAAGAGGTATGGGGTAGGTTTAAAAATGTAGTGTTAGAGTGTTCAGCAGAAGTTTGTGGTTACAGGAAAGTGGGTGCAGGAGGGAAGAGGAGCGATTGGTGGAATGATGATGTAAAGAGAGTAGTAAGGGAGAAAAAGTTAGCATATGAGAAGTTTTTACAAAGTAGAAGTGATGCAAGGAGGGAAGAGTATATGGAGAAAAAGAGAGAAGTTAAGAGAGTGGTGAAGCAATGTAAAAAGAGAGCAAATGAGAGAGTGGGTGAGATGTTACCAACAAATTTTGTTGAAAATAAGAAAAAGTTTTGGAGTGAGATTAACAAGTTAAGAAAGCCTAGAGAACAAATGGATTTGTCAGTTAAAAATAGGAGAGGAGAGTTATTAAATGGAGAGTTAGAGGTATTGGGAAGATGGAAGGAATATTTTGAGGAATTGTTAAATGTTGATGAAGATAGGGAAGCTGTGATTTCGTGTATAGGGCAAGGAGGAATAACATCTTGTAGGAGTGAGGAAGAGCCAGTTGTGAGTGTGGGGGAAGTTCGTGAGGCAGTAGGTAAAATGAAAGGGGGTAAGGCAGCCGGGATTGATGGGATAAAGATAGAAATGTTAAAAGCAGGTGGGGATATAGTTTTGGAGTGGTTGGTGCAATTATTTAATAAATGTATGGAAGAGGGTAAGGTACCTAGGGATTGGCAGAGAGCATGCATAGTTCCTTTGTATAAAGGCAAAGGGGATAAAAGAGAGTGCAAAAATTATAGGGGGATAAGTCTGTTGAGTGTACCTGGTAAAGTGTATGGTAGAGTTATAATTGAAAGAATTAAGAGTAAGACGGAGAATAGGATAGCAGATGAACAAGGAGGCTTTAGGAAAGGTAGGGGGTGTGTGGACCAGGTGTTTACAGTGAAACATATAAGTGAACAGTATTTAGATAAGGCTAAAGAGGTCTTTGTGGCATTTATGGATTTGGAAAAGGCGTATGACAGGGTGGATAGGGGGGCAATGTGGCAGATGTTGCAAGTGTATGGTGTAGGAGGTAGGTTACTGAAAGCAGTGAAGAGTTTTTACGAGGATAGTGAGGCTCAAGTTAGAGTATGTAGGAAAGAGGGAAATTTTTTCCCAGTAAAAGTAGGCCTTAGACAAGGATGTGTGATGTCACCGTGGTTGTTTAATATATTTATAGATGGGGTTGTAAGAGAAGTAAATGCGAGGGTCTTGGCAAGAGGCGTGGAGTTAAAAGATAAAGAATCACACACAAAGTGGGAGTTGTCACAGCTGCTCTTTGCTGATGACACTGTGCTCTTGGGAGATTCTGAAGAGAAGTTGCAGAGATTGGTGGATGAATTTGGTAGGGTGTGCAAAAGAAGAAAATTAAAGGTGAATACAGGAAAGAGTAAGGTTATGAGGATAACAAAAAGATTAGGTGATGAAAGATTGAATATCAGATTGGAGGGAGAGAGTATGGAGGAGGTGAACGTATTCAGATATTTGGGAGTGGACGTGTCAGCGGATGGGTCTATGAAAGATGAGGTGAATCATAGAATTGATGAGGGAAAAAGAGTGAGTGGTGCACTTAGGAGTCTGTGGAGACAAAGAACTTTGTCCTTGGAGGCAAAGAGGGGAATGTATGAGAGTATAGTTTTACCAACGCTCTTATATGGGTGTGAAGCGTGGGTGATGAATGTTGCAGCGAGGAGAAGGCTGGAGGCAGTGGAGATGTCATGTCTGAGGGCAATGTGTGGTGTGAATATAATGCAGAGAATTCGTAGTTTGGAAGTTAGGAGGAGGTGCGGGATTACCAAAACTGTTGTCCAGAGGGCTGAGGAAGGGTTGTTGAGGTGGTTCGGACATGTAGAGAGAATGGAGCGAAACAGAATGACTTCAAGAGTGTATCAGTCTGTAGTGGAAGGAAGGCGGGGTAGGGGTCGGCCTAGGAAGGGTTGGAGGGAGGGGGTAAAGGAGGTTTTGTGTGCGAGGGGCTTGGACTTCCAGCAGGCATGCGTGAGCGTGTTTGATAGGAGTGAATGGAGACAAATGGTTTTTAATACTTGACGTGCTGTTGGAGTGTGAGCAAAGTAACATTTATGAAGGGATTCAGGGAAACCGGCAGGCCGGACTTGAGTCCTGGAGATGGGAAGTACAGTGCCTGCACTCTGAAGGAGGGGTGTTAATGTTGCAGTTTAAAAACTGTAGTGTAAAGCACCCTTCTGGCAAGACAGTGATGGAGTGAATGATGGTGAAAGTTTTTCTTTTTCGGGCCACCCTGCCTTGGTGGGAATCGGCCGGTGTGATAATATAAATAAATAATATACATTTTTCTTATTTAAAAACCCATAACAAAAAAAAATTGGGGTGGTTTTTTGGGGGACTGGAATGGATTAATGGCATATCAATTAATTTCACTGAGGAAAACTTATTTGATATATGAGCCAATTGACTTATGAGCTGGGTCACAGAACAAATTAAACTTATAAGTCAAGGTACCACTGAATTTATGGTTTGATATACAAGCACTTGTGAATTTTTCAAAAGAACAGGCACTCAAAAATTATAAAATCCCAAATTATTATTATTATTATTATTATTATTATTAATATTAAAAAAAAAAAAAATTTAGATGCAATCATAATGCATTTTATTTACAGTAAATGTTATTTTTGATGAATAATGAATTTCTAATTATTAATATTTATTGTTATTTAAGTATATATTGTATAATTATAATTATTTTTATCTTCTAGTAGGTAGTAGGTTGGTAGTCAGCAACCACCCAGGGAGGTACTACCGTCCTGCCAAGTGAGTGTAAAACGAAAGCCTGTAATTGTTCTACATGATGGTAGGATTGCTGGTGTCTTTTGTCTCTCATAAATATGCAAGATTACAGGTATGTCTTGCTACTACTACTTACACCTAGGTCACACTACACATACATGTACACATTTATTTATACACACTCATCTGAGTTTTCTTTGATTTTATCTTAATAGTTCTTGTTTCTTATTACTTTTCCTTTTATATCCATGGTGAAGTGGAATAAGAATCTTTCCTCCGTAAGCCATGCGTGTTGTAAAAGTCAACTAAAATGCTGGAAACAATGGGCTAGTAACCGCTTTTCCTGTAATGATTACTAAAAAGAATAAGAAGAAATTTGTCAAAGTGGGATGTTTGAATGTGCGTGGATGTTGTGCAAATGATAAGAAAGAGATGATTGTGGATGTTATGAATGAGAAGAAGCTGGATGTCCTGGCTTTAAGTGAAACAAAGCTGAAGGGGGTGGGAGAGTTTCAGTTTACCTGGAGTTTACCTGGAGAGGGTTTTGGGGGTCAACATCCCCATGGCTCGGTCTGAGACCAGGCCTCATGGTGGATCAGGGTCTGATCAACCAGGCTGTTACTACTGGCCGGATGCAAGCTGATGTACAAACCACAGCCTGGTTGGTCACGTATTGACTTTAGGTGCCTGTCCAGTGCCTTCTTAAAGACAGCCAGGGGCCTATTGGTAATCCCCCTTATGTAGGCTGGGAGGCAGTTGAACAGTCTTGGATCCCCATGGGATTAGGTCGGGGGTTTCAAATAGAATTAGAGCTAAAAAAGTAGTAGCAATAATGATGATAAGCTATGGCAGGAAAAGAGGGACTATAAATGTATTAATTCAAGGATTATGTGGAGTAAAATAAAGATTGGATGTGAAAAGTGGGTTATAATAAGCGTGTATGCACCTGGAGAAGAGAGAAGTGTAGAGGAGAGAGAGAGATTTTGGGAAATGTTGAGTGAATGCGTGGGGAGTTTTGAATCAAGTGTGAGAGTAATGGTGGTTGGGGATTTCAATGCTAAAGTGGGTAAAAATGTTATGGAAGGAGTAGTAGGTAAATTTGGGGTGCCAGGGGTAAATGTAAATGGGGAGCCTTTAATTGAGCTATGTGTAGAAAGAAATTTGGTAATAAGTAATACATATTTTATGAAAAAGAGGATAAATAAATATACAAGGTATGATGTAGCACGTAATGAAAGTAGTTTATTAGATTATGTATTGGTGGATAAAAGGTTGATGGGTAGGCTCCAGGATGTACATGTTTATAGAGGGGCAACTGATATATCGGATCATTATTTAGTTGTAGCTACAGTTAGAGTAAGAGGTAGATGGGAAAAGAGGAAGGTGGCAACAACAAGTAAGAGGGAGGTGAAAGTGTATAAACTAAGGGAGGAGGAAGTTCGGGTGAGATATAAGCGACTATTGGCAGAAAGGTGGGCTAGTGCAAAGATGAGTAGTGGGGGGGTTGAAGAGGGTTGGAATAGTTTTAAAAATGCAGTATTAGAATGTGGGGCAGAAGTTTGTGGTTATAGGAGGGTGGGGGCAGGAGGAAAGAGGAGTGATTGGTGGAATGATGAAGTAAAGGGTGTGATAAAAGAGAAAAAGGTAGCTTATGAGAGGTTTTTACAAAGCAGAAGTGTTATAAGAAGAGCAGAGTATATGGAGAGTAAAAGAAAGGTAAAGAGAGTGGTGAGAGAGTGCAAAAGGAGAGCAGATGATAGAGTGGGAGAGGCACTGTCAAGAAATTTTAATGAAAATAAGAAAAAATTTTGGAGTGAGTTAAACAAGTTAAGAAAGCCTAGGGAAAATATGGATTTGTCAGTTAAAAACAGAGTAGGGGAGTTAGATGGGGAGATGGAGGTATTGGGTAGATGGCGAGAATATTTTGAGGAACTTTTAAATGTTAAGGAAGAAACAGAGGCAGTAATTTCATGCACTGGTCAGGGAGGTATACCATCTTTTAGGAGTGAAGAAGAGCAGAATGTAAGTGTGGGGGAGGTACGTGAGGCATTACGTAAAATGAAAGGGGGTAAAGCAGCTGGAACTGATGGGATCATGACAGAAATGTTAAATGCAGGGGGGGATATAGTGTTGGAGTGGTTGGTACTTTTGTTTAATAAATGTATGAAAGAGGGGAAGGTACCTAGGGATTGGCAGAGAGCATGTATAGTCCCTTTATATAAAGGGAAAGGGGACAAAAGAGACTGTAAAAATTATAGAGGAATAAGCTTACTGAGTATACCAGGAAAAGTGTACGGTAGGGTTATAATTGAAAGAATTAGAGGTAAGACAGAATGTAGGATTGCGGATGAGCAAGGAGGTTTTAGAGTGGGTAGGGGATGTGTAGATCAGGTGTTTACATTGAAGCATATATGTGAACAGTATTTAGATAAAGATAGGGAAGTTTTTATTGCATTTATGGATTTAGAAAAGGCATATGATAGAGTGGATAGAGGAGCAATGTGGCAGATGTTGCAAGTATATGGAATAGGTGGTAAGTTATTAAATGCTGTAAAGAGTTTTTATGAGGATAGTGAGGCTCAGGTTAGGGTGTGTAGAAGAGAGGGAGACTACTTCCCGGTAAAAGTAGGTCTTAGACAGGGATGTGTAATGTCACCATGGTTGTTTAATATATTTATAGATGGGGTTGTAAAGGAAGTAAATGCTAGGGTGTTTGGGAGAGGGGTGGGATTAAATTATGGGGAATCAAATTCAAAATGGGAATTGACACAGTTACTTTTTGCTGATGATACTGTGCTTATGGGAGATTCTAAAGAAAAATTGCAAAGGTTAGTGGATGAGTTTGAGAATGTGTGTAAAGGTAGAAAGTTGAAAGTGAACATAGAAAAGAGTAAGGTGATGAGGGTGTCAAATGATTTAGATAAAGAAAAATTGGATATCAAATTGGGGAGGAGGAGTATGGAAGAAGTGAATGTTTTCAGATACTTGGGAGTTGACGTGTTGGCAGATGGATTTATGAAGGATGAGGTTAATCATAGAATTGATGAGGGAAAAAAGGTGAGTGGTGCGTTGAGGTATATGTGGAGTCAAAAAACGTTATCTATGGAGGCAAAGAAGGGAATGTATGAAAGTATAGTAGTACCAACACTCTTATATGGGTGTGAAGCTTGGGTGGTAAATGCAGCAGCGAGGAGACGGTTGGAGGCAGTGGAGATGTCCTGTTTAAGGGCAATGTGTGGTGTAAATATTATGCAGAAAATTCGGAGTGTGGAAATTAGGAGAAGGTGTGGAGTTAATAAAAGTATTAGTCAGAGGGCAGAAGAGGGGTAGTTGAGGTGGTTTGGTCATTTAGAGAGAATGGATCAAAGTAGAATGACATGGAAAGCATATAAATCTATAGGGGAAGGAAGGCGGGGTAGGGGTCGTCCTCGAAAGGGTTGGAGAGAGGGGGTAAAGGAGGTTTTGTGGGTAAGGGGCTTGGACTTCCAGCAAGCGTGCGTGAGCGTGTTAGATAGGAGTGAATGGAGACGAATGGTACTTGGGACCTGACGATCTGTTGGAGTGTGAGCAGGGTAATATTTAGTGAAGGGATTCAGGGAAACCGGTTATTTTCACATAATCGGACTTGAGTCCTGGAAATGGGAAGTACAATGCCTGCACTTTAAAGGAGGGGTTTGGGATATTGGCAGTTTGGAGGGATATGTTGTGTATCTTTATATATGTATGCTTCTAGACTGTTGTATTCTGAGCACCTCTGCAAAAACAGTGATAATGTGCGAGTGTGGTGAAAGTGTTGAGTGATGATGAAAGTATTTTCTTTTTGGGGATTTTCTTTCTTTTTTGGGTCACCCTGCCTCGGTGGGAGACGGCCGACTTGTTGAAAAAAAAAAAAAAAAAAAAAAAGTTTGGAGTGAGTTAAACAAGTTAAGAAAACCTAGTAGGGGAGTTAGTAGATAGGGAAATGGAGGTTTTGGGTAGATGGCGAGAATATTTTGAGGAACTTTTAAATGTCGACGAAGAAAGAGAGGCGGTAATTTCATGCACTGGCCAGGGAGGTATACCATCTTTTAGGAGTGAAGAAGAGCAGGATGTGAGTGTGGGGGAGGTGCATGAGGCATTCTGTAGAATGAAAGGGGTAAAGCAGCTAGAACTGATGGGATCATGACAGAAATGTTAAAAGCAGGAGGGATATAGTGTTGGAATGGTTGGTATTTTTGTTTAATAAATGTATGAAACCTAGGTAGTAGGTTGGTAAACAGCAACCGCCTAAGGAGGTACTACTGTCCTGCCAAGTGAGTGTACAACGAAAACCTGAAATTGTTTTACATGATGGTAGGATTGCTGGTGTCTTTTGTCTGTCTCATAAACATGCAAGATTACAGGTATGTCTTGCTACTTCTACTTGCACTTAAGTCACACTACATACATGTACAAGCATATATATACACACCTCTCTGGGTATTCTTCTATTTTCTTTCTAGTTCTTGTTCTTGTTTATTTCCTCTTATCTCCATGGGGAAGTGGAACAGAATTCTTCCTCCGTAAGCCATGCATGTTGTAAGAGGCGACTAAAATGCCGGGGGCAATGGGCTAATAACTCCTTCTCCCGTATAAATTACTAAATTTAAAAGAGAAACTTTCGTTTTTCTTTTTGGGCCACCCTGCCTTGGTGGGATATGGCCGGTGTGTTGAAAGAAAGGAAGAAATGTATGAAAGAGGGGAAGGTACCTAGGGATTGGCAGAGAGCGTGTATAGTCCCTTTATATAAAGGAAAGGGAGACAAAAGAGATTGTAAAAATTATAGAGGAATAAGTTTACTGAGTATACCAGGAAAAGTGTATGGTAGGGTTATTAGTGAAAGAAGTAGAAGTAAGACAGAATGTAGAATTGCAGATGAGGAAGGAGGTTTTAGAGTGGGTAGGGGATGTGCAGATCAAGTGTTTACATTGAAGCATATATGTGAGCAGTATTTAGATAAAGGTGGGGAAGTTTTTATTGCATTTATGGATTTAGAAAAGGCATATGTTAGAGTGGATAGAGGAGCAATGTGGCAGATGTTGCAAGTATATGGAATAGGTGGTAAGTTACTAAATGCTGTAAAGAGCTTTTATGAGGATAGTGAGGCTCAGGTTAGGGTATGTAAAAGAGAGGGAGAATACTTCCCGGTAAAAGTAGGTCTTAGACAGGGATGTGTAATGTCACCATGGTTGTTTAATATATTTATAGATGGGGTTGTAAAAGAAGTAAATGCTAGGGTGTTCGGGAGAGGGGTGGGATTAAATTGTGGGGAATCAAATTCAAAATGGGAATTGACACAGTTACTTTTTGCTGATGATACTGTGCTTATGGGAGATTCTAAAGAAAAATTGCAAAGGTTAGTGGATGAGTTTGAGAATGTGTGTAAAGGTAGAAAGTTGAAAGTGAACATAGAAAAGAGTAAGGTGATGAGGGTATCAAATGATTTAGATAAAGAAAAATTGGATATCAAATTGGGGAGGAGGAGTATGGAAGAAGTGAATGTTTTCAGATACTTGGGAGTTGAAGTGTCGGCGGAGGGATTTATGAAGGATGAGGTTAATCATAGAATTGATGAGGGAAAAAAAGGTGAATGGTGCGTTGAGGTATATGTGGAGTCAAAAAACGTTATCTATGGAGGCAAAGAAGGGAATGTATGAAAGTATAGTAGTACCAACACTCTTATATGGATGTGAAGCTTGGGTGGTAAATGCAGCAGCGAGGAGACGGTTGGAGGCAGTGGAGATGTCCTGTCTAAGGGCAATGTGTGGTGTAAATATTATGCAGAAAATTCGGAGTGTGGAAATTAGGAGAAGGTGTGGAGTTAATAAAAGCATTAGTCAGAGGGCAGAAGAGGGGTTGTTGAGGTGGTTTGGTCATTTAGAGAGAATGGATCAAAGTAGAATGACATGGAAAGCATATAAATCTAAAGAGGAAGGAAAGAGGGGTAGGGGTCGTCCTCGAAAGGGTTGGAAAGAGGGGGTAAAGGAGGTTTTGTGGGCGAGGGGCTTGGACTTCCAGCAAGCGTGCATGAGCGTGTTAGATAGGAGTGAATGGAGACGAATGATACTTGGGACCTGACGATCTGTTGGAGTGTGAGCAGGGTAATATTTAGTGAAGGGATTCAGGGAAGTACAATGCCTGCACTTTAAAGGAGGGGTTTGGGATATTGGCAGTTTGGAGGGATATGTTGTGTATCTTTATACGTATATGCTTCTAAACTGTTGTATTCTGAGCACCTCTGCAAAAACAGTGATTATGTGTGAGGTGAAAGTGTTGAATGATGATGAAAGTATTTTCTTTTTGGGTCGCCCTGCTTTGGTGGGAGATGGCCGACTTGTTAAAAAAAAAAATGTATAATATCTTACTCAATAACTTATCAGATATTTTTATGATTATAAATACTGTACTCTGACTAGTCATGACAAAGAATTTGCATTATACCTCCATATGTATTTGCGGTTTTTTGTTTCCTCCTAATCCTCCTCTAATCTGGTGGGTTACCACTTTCATATCTGAACAGTTAAAACTGTCAGCTGAGCATTCATTCAAAAAGTATGAAATAATGTAAAAATTATTTTGGTCTAACTTCAGACCCTCAACAGAACACATTAAATATGAGTAGAAGGGAAGTCTACATATTTTGCTGTACATGTAACAAGTCAGGTCCATTATCAATACATTGTAGCCATAATGCAGATATCCTAAAGGAATCCTTCAAATGTTCCATATAAATTTTCTTTACCATCTAACTTTAATTACTTTCCCTATAGATGAATAACCTACATTTGAAAAAAAAAAAAAGTTCTGTGCTCCACCACAAACTTAACAGGCAAGTCATCATGCTTCCTCTAATTAGTGTAAAACTCATAAACACTATTATAAGAGAAAGCGTAAATGAACCCAGAGAGTATTTGTATGTTGACACAACAATTCATTAAGACAAAAAAGTAATTCAAAGTAATTTTAAAATAAAACTAGTAACCATTTCTGGATAAGAAACTCAGAAGATTAGCTGATCTGTATAATTTAACCCCCTTCTGGGATCCCAGAAGGGGGTCGTGTTATAACTTGCAATTTCGTAAGTATAACAAATAGTTACAGTCTTAATCTGCAATAACTTTTTACATACCTGAGCATCAATAACTTCCCAACAGCGTGTCATTAGCTCAGGCTCTTCAAACAGACGAGACTGTGAAAGAAGCAGGCAGGCATTTCGAGCTGTCAATGACACTTCGAGAAATTTTACACACTGCTGAGCCAAGTGTGGAACAAGGTACTTTTTAGCAGCATAAAGTGTCGCTAGAACTGTATCTGGCTCCAGGCGGATCTCATCACAGTAGAGATACCTGTGAAAACAAAACCCATTTCTTATTAATACACACACACACACAAAAAAAAAAAAAAGCATTCCATTTATGTACCCACAGTTGCATTATATATTAGACGGATGTGAAACTAACAAACTGGTTTGCAGTGTGCCAAGAGTGGTTTAACTAACACTAATCTGTAATGTACAAAGCTTGATCTGTAATGTGCAATTAGTAGTGCAAATAACACACCAGTTTATAGTGTAAAAAGAGTGATGCAACTAACACCTGTGCTTGTTGATGTTGCTGATGTTGGCATAGTGTCTGCTAATTGTGTCCATTGCCTGCCTTCTCACTTTTTTTTTTCTTAACACATCGACCGATTCCCACCAAGGCAGAGTGGCCCGAAAAAGAAAAACTTCCATCATCATTCACTCCAGAGGGGTACTCTACACTACAGTTATAAAACTGCAACATTAACACCCCTCCTTCAGAGTCCAGGACTCAAGTCCAGTCTGCCGGTTTCCCTGAATCCCTTCATAAATGTTAGTTTGCTCACACTCCAAGAGCACGTCAAGTATTAAAAACCATTTGTCTCCATTCACTCCTATCAAATATGCTCACGCATGCTTGCTGGAAGTCCAAACCCCCCCCCCCCCCACACACACACACAAACACACACACACACAAAACCTCCTTTACCCCTTCCCTCCAACCTTTCCTAGGCCAACCCCTACCCCGCCTTCCCTCAACCTCAGATTTATACACACTCAAAGTCATTCTGTTTTGTTCCATTTTCTCAACATGTCTGAACCACCTTGACAACCCCTCCTCAGCCCTCTGGATAACAGTTTTGGTAATCTCACACCTTCTCTTAATTTCCAAACTACAAATTCTCTGCATTATGAAAGTTTAGACACGTGCAACATCTGGATATCTTTATTGTAGATGTTTCACCATCCAGTGGCTTTATCAATACAGATTCTAGGACAGAATTAGAAGACAGTAGAACTATATACAAAAGATGAGGTAATCAGTCCCTCAGCCTTGGAGTTAGTGTTCACAGCATCGTGGTGGAGGAGAATCTGCAACACTGCAACATCTCTGCATTATATTCACACCACACATTGCCCTCAGACATGACATCTCCACTGCCTCCAGCCTCCTCCTCATTGCAACAATCATCACCCATGCTTCACACCCATACAAGAGTGTTGGTACAACTAACAACTACATATACTCTCATACATTCCCTTCTTTACTTTCATGGACAAAGTTCTTTGTCTCCACAGACTCCTAAGTGCACCACTCACCCTTTTCCCCCTCATCAATTCTATGATTCACCTCATCCTTCATAGACCCCTCTGCTGACACGTCCACTCCTAAATATCTGAATACATTCACCTCCTCCATACTCTCTCCCTCCAATCTGATATCCAATCTTTCATCACCTAATCTTTTTGTTATCCTCATCACCTTACTCTTTTTTTATATTCACTTTTAATTTTCTTCTTTTGCATACCCTACCATATTCATCCACCAACCTCTGCAACTTCTCTTCAGAATCTCCCAAAAGCAGTGTCATCACCAAAGAGCAACTGTGACAACTCCCACTTTGTGTTTGATTCTTTATCTTTTAACTCCACACCTCTTGACAAGACCCTCGCATTCACTTCTCTTACAACCCCATCTATAAATATATTGAACAACCACAGTGACATCACACATCCTTGTCTAAGGCCTACTTTTACTGGGAAATAATCTCCCTTTCTCCTACATACTCTAACCTGAGCCTCACTATCCTCATAAAAACTCTTCACCGTTGTCGGTAACCTACCTCCTATACCATACACCTGCAACATCTGCCACATTGCCCCCCCTATCCACCCTGTCATATGCCTTTTCCAAATCCATAAATGCCACAAAAACCTCTTTGCCCTTATCTAAATACTGTTCACCTATATGTTTCACTGTAAACAGTCTACATACCCCCTACCTTTCCTAAAGCCTCCTTGTTCATCTGCTATCCTACTCTCCGTCTTACTCTTAATTCTTTCAATAATAAATCTACCATACACTTTACCAGGTATACTCAACAGACTTATTCCCCTATAATTTTTGCACTCACTTTTATCCCCTTTGCCTTTATACAAAGAAACTATGCATGCTCTCTGCCAATCCCTAGGTACCTTACCCTCATAGCCTTCTCATCAGTGAGTTTATTTTATGCTGTATTCTGTATCTTTAGCCCCAATTAATTAATAGCAATGTTTGGGTTTAAAGTCCAAGCCCTCAAGTATTGTCTATGTATGGCATATATACTGTATTATCAGGAACCTCCTTCTCTCCTCAATTCCAGAAATACGTCAAGTGCCTTGAGGCATTCTTAATAGTTTATATGATTTGTTATTCTATGCTGGCAGTATATGATCTATGTACATTTTCCAGCTCTGCTTTCTCTTTTGTCTTGAAAGGCACTTCGAGCATACTGTAGAATACTATTAAAGCCATGAGAATACAAGTGATTTGAAAAGTATTGTACCATCATTTGCATTGCTTCTTTTACTTTAAAAGTTCTCATAATCAAACCAATCATTTTCCTAATGTTTGCTGCACCTGCCTTATTTCATTTTCCAAATGAGAGACATCTAACATAATCATACCCAAGTCTTTTACCTATTCCTTATACTCTATGATAAGGTCTGCCTGTGTTCTGTATACTGTTCTTGCTTGCTTTGAAGTCTTCATTCCTCCCATTCCTAAACAAGTGAAATATATTATCATTGAATATTATGTTTTTTTTTTTTTTTTGACCATTTGAAGACTTTGCTGATATGTTTGTAAATTTTCTATTTTTCTACTGAGGTAACTTAACCCTGATGGTGGTTCACCTTAACATGGAGACAGAGTTTGTGTGGCCTGTGTCTAGGGATAGGGGCATCCTCAGTTGGGAAGGTTTTTCCCCAACAGAGGGCTTGCCTGACAAAAAACCCATCTCTTTTGATGTAAATGGTAGAGATATTTTTCCCTTTCATCTAAATTTGCTGGTATACCTGATGACGTGAAAAGAATTACGTAAAATATAAAAAATACTTTAAATAGTATTATTTGGATTGCAAATTACATCACAAAGAAGTATAAAAGTGGATTGATCATGACAGTACCAGGTTGATAATGATGGTGTAAATTTGATGTTAGAAATGGAATATGTTTAAAGCTCTGAATGACCAAACAATTTTAAAGCTTTGTAAACAAATAAAGCCTTTCATACTCTGGTATTGTCTGTATGAGATATGAAGCCCTGGCTGATGTTCTTGTCTGTCTGCTATGAAGATGAGAAACAGTAATAGTACCACTCTACAAAACTTTCTACTTTACTGAGACTAGACTTTTATTTTTTACCTATAACAATTTTGTTAGTGATCCAATAGCTGTGATGGGTAACATCTTCCTGCTCTGAAGTCATGTTGACTTGGGTTGTTAGCTCATATTTCTCGATAAAATCAATAATTTGGTGTCTCAGAACCATTTAAAAGATTTTCATGATGTGTGCTAAGATGTGC
Organism: Cherax quadricarinatus; assembly: GCF_038502225.1. Classification (NCBI taxonomy): domain Eukaryota; kingdom Metazoa; phylum Arthropoda; class Malacostraca; order Decapoda; family Parastacidae; genus Cherax; species Cherax quadricarinatus. The sequence continues at coordinate 14,794,637 of NC_091329.1, read as the reverse complement.
AGTTTTTTGCTATTGCTTTGCTAACCCCTTTGCAAAGAGGGGCTATGTGTGCACTTTTTAATGCTTGTGATGAAACTACAAATCAGAGATGGTGAAAAATACAAAATCAGATAGCAAACGCAATGATAAACAGGACATCAAATATGGTAATGTATGAAGGAACTCCTAATATAAAATTTTTCATATTTTATCATAGGTGATATAATACGAATAAAAAATGAGCAGCATAAAATAAATAAATAAATAAATAAATATATAATTTTTTTTTTTTTCAACAAGTCGGCCGTCTCCCACCGAGGCAGGGTGACCCAAAAAAAAAAAAAAAAGAAAATCCCCAAAAAGAAAATACTTTCATCATCATTCAACACTTTCACCACACTCACACATTATCACTGTTTTTGCAGAGGTGCTCAGAATACAACAGCTTAGAAGCATATACGTATAAAGATACACAACACATCCCTCCAAACTGCCAATATCCCAAACCCCTCCTTTAAAGTGCAGGCATTGCACTTCCCATTTCCAGGACTCAAGTCCGACTATATGAAAATAACCGGTTTCCCTGAATCCCTTCACTAAATATTACCCTGCTCACACTCCAACAGATCGTCAGGTCCCAAGTATCATTCGTCTCCATTCACTCCTATCTAACACGCTCATGCATGCTTGCTGGAAGTCCAAGCCCCTCGCCCACAAAACCTCCTTTACCCCCTCTTTCCAACCCTTTCGAGGACGACCCCTACCCCTCTTTCCTTCCCCTATAGATTTATATGCTTTCCATGTCATTCTACTTTGATCCATTCTCTCTAAATGACCAAACCACCTCAACAACCCCTCTTCTGCCCTCTGACTAATGCTTTTATTAACTCCACACCTTCTCCTAATTTCCACACTCCGAATTTTCTGCATAATATTTACACCACACATTGCCCTTAGACAGGACATCTCCACTGCCTCCAACTGTCTCCTCACTGCTGCATTTACCACCCAAGCTTCACATCCATATAAGAGTGTTGGTACTACTATACTTTCATACATTCCCTTCTTTGCCTCCATAGATAACGTTTTTTGACTCCACATATACCTCAACGCACCACTCGCCTTTTTTCCCTCATCAATTCTATGATTAACCTCATCCTTCATAAATCCATCCGCCGACACTTCAACTCCCAAGTATCTGAAAACATTCACTTCTTCCATACTCCTCCTCCCCAGTTTGATATCCAATTTTTCTTTATCTAAATCATTTGATACCCTCATCACCTTACTCTTTTCTATGTTCACTTTCAACTTTCTACCTTTACACACATTCTCAAACTCATCCACTAACCTTTGCAATTTTTCTTTAGAATCTCCCATAAGCACAGTATCATCAGCAAAAAGTAACTGTGTCAATTCCCATTTTGAATTTGATTCCCCATAATTTAATCCCACCCCTCTCCCGAACACCCTAGCATTTACTTCTTTTACAACCCCATCTATAAATATATTAAACAACCATGGTGACATTACACATCCCTGTCTAAGACCTACTTTTACTGGGAAGTATTCTCCCTCTCTTCTACATACCCTAACCTGAGCCTCACTATCCTCATAAAAGCTCTTTACAGCATTTAGTAACTTACCACCTATTCCATATACAGTGGACCCCCGGTTAACGAACTTTTTTCATTCCAGTAGTATGTTCAGGTGCCAGTACTGACCGAATTTTTTCCCATAAGGAATATTGTGAAGTAGATTAGTCCATTTCAGACCCCCAAACATACACGTACAAACCCACTTACATAAATACACTTACATAATTGGTCGCATTTGGAGGTGATCGTTAAGCGGGGGTCCACTGTACTTGCAACATCTGCCACATTGCTCCTCTATCCACTCTAACATATGCCTTTTCTAAATCCATAAATGCAATAAAAACTTCCCTACCTTTATCTAAATACTGCTTACACATCCCCTACCCACTCTGAAGCCTCCTTGCTCATCCGCAATTCTACATTCTGTCTTACCTCTAATTCTTTCAATTATAACCCTACCGTATACTTTTCCTGGTATACTCAGTAAACTTATTCCTCTATAATTTTTACAATCTCTTTTGTCCCCTTTCCCTTTATATAAAGGGACTATACATGCTCTCCGCCAATCCCTAGGTACCTTCCCCTCTTTCATACATTTATTAAACAAAGGTACCAACCACTCCAACACTATATCCCCCCCTGCTTTTAACATTTCTGTCATGATCCCATCAGTTCCAGCTGCTTTACCCCCTTTCATTCTGCGTAATGCCTCACGTACCTCCCCCACACTTACATTCTGCTCTTCTTCACTCCTAAAAGATGGTATACCTCCCTGGCCAGTGCATGAAATTACCGCCTCCCTTTCTTCCTCAACATTTAAAAGTTCCTCAAAATATTCTCGCCATCTACCTAATACCTCCATCTCCCCATCTACTAACTCCCCTACTCTGTTTTTAACTGACAAATCCATACTTTCCCTAGGCTTTCTTAACTTGTTTAACTCACTCCAAAATTTTTTCTTATTTTCATTAAAATTTCTTGACAGTGCCTCTCCCACTCTTTCTTTGGCTCTCCTTTTGCACTCTCTCACCACTCTCTTCACCTTTCTTTTACTCTCCATATACTCTGCTCTTCTTATAACACTTCTGCTTTGTAAAAACCTCTCGTAAGCTACCTTTTTCTCTTTTATCACACCCTTTACTTCATCATATATATATATATATATATACGTATATATATATATATGCCGAATAGGTAAAATTGGTCATTTAGCAAGAACTCTTTTAAAATTGTCCTTTTTAAATATTTCTCTTATACGTTTGAAGATATATATTTTTCATTTGTTGAAAAAAAAAAATATATATATATATATATATATATATATATATATATATATATATATATATATATATATATATATATATAATATATATTATATATTAGCAAGTACTCATTTAAAATTAAATCCTTTCTAAAAATGTTTCTTATACATTTAAAGCTAGATTTTTTTCATTAATGTTGGTGTAAAAAATTTTAATTTTGCAACAAAAGAATCTTAGAAAACTTACCTAACCTTATTATAACAAGAACAATTTATTTTAGCCTAACCCAACTAAATATATTTTAGATTTGTTTACAATAATTTAATACTAAACAAACACAGTGAAATATATTTCTCTCGTTAGGTTCAGAATGATCTTGGCGAAATTATTGCATACACAAATTTTCGCTTGTCCTATATGGCAAGATGAGCATTGCTATTTAAGCCAAGATCGCAAGTTCTGCCTATTCGGCACGACATATATATTATCTATCTATCTATCTCGGTCAAGGCATATTCTGGCAATGAACTGCATGCATGACAAGGATTTACCGATGGAAATAGCTTACAAATTATAAGAATCTTGAGAAGTGATTAGCCTAGTTATAACAGAAATAAAGTCGCAGGATAAAGACATTTAACTCGTGCAACAAAAACTCTTGATAAAACTGTATTACCGTAGCAGAGTAAGGAATGCAGATGGTTCCACATCAGGGACCTGCACCTCTTCCTCGGATTTTAATCCACCATAAAACATGGCATAGAACACACTGCTGCCCACAGCTAGTACATATTTATGAGCAGGAATCCTTTGAGTGCTCCCTGTTAAAATGAATAGCAATGTTTTAGTCACATAATTCACCAACTGATGACTAAGATTCTCCCAACTAATACAATGTCCAGTGAAACAACATACAAAACGTATAGCAGAAGGTTGTTAGGTTGGTTTAGTTTAACTAGCAGGAACTTTAGTATCCTTGTATAGTATTATACTCTATTAACCAAGTATCCTTGTATTGTATTGTACTATACTAACCAACTCCATCTATCTGATGTTTAACCTCACTGACCAATATTTATTGTCAAGACTGTGGGTTATTATTAGCCACATATATAATACACACACTGGTGAGTAGTTTTAGCTTTAAATAAATTTTTTACCCTTGCATCAAGTACTGCTTAATAACTTACTTTTGTGTCAAGCTTTGAATTTATTTTAATTTTATTATGGGTTACTTAAGGCAATATCATCATGACAATATAAGTACAGAAGTATTCAAGAGGAAAGAAGATCACTACCTCCCCCAAATACCAGATAAACCAAGCTGTGATGGATATGCAAGCAAGCAGACTGCCAACAGCAACAGCCTGGCTGGGCAAACAGTCAACAGAAAAGTCTGGCCCCAGTTACATTCCTGAGAACTAGCATGTAACATAAAAGAGCATTATGATAAGCAGAGAATATATGGGAAAATAGGATTAGTATATTCCAAAAACAGTACCTTTAAATTTGCAAGCTGTTAACTATTATACTAGGCAGTAATTACTGCCATATACATTGGAACCCTGAGTTTCGAACTTCGTTCCAGAAGGCTGTTCGAGTGCCGTTACCGAACAAATTTATTCGCATAAGGAATAATGTAAATTAGATTAGTCCGTTTCAGACCCTGAAAAATATACTTACAAAAGCACTTACAATAATACACTTACATATTTGGTCGAGTTGGGAGCAGTTCGAAACTCAGGGTTCCACTGTAACTTGCTTCACATTCTTATAGTGCTTTTTTCTTGAACACAATTCATGAGCAGTTCCCATTATGCATATAACCCCCTTTCAAAGGGCTAACACCTCCAGCATCACTAGTACAGTGGACCCCCGGATAACGATCAGCTCCCAACTCGACCAATTATGTAAGTTTATTTTTGTAAGTGCTTTTGTAGGTGTATTTTTAGGGGTCTGAAATGGACTAATCTAATTCACAATATTTCTTATGGGAACAAATTCAGTCTATAACAGCACCCAAACAGACTTCTGGATTGAAATAATATCGTTATGCGGGGGTCCACTGTATATTCCTTTTGGGCACTGTGGTTAGCTCTTTTATTGTCACAGGCCCCTGAAATTAAAAGTGCTGACAGTGTCACGATTTAAAAAAAACATGAAATGGTAGAGAATCTTTTTCTGAAGGTAAAGACACTAAAAAAGCAAAATTTCATGAAAAACTTATGGAATTACACAGGCACAAATTTGGTGGTCTGCCACATTTTGCACATCAGTTATTTCACCCACTTGGGGTCCTATTTTAAGCCAATTCTATTGCTCAGTTTGAAGGCCTATTAAATATTTTGCTAGTATGCCTTCCATTATATCAACAGAGTGCAGTGCAAGAAATTGCCAATTCAACTATCCAATCTACCTTTTAAAGTGCACATAAGTTGGCAATTTGTCCAATTTTACATAAAATTCAACAAATTCCAATTTAAAAATGGACTCCAAAACAAACACTGTAGGTATTCCAGCCACTAAAGCAACCTAGGCCTCTCCTATATTACACTTGCTCTCAATTTTGAATCCATCATACAAAAAAATGCAAGTTTTACCCTATTGCTCAGATTAGTAAAATATACAAAAAACAAGAATGATTGGTCATGGTTTAGGCTGTCCCAATAATTATAGCAGACCTAGTAAAAGCCCATTAAACAGACTGGAGTGGGGGCCCTACCCTTCCTCAGGAAAATTGCCAAAAGTCCAAAATTTCCATTGCTCTGATCCCTGTTTCAAGCTATGTACTTCCATTCCTGAAACTGACCAAATTTATCTCTTATTTCACTATGTCTTCCATTCTATCAATTAATACCAAGAAACTGTCAGTACAACCATACAAACCATTAGAAGACACCTTAAAGTCACTGTTTTAAGCCAAACTTAAGGTCAGACAAACGTCTGCTTTTTCTCATTATGCACTACACGATGTAAGATTTTTTTATACTGTGCACACTTGCTGCACAGATCCATTCTTTCGAACCTAGCCCAAAATTTACCACTCACAGCATAACTGAGGGTGCTGTACTTGCAACCTAGATCTACCTGAGCTACATTGATGTCAGTAATGTAGATCTACATAGGAGTGTGTGAAAGGGTGAAAGTTGCAGAGGTTGGTTGATGAGTTTGGTAGGGCATGTAAAATAAGGAAATTAAAAGTGAATATAGGAAAGAGTAAGGTGATGAGGATAAAAAAAAATTAGGTAACGGAAGCTTTGATATCAGATTGGAGGGAGAGAGTATGGAGGTGATTATTTTTTTTTTCTATTAACACATCAGCCATTTCCCATCAAGGCAGGGTAGCCCCCCCCCCCCCCCAAAAAAAAAAAAACTTTCATCATCACCCAGTCCGTCACTGTCTTGCCAGAGGCATGCTTACACTACAGTTATAAAACTGCAACACTAACACCCATCCAGAGTGCCAACACTGTACTTCCCTTCTCCAGGAATCAAGTCCGCCCTGCTGTTTTCCCTGAATTCCTTCATAAATGTTACCTTGCTTACACGCTAACAGCACGTCAAGTCCTAAAACCATTTGTCTCCATTCGCTCCTGTCTAACACGCTCGCGCAAGCTTGCTGGAAGTCCAAGCCTCTCACGCACAAAACCTTTACCCCCTCCCTCCAACCTTTCATTGGCCAACCCCTATCCTGCCTTCCTTCCACTACAGATTTATACACTCTCAAAGTCATTCAATTTCGTTCCATCCTCTCTGCATGTCAAAACCACCTCAATAACCCTTCCTCAGCCCTCTATATAATAGTTTTGGTAATCCCATACTTCCTCCTAATCTCCTAACTACGAATTCTCTGCATTATATTCACACTACACATTTCACTCAGACATGACATCTCCACTGCCTCCAGCCTTCTCCTTGTTGCAGCATCACAACCCATGCCTCACACCCATACCAGAGCGTTGGTATAACTATACTCTCATACATTCCACCCTTTGCTTTCATGGATAAGGTTTTTTGTCCCCACAGACTCCTTGGCGCACCACTCACCTTTTTCCCCTCGTTAATTGTATGATTCACCTCATCCTTCATAGACCCATCTGCTGACACATCCACTCCCAAATATCTGAACACATTCACCTCCTCCATACTCTCTCCCTCCAATCTGATATCCAATCTTCCGTTACCTTATTTTTTTGTTGTCCTCATCACCTTACTCTTTCCTATATTCACTTTTCTTTTACATACCCTACCAAACTCATCAACCAACCTCTGTAACTTCTCTTCAGAATCCCCCAAAAGTGCAATGTAATCAGCAAAGAGCAACTGTGAAAACTCCCAATTTGTGTTAGATTCTTTATCTTTTAACCCCACACCTCTTGCCAACACCCGCACATGGAGTTGTAAGAGACTTACAACTCCATCTATAAATATATTGAATAACCATGGTGATATCACACATCCCTGTCTAAGGCCTACTTTTACTGGGAAATAATCTCCCTCACATACATACTCTAACCTGAGCCTCGCTATCCTCGTAAAAACCTTTCACCACTTTCAATAACCTACCTCCTACTCCATACATTTGCAACATCTGCCACATTGCCCCCCTATCCACACTGTCATATGCCTTTTCCAAATCTATAAATGCCACAAAAACCTCTTTATCTAAATACTGTTCACCTATATGTTCCACAGTAAACACTTGGTCTACACACCCCCTACTTTTCCTAAAGCCTCCTTGTTCATCTGCTATCCTACTCTCCATCTTACTCTTCTTTCAATAAAAATTCCACCATACACTGTACCAGGTATGCTCAACACACTTATTCCCCTATAATTTTTGCACTCTCTTTTGTCCCCTTTGCCTTTATACAAAGGAACTATGCATGCTCTCTGCCAGTCCCTAGGTACCTTACCCTCTTCCATACATTTATTAACCCTCTGTTTCGGTCGTATATATACATCTTACGAGCCACCGTGTTTGACGTATATACTGTATACTCAAAAATTCTAACGGCTTCAAATCAAGCAGGAGAAAGCTGGTAGGCCCACATGTGAGAGAATGGGTCTGTGTGGTCAGTGTGCACCATATAAAAAAATCCTGCAGCATGCAGTGCATAATGAGAAAAAAAAAACTCCGACCGTTTTTTTGGATTAAAACTCCAAATTTGTGGTGTATTTTTGTATAGTATTTATGGTTGTATTCTCATTTTCTTAGTCTCATTTGATAGAATGGAAAACACAGAAATAGAGGTGATTTTGATTGGTTTTACTATGAAAAGAACCTCGAAATGGAGCTCAAAGTAGGGGAAATGTTTGATTTTTGCTGATGTTCAAAAGTAAACAAATGTCTTTGTCCAATAAATGTCCAACTAGCCATTCTAATATGCAGCCACGAATGGGTTGACGTTATTTATACAATTATTACAATATTGCAGTAGTCTGCATAACAGTAAATCTTCTATTTTTTGTTTGAATAAAAATTCAAAATAGAAAGCAAGAGTAATATCAAAGGGGCCTGGAAGACGTAACTGATAAACAAAGAAAATGTTATTTTAGAGCCAGGAATGTCTGCATTGCTCATTCTGAACCCTATTTTGAAATCAGCATATTTTTTAATTTGCGTGAAATTGGCCAAATTGCAAATTTCTGACCACATTATTGGGTAGTTGAAATCGGTAAATGGGCAGTTTCTTGTACCCACTCGATAGAACAAATGGAGTTCTAAAGAAATAGCTATAAGTTTGGTCAACTGGAACAATGGAATTAGCCGAAAATAGGGCTCAAAGTGGGCGAAATCGCCGATTCATAAATAACGCCGAGGTCATTAACTTCACGACAGCGTAATTCCATAAGTTTTCCATCAAATTTTGTTCTTTTGGTGTCATTACCATCGGGAAAAGATTCTCTATCATTTCATTATTATTATTTTTTTTTTTTTTTTTGAAAATTTTTCAACACCAGGAGACATCTCAGGATTTGGGGTTTAGACAGTCAAGGGGTTAAATAAAAACACTAACCACTCCAAAACTATATCCCCCACCTGCCTTTAACATTTCTATCTTTATCCCATCAATCCTAGCTGCTTTACCCCCTTTCATTCTACTCACTGCCCCACACACCTCCCCCACACTCACAACTGGTTCTTCCTCACTCCTATAAGATGTTACTCCTCCTTGCCCTATACACAAAATCACAGCTTCCCTATCTTCATCAACATTTAACAATTCCTCAAAATATTCCCTCCATCTTCCCGATACCTCCAACTTTCCATTTAATAACTCTCCTCTCCTGTTTTTAACTAACAAATCCATTCTTTCCCTAGGCTTTCTCAACTTATTAATCTCACTCCAAAACCTTTTTCTTATTTTCAACAAAATTTGCTGATATCTCACCCACCCTCTTATTTGCTCTCTTTTTACATTGCTTCACCACTCTCTTAACCTCTCTTTTTCTCTCCATATACTCCTCCCTCCTTGCATCACCTCTACTTTGTAAAAACCTCTCATATGCTAACTTTTTCTCTCTTGCTACTCTCTCTACATCATTCCACCAATCACTCTTCTTCCCTCCTGCACCCACTTTCCTATAACCACAAACTATATTCTTAAACTTACCCCATACATCTTCTACCCCATTGCCTATACTCACTAGCCCATCTGTCCTCCAACAGTTGTTTATATCTTACCCTAATTGCCTCCTCCTTTAGTTTATAAATCTTCACTTCTCTCTTACTTGCTGTTTCCATTCTCCTTGTATCCCATCTACCTTTTACTCTCACTGTAGCTACAACTAAAAAGTGATCTGACATATCTGTAGCCCCTCTACAAACATGTACATCCTGAAGTCTACCCAACAGTCTTTTATCTACTAATACGTAGTCCAACAGACTACTGTCATTTCGCCATACATCTCTTGGAGGGGAATGTATTCAGATATTTGGGAGTGGACGTGTCAGCAGATGGGTCTATGAAAGATGAGGTGAATCATAGAACTGACGAGGAGAAAAAGGTGAGTGGTGCACTGAGGAGTCTGTGGAGACAAAGAACTTTATCCATGAAAGCAAAGAGGGGAATGTATGAGAGAATAGTTATAATAATGCTCTTGTAGGGGTGTGAGGCATGGGTGGTGAATGTTGTAACAAGAAGGCTGGAGGCAGTGAAGATGTCATGTCGGAGGGCAGTGTGTGGTGTGAATATAATGCAGAGAATCCATAGTTTGGAGATTAGGAGGAGGTGTGGTATTACCAAAACTATTATCCAGAGGGCTGAAGAGGGGTCATTGAGATGGTCTGGACATGTAGAGATGATGGAACAAAATAGAATGACTTCGAGAGTGTATAAATCTGTAGTGCAGGGAAAGGCGGGTAGGGGTCAGCCTAGGAAAAGTTGGAGGGAGGGAGGTAAAGGAGGTTTTGTGTGTGAGGGGCTTGAGCTTCCAGCAGGTGTGTGTGAGCATGTTAGATATGAGCATTTGGAGACAAGTGGTTTTTAGGACTTGATGTGCTGTTGGAGTGTAAGCAAGGTAACATTTATGAAGGGATTCAGGGAAATTGGCAGGAGATTCCTGGAGATGGGAAGTACAGTGCCGGCACTCTGAAGGAGTGTTAATGTTGCAGTTTTATAACTGTAATGTAAGCATGCTTCTGGCAAGACAGTGATGGAGTGAATGGTGATGAATTTTTTTCTTTTTTCGGGCCACCCTGCCTTGGTGGGAAACAGCCAATGTGTTAATAAAAAAAAAATTAAATTTTTAATTAAGAAAAAATGACTTTTCCTTTTAAGGAATATTTAGAGCTAGTCAGGCACTATTTTAATGTCATACCTGGTTGCCCAACAACAAAATGAACATCGGCCATGAGTTCATTGTTAAGCATTGCAGCATTTCTCTCTCGAAGGCTGGTTGCATGGAAGTTTGGGTCCGATGATGTGGAGGCAACAGAGGCCCCAAGAGGAACAGGAGAGAGTGGAGGGGGAGAAGTGACACTGTTGTGTCTGTGCTGAGGAGATGTGGGTGCACTTGAAGGCTGTAGGATTCCTCCTCCTCCTCGTCCACTTCCAGTACGAGGATTACTACCTTCGCATTGATCTTCAATGCTTCGTAAGGGTGGCATCAGTGGCCCCAGGAAAAGGGAGTTTTCGCTATCCAAAAGGCTTCCTGCAATTAAAATTAAATAACCATTGTATGTTTCTATTTGACTGTAATATTCACTTGAACATTTTTTTAATGTACTCTAGTTTAATTATTAATTTTGATTACAAATAGAGTAATATTGTTTCAAATACTGTAGTATTGTTGCAAATCATCTGGTCCAGGATGGCCATGAATCAAGATTTGTAAGAAATTTAACCTTTATCTTTTAAGTACAGTATAAGTGATAGTGCCCTACTCTCCTCAATGTCAAATCTTCAAGACACATTTACCGATATTACATTTATATTTTTTAAAAAATATGGAATACATTCTATATTAAGATGCAGACCATAGTCAAACACTGGTAAGCCAGTGATGTTGCTGCCTTAACTCTTTATGGGCTCAGTAACACCACTGAGCACAACTTTTTCCTCTCTCAGCAAAAAATATCCTTCATTTTTAGTAAATTAATATTCTCAGTTTGGTATTTATAGCCAAAAGAAATTAAAATTCAAACCTGATGTAGAGAGGAGGGAGTGTAGGGCAAAGGGATCTTCATACTGTGTTCTTTTGCACACTTGCTTGCTTGAGGGTGATGTTTGACTCCCGTTGTCCATTCTTGCACTCTTAGCATCAAGATGAGGGATAAACTGTCTCACTTACACCTAAAATGTTAAGCTCTGCTTGTCAGAAACAGGATTATTATTTTTTAAAAGATGTAAAGTTATTCTGTACAAAATCACGTCAGTGAGCTATAGTTTTACTTCACTTACGGAATCTTCCCTACTGGGTATTTATGGAAACACTGTAAAAGAATTATCTTTTTCAACCAATTTCTTAAAGTGGGTGAAAAGATAATTCTTTGACTAACTTGAAATGTTAAGGAAAAAAGTTCCAGATTATTTTTCTATAATTTACCCAAAGTGTTACACAGCCTGTCATACAGCAGACTAATCATTACATTGCTTAAGCTCTTTTTGGAGGAAATACTGTAATGTGCATGTCATTTGACCTGATTCAAGTCTAGTATATTTAGATTTACCAATATTTTGTACAGAACTTAGGTTCAAATGATACTTGAAGACATGACTTACCTAATTGAGTTAAATGAACAAAACTGTCAAAAGTAATGGTGTTTTAGTATGGAGAGGTTTGAGTGGTATAGCAACACAAGGAAAATTAAATGACATCAGGATATTTACTATTGTATTAATATTACATATTAGATAATGTTGACCACTTGCCTGTGCTTTACCTGTGACTGGTTTTGAGGGCTCTTTTACTCTTGCAACCTAGCATGAGGTCTAGGTTTCCTGTTAACTTCTTGATCAACCAGGTTGTTTGTATAAGCAGCCTGCAGGTCCACATAATCCTCATAACCTGCCTGATCTGGCACTTGCAACAGGAAGCTGTTCACTTTCTTGAAAAGTTATGTCTTCATTCTGGTAATATTTCTGATATTTGCTGGTAGTGTGAAGTCTTGGACACCTACTCCTCACTGGGTTTATCCACATTCTCCTGTATCTTACACTCCATTAAGTTGTTACAGCAGTGTACAGGCTAGGGACCAGGCCCTCAAGTATTATCTTCCATGTATATTATATCAAGTATCTCTAGCTTCTCCATTTCAGAAAGAAAAATCCAAGTTCATACTCTGAAGCGTTCCAATAATTTAGATATTTTATTGACTGTGCAGGTAGTATATGACGTCTGTACATTTTCTATCTCTGCTATCTCTTATGCCTTGAAAGGCACTGTGAGCACAGAACAATATTTAAGTTGTGAGAGCACAACTAATTTGAAAAGTACCATTATTGCACTCAACTATTTGTAGTCTCAGCCTCTGGCTCTGCCTTGTTTCTTGTGTTTTGAAAGTTTTTGTAATCAAACCAGCCATTTTCCTGGCCTTTACTGCATTTGCCTTATATTTTCCAAATAAGACATCCTCTGACAATTATTCCTAAGTCTTTTACGTGTTCCATATGTTCTGTGATATAGTCTGCCTGTATTCTGTTTGTTTGAAAATCTTCATACTTCCCATACCTAAAAAGTTGAAATTTGGCACCACTGAACATCATCCTATTTTCATTTGCTCAGTGAAAGACCATGTTATCTTTTTGCTAGTTTTTCTTTGTCTTCTACTGAGATGACTTTCATACTTATTTTGGTAGCATATGCAAAAGATGATATGAACCTGTGATTAGTGCTTTTGTCTAGGTCTCCTATGAGAATAAAAACCATAATGGTGTTAGGGCATTGCCTTGGGGCACTGAACTTCTAATTTTGCTAAGACAAGACTTTTTACTATCACTGTGATCTGTTTGTAAAAATTGTCCATTTTTCTAATCTTTCACCAGGGTATTTACTAAATACCCTGGTGAAATCTGTGTAGATTACATCAGTTTTATTTTCTTTCCAAGGCCTCCATAGTTTTGTCATAGTGATCTAACAGTTGTGATAAGCAAGCACTTCCTGCTCTAAAGCCATAGTGCGTAGCTCCTGCTTTTCAGTGTCGGTAATTTGGTATGTCAGAAGCCTTTCAATTTTTTTTTTATAATGTGATGTTAGTGCTAATGGTCAGTAATTTTTTGCTGTTGCTCTGTTGCTTCCTCTGTGAAGAGAATATAGGAAATATATGTTCCTTGGACAGCTTATATGGCATTTAGAAAAAGTAACAAGGGCAGTTCTCTTTGTTATCCCAGCCCAGCCATAACAAATAATAGTACTGTACATTAATACATACTGACATTTGATAATAGACACAAATTACAGTTATAGTCAACATTAGACAAGATTTTGCCTATATAACAGGCTTTTTCAAGTCAGTTGCATATACTACATGGAGAAAGATTATATAGGCAGGAGCAAGGAGAAGTGAGGTGCAGCAGCAGCAGCAGTGTTATAGCTGTGAAAGCTTCAAACTTGAAGGTTGGTAACAAAAAAAAAAAAGCACAATACCGTGACTGGAACAATACACAAATAACCCGCACATGGAAGAGAGGAGCTTACGACGACGTTTCGGTAAATGGTCCAAGTCAGACCAAAACGTTGTCGTGAGCTCCTCTATGTGCAGGATATTTGTGCATTGAAGGTTGGTCCTGATGATAGGCTTTGTCCACTAGCTGTGCTGCCAAGGGTTTGGCCAACTGGAAACTTCCTGGTTTTGCACGGTCATGTTGGATATTGAAATAAGAAGGATTTCCAAGCATTTTCTCTTAAATTTGTTAGCCTCCTTAATAATTAGTGTGCTCTCAAGCAATATGCTGTAGACAACAGCATCGTCATAACCAAAATAAAAAAGGAGGCATTGTAATGAAGAACACCATGGAATACAAAGCCAAAATATTAGATTTGTAAGGAACCTGACCTAACCCAAACTTCACAGAGAAGCACTGCATGAGGCCTACTGGCCCTGGCTACACCAGATGTATACCAGTTTCCTGTACAAATGTTTTGGTATCTTACATATTTTACAGTTTATAGTACTTATATAAAGGCTAAGGACTTAACACCTTTAAGAGAATGTTTTATTTATAATCAAGGCTAAGGAACTGAACACCTTCAAAATAAATACTTTGCAAACAGCAAAGTGTACAGCAGCAGGCAGTAGGCCTGCTGCTGTACACTTCTGTTCTATGCTTCTGTTGAAAAACCTTCTATAAAAATAGATTGGTGAAAAGTTGTGGGCAAATACACACAATTGTGATATACCTGTGACTGCTTTCAGGAGTCTTCCTACTCCACAGCCTGATGTAGGGGCCACTTTTTTTTTGGTGCTTGCCTGGTCAGTCAGGTTGTTGCTGCTGAGGGCCACATATCCATTACAGCCTGGCTGATCTGACACTTGGCAGAGGTAGTGATTGAGTTTTTTCCCTTGAAGATTTCTACACCTAGGACATTTTATTATTTAAACATTTTTATTATAAAATCTTGTGCACTTCAAATATATACTTGTTTATTACAAATATATATTTGGCATGAATAAGCTCAAGGACTGAAATGGTTTCATGCAAAATGTCAGGCGTTTGCTCGCCTGTGTTTATCTATGCTTTTGCTCTCTGTTTACACTGGACTATAATATATACAATGTTTCCCTCTCCTGCCTATATATTGTACTACCATCATATAGGCTCTTAGACTCAAAAACAAACAAATAAACTTTATTTCTGTAAAGTGGAATACACTGTACAGTGGACCCTCAGCTAACAATATTAATCCGTTCCTGAAAGCTCATCGTTAGCTGAAATTATCGTTAGCTGAATTAATTTTCCCCATAAGAAATAATGGAAATCAAATTAATCCGTGCAAGACACCCCTAAGTATGAAAAAAAAATTTTACCACGTGAAATATTAATTTTAATACACACAAACTAACACTTACCTTTATTGAAGATCTGGTGATGATTGATGGGATGGGAGGAGGGGAGAGTGTGGAAGTTGTTAATGTTTAGAAGGGGAATCCCCTTCCATTAGGACTTGAGGTATCAAGTCCTTTTCCGGGGTTACTTCCCTTCTTCTTTTAATGCCACTAGGACCAGCTTGAGAGTCACTGGACCTCTGTTGCACAACAAATCTGTCTATAGAGGTCTGTACCTCCCGTTCCTTTAAGATTTGCCTAAAATGGGCCACAACATTGTCATTGTAATAGTCACCAGCATGGCTTGCAATAGCTGTGTTAGGGTGATTTTCATCCATAGAGGTTTGCAGTTCAACCCACTTTGCACACATTTCCTTAATCTTTGAAGTAGGCACAATGGATTCCACAACTGGCATAGGCATCTCAAGGTTAGCCCCAAACCCTTCAAAATCTTTCTTAATTTCCATACTAATTCTCACCCTTTTTATCACAGGGTTGGCACTAGAAGCTTTCTTGGGGCCCATGGTGACTTATTTTGCAGGTACAATCACTAAAAACGCTGTGATAATATGAAATGTTCCGATTGTGTGCATGGATGCGACTGCACTGGCTGGCTTGTAAACACTGGCACCCATGGGACAACTGAGGCGTGCTCAGGCCACACATGGACGCGTCTCGAACCCCACCTTCCTTCCCCTATAGATTTATATGCTTTCCATGTCATTCTACTTTGATCCATTCTCTCTAAATGACCAAACCACCTCAACGACCCCTCTTCTGCCCTCTGACTAATACTTTTATTAACTCCACACCTTTTCCTAATTTCTACACTCCGAATTTTCTGCATAATATTTACACAAAATAACCCAAATAACCAAAAATAGACCACAGATAGTCGATCATGTTGAGAAGTTGTTGCTGGTGTGGATCAAGGATAAAGCTATGGCAGGTGATAGTATTTCTGAGACAATTATTTGTGAAAAGGCAGGGCAGTTGCATGCTGATCTTGTAAAGAAAACTCTTGGAACCAGTGCTGATAGTGAATTTAAGGCCAGCAGAGGCTGGTTTGACAGATTTAAGAAGCATAGTGGCATACACAATGTTGTAAAGCATGGTTCACAAACGGGCAGCTGACAAATTTGTAAATGATTTTAAGGGGTACATAGAGCCTGAAAAATTCAAACCCCCAATAAGTGTTCAATTGTGATGAAACAGGCCTGTTTTGGAAGAAAATGCCAAACAGGACCTACATTAATCAGGAGGAAAAGGCACTCCCAGGACACAAGCCTATGAAAGACAGGCTAACTCTTTTGTTCTGTGCTAACACTAGTGGGAATTTTAAAGTGAAGCCTTTACTGGTGTATCATTCAGAAAATCCCAGTGTGTTTAAGAAAAACAATGTCATTAACAACAAGTTATGCGTCTTGTGGAAAGCAAATAATAAGACAAGGGTCACGAGGCAAATTTCCAAACGGTAGGTCCATGAAGTGTTTGGCCCCAGTGTGAAAAAATACCTCCTAGAAAACAGTTTGCCACTCCAGTGCCTCCTGTTACTGGACAATGCTCCTGCACATCCTCCAGACTTGGTAGACCTACTGTCTAGGGACTACAGTTTCATCACAGTGAAGTTCTTGGCCCCCTAACACCACTCCTCTCCTCCAGCCCATGGATCAGCAGGTCATTTCTAACTTCAAAAAACTCTACACAAAAGCAGTGTTTGAAGAGTGCTTTGAAGTGACCTCAGACACTAAGTTGACCCTAAGAGAATTCTGGAGGAATCATTTCAGTATCCACACCTGCATAAGCCTTATAGGTAAGGCTTGGGAGGGAGTGACTTCCAGTACTTTGAACTCTGCTTGGAGACAATTGTGGCCACAATGTGTCGTCCAGAGGGATTTGGGAGGGTTTGAGGCTGACCCTGACCTTGCCGACCCTCTGCCTGTTGTAGAAGGTATTGTGGCACTGGGCAAGTCCATGGGGTTGGAGGTGAGTGGCGAGGATATGAAAGAGTTGGTGGAGGACCACAGGGAAGAGCTAACCACTGAAGAGCTGGATGAGCTTCATCTGGAACAGTATCAGACCACAGCTCAGGAACTTGCTTCAGAGGAGGAGGAAGAGGAAGAGGGAGTGGATTAGGTGCCTTCTTCAAACATTAAGGAGATGTGTGCCAAGTGGAATGATGTGCAAACATTTATGGAGAAGTACCACTCTGAGCAAGCTGAAACAAGCCATCTTTGCAACAAGTTCAGTGACAGAACCATGTCCCATTTTAGGGAAATCTTAGAGGCACCAGAAACAGAGGACTGTGGACAGTTATTTTGTGAGACAGGGGTCCAGTGACACTCAAGCTGGTCCTAGTGGCATTAAAAGACAAAGAAAGGAAGTAATTCCAGAAAAGGACTTGTTACCTAAAGTCTTTATGGAAGGGGATTACCCTTCCAAACAATAAGTGCTGCCAGATGTGCTTCCAGATGTCATCATCAATCTTCAATAAAGGTAAGTAAAAATGTTATTTTATGTTTATTTAAATTTTATTAATGTATTACTAATTGTACTATATGTTTGTTGTATGTAAAACTATAATGTAATCTCAATAAAATTATTTTTTTGTGAATATTTTTGGGTTTCTGGAATGGATTAATTGTATTTCCATTATTTCTTATGGGAAATATTGCTTCGACTTTCGAACATTTTGACTTTAGAACTAGCTCCTGGAGCAGATTAAGCTTGAAACTCGAGGTTCCACTGTATGTACCAACAGTATGATGATAATGAGACAATGTTCTGGTTATGGTATATCATAATCACACAAATCATGACCCAGTGCTCCTCCATTCTTATATTTAAAATAAATGAGTTTAGGTTAGGTTAGTGATTGCCAATAGTTTTATTAAATTTATATATGGGAGAACTTTGACAGTAGGAAATTATCGGAGGCTTCTCCTGACCAGTCAACAACTTATGAATGTCAGTGAACTCGCCTGCATTCAGCAGATAAAACTCAAGCATATATAAATAAAAAATGCAGTATCTGTGTTTATGTAGGTAGAAAAATATGATTTTATTTGGCTTAATAATCTAAAGGGATAGTAACCCAGCGAGTATGTCTGACTCATTTCCATTGGGGTCCTTTAATGCCCCTCCCCAGGATGCGATCCATAGCTGTCAGCACATGCCGGTGCCTACTTACTGCTAGGCGAACATGGACAACAGGTGCAAAGAAACATGCTGAGTGTTACCACTTATGCCTCTGTGAATCCTAGATCCTTCAGATTTAAACCAAAGATGCTACTGCTTGAGTCACAAGTTATATAAGGGTATATAAAAATATACATAACCTTCGTGGTGGTCTCCCTTTTCTTCCATGACTAACTTATACAGCATAGACTATATTTTCTATATTCTACAGTTAAATCAATTTTGTAGTCCTTAATCATTTTTGATGAAACCAAGCTGCTAATTTATTCTTAGCCTTAACAAGCTAGCATTCCGTACTACTTACGTTGTAGCACTCGTGCTATATACTGTGTATATAATTGCACTACTTCCTCACAAACTTATTAGCTAATATAATAATTAGCAATAGAATAGTAGACTGTTCATGGTCGCCATCTTGTTTATTTTGCTCTGACCAACATGCATGAAACACTCAATAGTATCTCGAGAAACATAATAAAGCTTGGAAAACGTTTCGAATAATAGTTACAATGAAAAACTTGTATTATATTTATTTACTGGCGTCTTCATTTAACATATTTGTGCCTATATATGGATTTTGTCACGTGATACAGTATTTCATGAATGGCGAGCGCTAAACCCGTAGAGGTCATACAGCGCAAAGAGTCATTCACGTTCGATCCAAGGAAGGAGGGGGCAGGTCCAGTTCCGTGGATCAAGAGCCCCTCACCGGTATCCAGGAGCCTCCGTTGAGGAGGTAAATAAGTGAAAAAAAAAATCTTGAAATTCGAAAAAAATTGTCCCTTTATAAAGGTTTCTTGATTGGGTAGGGCTCTTGATCTGAAGATATGGAGCTATCCTCCCTTTCTTCGGATCAGCACTGATTACCTTCCATTCACAAGATCTGTATAACATTCACAAGTTAACGCTAACTCGTAATTATAATAATAAATATGTGAGGAAATTTCACCAGCAAACGAACTATAACATAATTCATACAGTGAAACTTGTTTATTGGTGAGAAATATCTATGTAACAGTACGATGGATTTACAGCAATACATTCACAAGTTTAGAATAAGTGTCATCATCCCGAATCTTTTTTATATAATTCCGTCTTATGAAGTCTTGATGTAGAATATACAAGCAGCTCCATTTTTCTCAGATTATTACACTGCATTTGATTATTTGTGTAACATGCAATTTCGTAAGGAAACTGTTTAATATGAATAAACATTGTAATAAATTATTTTACATAAGAATTTATTTGTGTTACTGTAACAATTTTTTGCTATAACCGGGTTATATTGAGTACAGCTTCTGCTAGCTTTTAATTTTTCGATTCATCAAAATTAAGTAAAAGATTTCTAAGCAGGCCTTCATAATGTTAACAGCTTGCTCTACTTCAGCTTTAAGCATTAGTGACAAATTTTCGCTGTTTTCTTCTCCAGGACATTTGTCGCAATGCGCTCTGGGCAGTTGGTTGGGGTACCATTCATCAGCTTCTCTTAGGCCAAAGAAAGTCTGAACATTAAAATGGTATAAAATACCGACAGATTGTTAGGTAAGACACATATGCAACAGTTAGGTATCTTTATTTCGAAACGTTTCGCCTACACAGTAGGCTTCTTCAGTCGAGTACAGAAAAGTTGATAGAAGCAGAAGATACTTGAAGACGATGTAATCAGTCCATCACCCTTAAAGTTTTGAGGTGGTCAGTCCCTCAGTCTGGAGAAGAGCATTGTTCCGTTGTCTGAAACAATATGAAGTTGAAGTGACAGAATGGGGCCTTATATAGTGCCAGGAGGTGAGACGTAGGTTGATTTGGGAGGGCAGGTCCCTCTCAAACCCAGCCGTTCTCACTAGTAGAGGTTGTCGAAGTTGATGGTCTGTACCAAGATACCCTTGTGTTGCAGTGTCTGACAGAATGAACATTAAAATGGTATAAAATACCGACAGATTGTTAGGTAAGACACATATGCAACAGTTAGGTATCTTAATTTCGAAACGTTTCGCCTACACAGTAGGCTTCTTCAGTCGAGTACAGAAAAGTTGATAGAAGCAGAAGATACTTGAAGACGATGTAATCAGTCCATCACCCTTAAAGATCCCATGATGCTGCAGTGTCTGACAGTTGTGATGAATGGTTTGAAAAATCGACAAGTTGAAGATTGAGACACCATTCATCACAACTGTCAGACACTGCAGCATCATGGGATCTTGTTGTAAAGAATTCTTCAACACTTGTTCAACCTTTGGACGAAGACCTACTTCGACTAGTGGATGGTACCACTATGACCCCACCTCCGCCTGCTTCACCTCACCTCACTACAGTATATAAGCCACGTCTACGGCCCTATGCTGTACATTCTACAAGACTGATGGACTGAACACATCGACTCCAGGTTGAGGGACTGATTACCTCATACTCCTCCTCTCCTTACGCCTTCCTCTTTGTATTGGACTGATGAAGCCACTGTGTGGCGAAACGTTTCCTGAATAAAGATTCCCATATGCTGCATAAGTGTCTCAATCTTCAACTTGTCGGTTTTTCAAACCATTCATCACAAGAATATTGTCCTAACTAAACCTAATGAAACACCACTACATCCCACTGATACAGCTAACAAGATAAATGACTTCTTCTCAACCATAGGATCTAATCTCGCCAATAAAATCCCACATACCAATGCCCATGCCGGGGACTACCTAGATGGGAATTTCCCAAATTCCTTCTGTCTTGCACCAACTGAGCCCACGGAAGTCACCGAGATTATAAAGTCACTTAAAAATAACTCGGGGAATCTGTCTCATGTCCCACCATTACTGTACAAGCGAGCAGCCCATGTCCTTTCGCATGCTATTTCATTACTTTTTAACAAGTCACTAGAAACTAGCACATTCCCGAAACTACTCAAGATGGCAAGGGTTACACCAATACATAAAGGTGGTGACCCTACAGACTTAAACAACTATAGGCCAATATCAAACTTACCATTGCTATCCAAAATCTTTGAGAAACTCGTGCACAGGAGACTATATTCATTTATAACGGGACAAAACATACTCAACCCCTGCCAATTTGGATTCAGGAAAAATGAAAGCACTAATGCAATCATAAAAATGCTAGATCTGCTTTACACAGCATTGGAAAATAAGGAATATCCACTAGGAATTTTTATTTGCCTAAGAAAAGCTTTTGACACGGTAGACCACGACATCCTACTGCATAAACTTGACCGAACGGTATAAGAGGCCATGCGCTTGCTTATTTCAAATCTTACCTTTCTAATAGGTATCAGTATATCACCATTAAAGACACAGCATCAACAACACGGCCACTTGATACTGGAGTTCCGCAGGGAAGTGTCCTTGGTCCCCTGCTCTTCCTCATATACATCAATGATCTTCCAAACGTAGCCCAACACCTGAAACCCATTCTCTTTGCTGACGACACGACTTATGTCATCTCTCACCCTAATCTTGCCACCCTCAACACCTTTGTTAACGAGGAGCTGATCAAAATATCGACTTGGATGACAGCCAATAAACTTACGCTTAACACTGACAAAACCTACTATATTATGTTTGGTAGCAGAGCAGGAGATGCACAAATTAACATTAAGATCGACAACACTCTAATTACCAGACATAATGAGGGCAAATTCCTAGGCCTATACCTTGACAACAACCTGAATTTCAGCACCCATATCCAACACATAACCAAAAAAGTATCCAAAACGGTTGGGATCCTCTCCAAGATACAATACTACGTGCCGCAAAATGCCCTTCTCACACTATACCACTCACTTATTTATCCATACCTCACCTATGCTATTTGTGCTTGGGGATCAACTGCAGCAACACACCTAAAGCCAATAATAACCCAACAAAAAGCTGAAGTAAGAATAATCACCAAATCCCATCCTGGCAACACCCTCCCCCCCACTCTTCATAGATCTAAACTTACTCCCTGTTCAGTACATCCACACTTACTACTGTGCAATCTACATCTACAAGACCTTAAACTCCAATATCAACCTTGACCTAAAACGCTTTCTTGATAGTTGTGACAGAACCCACAGGCATAACACCAGACACAAACATCTCTATGACATTCCCCGTGTCCGACTAAACCTTTACAAAAATTTAATGTATGTCAAAGGCCCTAAAATCTGGAACACCCTACCTGTGAACTCTAGAACTGCAGACACATTCATCACCTTCAAAACTACCATTAGAAAACATCGTATCTCCCTGATACACCCCATCAACTAACTACACGAATACCACCTGGTGGTTCACACTTACACTCACTCACCCATTTGACCATAAACAGAAATATTAATCTCAATCTTAAAATGATGAATCCTGTGATACTCCAATACTGAAACTATGTACTGTGCCAAAACAAAAGCATTCACATTGCTAAACTCACAAACTAGTATTTAGTCACTTAGCCATAATACCAACTTACTTCATAATTTGTAATATTTTAAAATTAAGAATTAAACTAAGTCTGCCCGAAATGCCTAGCCATGCTAGGTGTTCTAGTGGTACACTCTGTAATCATTATTTTACTACATGTAAACCACACAATAACCAAATTCTGTAAACTCAGCATTGTAATCCTTATAGAGAATAAACTTTGAATTGAATTTAATTGAATTTGTAATTCCCGCCCATATATAGTCAATATGTTTTTTTTCACTCGGACTCCCGTGAGGCAAGGTTCAATAAGGCCCTTAACAACCCCATCACCCAAACATGAAGTGGAATATACCTAAGAATATTATTCGCTTCAGTGCCGTTGGTTCCCTAGTTGGGGGTGTTATATTATTCAAGTAAGCCCACCGTTTTTACATATTAGTTCAGAGCAGCAACGCGGATAAAATGTAACAAATGATGATAAATTCTCACTACAGGCAGCACACTCCACCAATATTCAATACACTAAACCTACTCACCATACAAAACATCCATACTTATTACTGCACCTATTACATACATAGAACACTTAACTCTGATATTAACCCTCCCCTCAAACATCTCCTTGCCAACCTCAACAGAACACATGACCATAACACAAGGCACAGATCACTCTTTGATGTTCCTCGTGTTCATCTCACACTATGCAAAAACTCAATGCACATAAAAGGCCCTAAAATCTGGAATTCATTACCTGTAAATATAAAAGAAACACTACCTGTTTATAAATTCAAGTCTCTACTCAAAGATCACTTACTCACCCAAAACCAAATAAATACTGAATAACTGAACCTTATAAATTGTATATCTTAAATGTTTCTCACAATTATATCACATAAATGTTAAACCTAAAACCGAATCTAACTTTATTATTTTTTAAATACACTACCTAACAGAATCCTTCATATGACTGAATGCAACCATATGACCTGTCTTTGTAATACTCACTTGTGCTTTATAGTAATCTGTTTACATTAATGTTTTATCACTGACTTCATCATTGCTTAGTTAATCTTAAGTTAATTTTAAGCCAGCCCGTAATGCTATGCATAGTATAAGTGGCTTTGGCATGCTGCTCTTATCTGTATTTTTTTGTACCTCTGTATGTGTGCTCAAATTTATAATAAATAAATAAATAAATAAAGATTTTAGCCGTATTAGTAACCCCAATGGAAATAAGTCACTGACTTTTTTGGGGGGTATCCTAGGTAATTTACACCATGTATGATAATTGTATTTATGTGGCATGTGCCTAAATAAACTTAACCCAGAGGTTTACCAAAATAAACATACTGAAGAAGCTACTATGTCTGGCTTGTTTTCTACTGGGTTCTTTTGATCCTCTTATCCAGGATGCAGTCCACAACATTCAGCAAACATCCTGATATCTACTTAAGTGCTTTTTGAACAAAGACAACAGGAGTGAGGAAACATGCCCAGCCGGTACAGGTGGAAATATTTTATCATGTTTCCTTAATACATGTCCATGTTCACCGAGCTTTAAGTAAGTTTATTCAGGTACGGGTATGCACAAATATACAATTACATAAATTATACAAAGCAGCATGTGTAGATTTCCTAGGATAACCCAAAAAAGTCAGTGACCTATTTCCATTGGAGTCTTGAGTACACACTGAAGTCTGCAGGTCGATCCCTAGTATGGGTGGAAACTTTTAAAAGGTTTTCCTTAAAGCAACTGCTCTCCATGTTCACCTATCAGTAAAATAGGTACCATCAGAGACTATTGAGGAAAATTAAGGCACACAGAATAGGAGAAATTTTTTCCTGGATAGAGGCATGGTTGACAAATAGGCAGCAGAGAGAGTGCATAAATAGGGAGAAATCAGAGTGGGGAAGCGTCATGAGCGGTGTTCCACAGGGGTCAGTGTTGGGCCCCTTGTTGTTCACAACCTACATAAACAACATAGATGAAGGAATAAATAGCAACATAAGCAAGTTTGCTGATGACACCAAAATAGACCGTCTAATTCATTCTGACGAGGACATTAAAACACTTCAGGAAGATTTGAATAAACTGATGCAGTGATCAGAGAAGTGGCAGCTGCAGCTTAATACATATAGACAAATGGAAAGTTCTAAGAACTGGACAGGAAAATGACCATGTCACATATAAACTAAATAATGTAGATCTTAATATTACTGATTGTGAAAAGGATTTGGGAATTCTGGTTAGCAATAATCTAAAACCAAGACAACAGTGCATAAGTGTTCGCAAAAAAGCGAACAGAATCCTTGACTTCATATCAAGAAGCATAAATAATAGGAGTCCTCAGGTTGTTCTTCAACTCTATATATCCTTGATTAGGCCTTATCTAGATTATGCCATACAGTTTCGGTCACCGTATTACAGAATGGATATGAATGCACTAGAAAACATACAAAGGAGGATGACAAAGTTGATCCCATGTAGGAGAAATCATCCCTATGATGATAGACTGAGGACCCTGAATTTGCACTCTCTAGAAAGGCATAGAATTAGGGGGGATATGATTAAGGTGTATAAATGAAAGACAGGAATAAATAAAGGGGATGTAAATAGCGTGCTAAAATTTTTTTTATTTTTTTTTTTTTTTATTTATTTATTTGAACATGATACATTGAAGTACAAGGAAATACAGTGGTTAAGTGTAACATGCCAAAGCCCCTTGTATGCAGAGCATTATGGGCAGGCTTAAAATTAACTTAAGATTAACTAAGCAATGATATATTCAGTGGTAAACATTGTTGTAAACAGTTAACACTTAAGCACAAATGAGTATTTCAAAGACAGGTCATATGGTCATTTACTGTGTTGCTGTGCATTCAGTAGGATGGAGTATTCTGTTAGATAATGTAATTAAAAATAAAGTTTGATTGGGTCACAGGTTAAACATTTATGAGATACAATTATTCAGTATTTATTTGGTTGTGGGTGAGTAAGTGATTTTTAAGAAGAGACTTGAATTTATAAACAGACAGTGTTTCTTTTATATTCACAGGTAGTGAATTCCAGATTTTTGGGCCTTTTATGTGCATTGAGTTTTTGCATAGTGTGAGATGGACACGAGGAATATCAAAGAGTGATCTATGCCTTGTGTTATGGTCATGTGTTCTGTTGAGGTTGGTAAGGAGACATTTGAGGGGAGGGTTTATATCCGAGTTTAGTGTTCTATGTATGTAGTAGGTACAATAATAGGTATGGATGTTTTGTTTGGTGAGTAGGTTTAGAGTTTTGAATATTGGTGGAGTGTGCTGCCTGTAGTGGGAATTTATCATCATTCTGACTGCAGCCTTTTGTTGGGTAATTAATGGTCTGAGATGGTTTATTGTTTTTGAGCCCCATGTACATCTAGCCTAGACAGGACTCGCAGCAGTGGCTTTAAGCTGGGAAAATTCAGATTCAGGAAGGATATAGGGAAGCACTGGTTTGGCAATAGAGTTGTTGATGAGTGGAATAAACTCCCGAGTACAGTTATAGAGGCTAAAACGTTGTGTAGTTTTAAAAATAGGTTAGATAAATACATGAGTGGGTGCGGGGTGGGTGTGAGCTGGACCCGACTAGCTTGTGGTACTAGGTCAGATGCCATGCTCCTTCCTTAGGTGAATGTGACCTGACCTGACCTGACCAGGTTGGGGCATTGGCTTAAGCTGATAGGAGACTTGAACCCTGCCTCGCATGGGCCAGTAGGCCTGCTGCAATGTTCCTTCTTTCTTATGTTCTTTTATATAAGTTGTATCATGTATTTATAGAAATAAAGATTATTATTATTATTATTAATGAATTTTTGTTGGCTAATTTTGAGAAATTGTAGTTAGAAATTCATAAAACTTTTTGGAAATTGCGTGCATGTACAGGTATACATAGAATGTTGTAAACTGTGCATAAACACTGACAAGTATGTGCAGTACAGACAGAAAAGTGGAATTAAGGTATTTATTAACCCTTTCAGGGTTTCGGCCGTACTAGTACGGCTTACGCCCCAGGATTTTTGACGTACTAGTACGCCTAAATTCTAGTGCCCTCAAATCTAGTGAGAGAAAGCTGGTAGGCCTACATATGAAAGAATGGGTCTATGTGGTCATTGTGCGCAGTATAAAATAATCCTGCAGCACACAGTGCATAATGAGAAAAAAAAACTTTGACCGTGTTTATGGATTAAAACAGTGACTTTGCACTGTATTTTCGTATGGTATTTATTGTTGTATTCTAGTTTTCTTGGTCTCATTTTATAGAATGGAAGACATATTACAGAAATTGAAATGATTTTGATTAGTTTCACAATGAAAAGTACCTTGAAATTGAGCTCATAGTAGCAGAAATGTTCGATTTTTACCAAAGTTTAAAAGTAAACAAATCATGCCAAGCATCCAATACACGTCAACTGGTGAGTCTGATATTCTTTCACAAGTGCGCTGATATTATTTATACCATTTCTACACTAATATAGTAGTCTGCATAACAGTAAATCTTCTATTTTTTGTAAGAATAAAATTTCAAAGTGGAAAGCCAAAGAAATATAAGAGGGGCCTGGGGATGTGACTAACGAACAGAGAACTTGTTATTTTAGTGCCAGGAATGTCTTTCTTGTTTATTCTGAACCCTATTTGGAAATTGGCATCTTCTGAAATTTGTGTGAAATTGGCAAAATTGCTAAATTCTGACCACCTTATTGGATAGTTGAAATCGGTAATAGGTGGTTTCTTGTACTCAATCGATAGAAAAAATGGGTTTGTAGTAAAATAGTTATGATTTTTGTCGACTAGTACACTGGAATTGGCCGAAAATAGGGATCAAAGTGGACAAAATCACCGATGCGTAAACATCGTCAAGACCGCTAACTTCGCGAGAGCATAATTCCGTAAGTTTTTCATCAAATTTCATACTTTTGGTGTCATTATGATTGGGAAAAGATTCTCTATCTTTTCATAAGGATTTTTTTTTTTTTAAATTTGGAGACCCAGAGAACGAGTCTCGGAGAGGGCCTGGGGACCCTGAAAGGGTTAAGGAAGTGTTTCACCCGCCTATCAGTTATATGACATCACATCTTTCTTCACTAGGGTTCCTATGATACAAGCCATTGCTCTGCTCTGTTAAAAGGTCACTGATGCCCTAGATTTTCCTCTTCCAGCTAAGAATTTCACCTACATTATTGATCCATGTATTAGTTTCAACTGCTTCTCATTTGGTAACTGTGCAGAGCCATTCCTTTAGCATAGCTTTGGGGAAACCCTTTAGTGCTGTCCTGGCTAATCTGTATATGGAGCCCTTGAAGGAGGAGAGAATAAAGTTG
The DNA here is from genome assembly GCF_038502225.1 of Cherax quadricarinatus. NCBI lineage: Eukaryota > Metazoa > Arthropoda > Malacostraca > Decapoda > Parastacidae > Cherax > Cherax quadricarinatus. Next base: position 14,766,353 of record NC_091329.1, on the reverse strand, counting down.
TACATCACCACTGGTGTCACATGGCTGTTACGTGTCCCCTACAGGGACAAGAAAGATACAGAACATCCAGACCATGGATAAACCTGGGTAGCCACAGCCACTCCAGAGAGAGGTTTTTTTTAGTACCAAGAAGGAAAAAAAAGCTGGCAGGAAATGACAGAAATTATACACCAACTCCAATCATTTCTGGAGTGGAATCACAGTCGATGGTCTCCACTCCAAAACAACAGATATTAGTGCCAGGAAAAAAAGACCCCCCTCATACCACCAATACCACCAATCTGATGACATTCATATTTGCAAATATACAGGGTCTAAAGCTGACAACAAACAACAAAATACCTTTCATTCATGGACTGCTTACAGAGTCAAATGCAGTGTTCGTGGTTTTCACAGAGACCTACATAAAGGATCCCTTTGACAATGAAATATGGATCCCGGGTTACAACCTATACAAATGCGACAGAGTGAACAGGCAAAAGGGGGGAGGGGGTTAGCCTGTATATCAGTCACTTATAGGCTCGGAATTACCAAATGCCTCATATGATATAGTTGAAGTTTTGGCAGTAAAGATCAAGAGCCAAAACCTGGTCATTGTGGTTGTATACAAGCCTCTGGATGCAACTTCCCAGTAATTCCAGGAACAACTTGTGAAAATTGATCGTTGTCTGGAAAATCTTTCAGCTCCTGCCCCCAACATCTTGCTCCTGGGGGATTTCAACCTAAGGCACCTAAAATGGAGGGATGTAGCAAATAATGTTGTAGCAGGGATAACACAAGCTTTTAAATCTCTGTACCAAATTCACCTTAAACCAGCAAATACTAGAGCCTACAAGATTGGAGAATACACTGGACCTCATATTCACTAACAGTGATGATCTGATGCGAAATATTACCATATCAAAAACAATGTACTCGGATCACAACATAATAAGAGATTCAGACATGTATGTGCGGGGCCCCAGACCGACAAAATGTGATCAGTCATGAGGGAGCCTTCACCAAATTCAACTTCAGTAACAAAAACATAAGGCAGGACCTAGTAAACCAGGTCCTAAATGATATAAACTGGGAAGATAGCCTAAGCAACATGGATCCAAACCTAAGTCTAGAACAAAGTAACTCTGTGGCACTCGAGGTATGCTCAAGGCATATCCACTTATGGAAAAGGAGAAGATGTAAACTAGAAAGAGAGAGGCACTTTCTATAGAGGCTTTGGCAAAGAATAACAGAGCAGCTAAAAGAGGCCAATATATCTGTAATGTAAAAAAAAAAAGGCACAATACCGTGACTGGAACGATACGCAAATAACCCGCACATAAAAGAGAGAAGCTTTCGACGACGTTTCGGTCCGACTTGGACCATTTACGAAGTCACACTGACTCATCAACCAAATCTTTAAATGGGCTGCAGAGAAGCAATATGAAGTTCAATAATGAGAAATTTCAATAACTTTGATGTGATAAAATTGGTAGAATTACCGACAATATGTAAAGTAAAAGGACACAAGTGCAACTAATGTGACATTTTGTTGTGGCAACGTTTCGCTCTCCAGGAGCTTTATCAAGCCATTTCAATGGCTTGATAAAGCTCCTGGAGAGCAAAACGTTGCCACAATAAAAGTCACATTAGTTGCACTTGTGTCCTTTTTACTTTACATAAACTTTGATGTGGAAAAACGTGAGGAAATTAAAACTATATTGGAGTATAAAACAAATTCCAACCACACAATAGAGCGAAAAACTCATGTAAAAGACCTGGGAGTGATCATGTCAGAGGATCTCACCTTAAGACCCTAACATTGTATCAATCACATCTGCTAGAAAAATGACAGGATGGATAATGAGAACATTCAAAACTAGGGATACCAAGCCCATGATGTGCAGCAATATTCTAGGCTGGAATATTGCTGCACACTAACAACACCTTTCAAGGCAAGTGAAATTGCTGACCTAGAAAGTGTACAGAGAACCTTCACTGCGATAAAACACCTCAGTTATTGGGAATGCTTGAAGTTCCTCAACCTGTACTCCCTAGAATGCAGGTGGGAGAAATACACGGAAAATCCTAGAGGAATTACTGCCAAACTTGCATACGAAAATCACTCCCTATGAAATCAAAAGACTCGGCTGATGATGCAACATCCCCCAATGAAAAGCAGCAGTGCCACTAGCACGATATGAGACAACACAATAAGTGTCAGGGGCCCAAGACTGTTCAGCTGCCTCCCAGCATATATAAGGGGGATCACAAATAGACCCCTGGCTGTCTTCAAGAAGGCACTGGACAGGCACCTAAAGTCAGTACCTGACCAGCCGGGCTGCAGTTTGTACATCGGGTTGCATGCGGCCAACAGTAACAGGCAGGTTGATCAAGCCCTGATCCACGATGAGGCCTGGTCACAGACCGGACCGCAGGGGTGTTGATCCCTCGAAACCCTTTCCAGGTATACTCCAGGTATTTCTACAAGTACATGTACAAGGTATACAGGTCTAGCTGACATCAGTGACATGCTAATATATAGAGAGCCCCTTGTTATGCTGAGCATTTCATGCATATTAGGTAAATTTTGTCCCCAGGATGCAACTCACACCAGTCTCCTAATGCCCAGGTACCTACTTTACTGATAGGTGAGCTGTATGGCTCTTGTGGTTTAGCGCTTCTTTTTGATTATAATAATAATACTGATAGGTGAACATGGACATCAGGTGCCTTAACCCTTTCAGGGTCAAGAGGCCCTCTCCTAAACTTGTTCTCAGGGTTGAAAATTTTTCGGAAAAAAAACAAATTTTTTTTTGTCACGAAAAGATAGAGAATCTTTTCCTGATCATAATGACACCAAAAGTATGAAATTTGATTGAAAACTTACGGAATTATGCTCTAGCGAAGTTAGCGGTCTCGACGATGTTTACGCATTGGCGATTTTGCCCAATTTGAGCCCTATTTACGGCCAATTCCAGTGTACTAGTCGACAAAAATCATAACTATTTTGCTAGAACTCCTTTTTTTCTATCAAATGAGTACTACAAGAAATCACCTATTTACCAATTTCAACTATCCAATAAAATGGTCAGAAATTAGCAATTTTGCCAATTTCTCACACATTTCAAAAGATGCGAATTTCCAAATAGGGTCCAGAGTAAACAAGACAGACATTCCTGGCACTAAAATAACATTTCCTCTGTTCATTAGTCACGTCCCCACGCCCCTCTTACATTTCTTTTGCTTTCCACTTTGAATTTTTACTCTCACAAAAAATAGAAGATTTACTGTTATGCAGACTACTGCATTAATGTAGAAATGATATATATGTAAATACCATTAGACTCACCAGTTGACGTGTATTGGATGCATGGCATGATTTGTTTACTTTTGAACTTTGGTAAAAATCGAACATTTCTGCTACTTTGAGCTCAATTTCAAGGTACTTTTCATTGTGAAACCATTCAAAATCATCTTAATTCCTGTAATATGTCTTCCATTCTATAAAGTGAGACCAGGAAAACGAGAATTCAGTGATAAATACCATACGAAAGTACAGTGCAAAGTCGCTGTTTTAAACCAAAAACACGGTCAGAGTTTTTTTTCTCATTATGCACTGTGTGCTGCAGGCTTTTTTATATACTGTGCACACTGGCCACATAGACCCATTCTTTCATATGTAGGCCTACCAGCTCTCTCTCGCTAGATTTGAAGGAGCTAGAATTTACGCATACTAGTACGTCAATAACCTTGGTGCATAAGCCATACTAGTACATCGGAAACCCCGAAAGAGTTAAGGAAACGCGTCCCAATGTTTCCACCCATACTGGGGATTGACCCATGGACTTCAGTGTGTGAGCTGAGTGTGCTAGCAATCAAGCTAAGAGACGTCTTACCATGCTGAGACAACTAGACACCACTGAACTCCCTAACACTTATCTTTACTGAAGTGTCAATCAGCCTCACCAGTCCATTGCAGCAGCAGCATGGCAACAATAAAATATAAAGGGGTGGACAAAATAAACATGCACAACATTACTCCAGTAGTAATTTGCCAGACTTGAAAACATTTTGCCAGGGAGAATTCCTTTGTTCCTTGCCTTCCTTTCCCTTCCCCTTTTTTTGATCTGCAAGGTTTATAGTAGTGAAATTCCACTGTAAGTTCGTTCATTTTCAGAGCTGGAATAAAATCTTTTCATAATTTTTGGATCTACTTGTATTTATTCACAACAGTCATAGATGAGTGGTCAGTTATTGAACCCCAAAAATGAGGAGAATGAGGCAAGTCTTAAGATGGCCACCCTAGACCTGAAATTGGTAGAAAAATATTCATTTATCTGTCAACCCCTAGAAAAAGATCATCACCCCACAGAAGCCCCAAGGGAGCCTCACTACTGCCACCTTTCTGAATCAATTTTTGGGGTATCACAAGTAAGAGCAGAAACCACTTGCTTGAACTTTTACAAGCATGGTCAGTCACATCTAGGAAAGTCTCACCTCCTATAAATGATATGAGTGTCCTATGGCCTTGTAGGCAACACTCTTGCTTCACACACCGAGTGTCTGTGGTTCAGTCCCCAGCAAGGGTGTAAGCATTGGGTGTGTTTCTTTACACCTGCTGTCCCATTCACCTAACACTTGGGTGCTAGTTGACTGGTGTGGGTCACATCCTGGGGGACAAGATTTAAGGACCTCAGTGAAAATAAGACAGTCCTCGATGACACACTGATTTTCTTGGGTTATCCTGGGTGGCTAACCCTCTGGGGGTTAACAATCCAAATAATATCATATCTTGTATGTGACATAATTTCTTTGGCCATATAACTATTCATTTAAAGTCACGTATTTCAGTGAACATATATTTTCCTTCTTTAAAAGAAATTTACAGGATAAATAAAACTATGAACAAAGGATATGTGTATTAAATGTTATTTTTTATTGTTCAGTTATGCCTGTATGATGTTTCGTATTGCAGAGAAACTCTTGGAGGCAGTAAATATAATGGAAGTGAGAGCTTGAATGGAAAGACAGTGATTATTACTGGCGCAAATACTGGCATTGGGAAAGAGACAGCTTTGGAGATGGCGCTGCGACATGCCCGTGTCATTATGGCCTGTAGAGACATGGACAAGTGTAGAGAGGTTAGATAAAGGATTGTTTCTTGGATCAGTAATGAGTTAGAAATGGATGTGCACTCTTTGTTAGAGAAATACTGAAGTGGATGGTTTAACTATACTGTATTAGTCTTCTATTTTATTTTTTAACTTTACAAAATGTCTTGAATATAAAATTTATAGTGTATGTCTACAGTTTTTCATAATGAATAAACTTTGAACTCCAAGAAATTAGGGGATTTTTCTTTTCTAGGCAAGGAAAGATATTGCACTGGCTTCCAGAAATAAATATATATATTGCCAAGAATGTGACTTAGCTTCACAAGAATCAATAAGAAACTTTGCAAAAATGGTGAATGAAAGTAAGTATTAAATAAAATGTATACATACATATTACATTGCTCTTATTTTCTGACTTACCTTCTAATTACTGTACTTACAATAATACAAAATAACACATTTTACCAGTGACTTTTGTGAAACTTGTAATTGTTTTTTTTTAGGGATGGACGTATTTACTGTAATTGAACATATTTACTGTAATATGTTTGATAGAAAAATATAAAAATATTTTTCTAACTTTTATTTTCATTCTTTTTTTTTCTACTTTTTATCTTTATATTTTATCTTTCCGAAATAGTTTTTTTTCCTGTGAGTGGGCTCTTGTTCCTTAAACCTTGTAAAGTTTGTTGAAGGCTCAGGAATCCCATATACGTGTACAGAGACTTTTTTTTTTAAATTACGGCATCATTCTTCTGATTACTGCAGGAAATAATGCTGTAACTTATGTAGTATTCACAAAAGTCACTGCATCAAGTTGTGTAATAATCAGTGAATGCAGATATCGATTTAGATACTTTATACCTACCATCCGACTTATGACCTGCTCGACATATGACCACTCTACTTACAACCGTGTTTTGTATGCCAAAGTTCTGGGAAATAAACAACTGTTTGTGTTGTACACAGTGTTTATCCTAAACCTTACAGTATAAAATACAGTACTAACAGCATAAAAAGTAAAGTAAAAAATGAAATACCAAAATAAAACAATAAAATAAAAGTCATTACAAAAATGTGATGTTGATATTCAGTAGTAGGGTTTGACTTACGTCCATTTTGACTTACGACTGGTTGGTCGGAACCAAGCTCAGTCATAAGTCGGATGATACCCGTAATTTATTGGGTTTAACGACATATGTTTCAATAAGATAGTGAAGTTATTACAAGTGCACATTGTACTGGAATATTTTTGGGTGACTTAACCCTGCTAGTGCTCCGAACGTAGATCTACGTTTTATTTTACATGCTTTCAAATGTAAAAAAAAAATCATAGATCTACGTTCAGAGCGCTAGTGGTGCAAACGTAGATCTACGTTTGGACAGTTTAAGGGTTAAGGTAATAATAAGATATAAAATGTATATGCAGTACTGTACAGCTCTCATATCACCATGATGTAGTGGTTTCTTCATTCCTCACTCTCCCTCTCTGTATATACATGAGGGCCCTGCTTTACAGTGCTTCACTTTACAGTAATTTTCAACTATACCCATTCTTCATTTATTTAGACTTCCTACAATAAATATATTCCCCACTCACTATAAGCTAAGGATGAAAGTATTTTAAGGTAAATAATGTAAATATTGTACAATGGTACCTCAAGTTATGAACTTAATTTGTTCCAGAAGGCAGTTCGAGTGCCAATACCGAATGAATTTGTTCCCATAAGGAATAATGTGAATTAGATTAGTCCATTTCAGACCCCCAAAAAATACACTTACATAATTGTTTGAGTTGGGAGCTGTTCGAAACTCGAGGTACCACTGTGTATGCATTTTTTATGTCTAGCTCTATTGCTCACTTAATATATGATAGTGTAAACATGTTATCAGGCTTTTATATGTATTTGAAAGTGAAAAAAGACTGTTTTACTTTACAGCAGTAGCCCAGAACTTAACTTGCTGTATAAGTGGGGCCTGCCTGTAAATCATTCACATCACATATTGTTCTCACACAAAACATATCCACTGCCACCAACTTCCTCACAGCAACATCTGGAGAATGTGATTCATATCAATACAGAAATATTAGTATCACTAGTCTTTTTTTACCATATTTGCATATGTTGACATTTTATCTTTCCACAGATAATTCATTACCAACATCTTTCACATTTAAATACAATAGACCCTTATATTATATGGTAGTTATGTTCCTGAAAATGTCATGTTAGATAAATCCATGTCATATGAACTGAAGAACTTGTGGGAAAAATAGGGTTAGGGTTACATTCCTCCTCCCCCCCCCCCAAAAAAAAAGCCAAACAACTTCTTTTTAGACATCCAGATCTTACAAAAATAAAAATGATAATGTTGTTTTTATTGCTTAAGACTACAAATGCAACAGAAATAATATTACTTACCTCAAATTGTGGTTGCTGGTGTACTCACCTAGTTGAGATTGCGGGGGTCGAGTCCGAGCTCCTGGCCCCACCTCTTCACTGATCGCTACTAGGTCACTCTCCCTGAGCCGTGAGCTTTATCATACCTCTGCTTAAAGCTATGTATGGATCCTGCCTCCACTACATCGCTTCCCAAACTATTCCACTTACTGACTACTCTGTGGCTGAAGAAATACTTCCTAACATCCCTGTGATTCATCTGTGTCTTCAGCTTCCAACTGTGTCCCCTTGTTACTGTGTCCAATCTCTGGAACATCCTGTCTTTGTCCACCTTGTCGATTCCTCTCAGTATTTTGTATGTCGTTATCATGTCCCCCCTATCTCTCCTGTCCTCCAGTGTCGTCAGGTGGTGTATGTCAGTGATTGTGAAGAGAGTGCAGATGCATGGTGTGGCCCTACTGAGCTGAGGTGGATGGTTGTTGGTTGTCAGCAGAAGTGGATGGTTGAGGTTCTGGTACTAAAGTCGAGGGTTGTATTGGAGTGTGCATAAATTCTGTAATGGGTCTCTGGCTTATTTTACCCTGCAGTACATTATACATTATTCCAAAAGCTTGGTACTGCCAGGTTGGAGTCAGAGTCCATTGATGCAACTAGTGTTTTCATCACTTTGCTTGTATAGTTACAGTTGAATGGCTTAATAACTCCTCAATCCAGTGGTTGTATTAAAGATGTTGTATTTGGAGGTAAAAATACAACTTTTACATGTGTGGTCACATCCAGCAAAGCTTTTGGATGAGTATGGAAGTTATCAAGAATGAAGAGAGCCTTGAATGCAGGTAAAACTTGACTTCAGGAATAAAGTGATGCTTAAACCAGTCAATAAATATTTCCTCTGTCTTCCATGCTGATTGGTTTGACCTCCAAATTACTGGTAAGGTGTTTTTATGTACACCTTTCAAAGAACGAGGATTCTCAGACCGGTAAATAAACATGGGCTTACACTTGAAATCACCTGAAGCATTACCGCAAAGGATCCTTTGCTGCCTTGAAGCCCGATGCAGCCAGGCAACGGCCTGAGCTAGAGAAATATCCTGCAGGCGACGCTCCAGATTTTTCCCCTCCCACAAACTGAACCGTGTTAAGTTAATTTTATGAAGTGTTGTATAATATTATACTGCAATTTTTCATTAGTGTAAAAACTAAAATGTGCCAAATAAATGTGTGTAATATGAGTCTGCTGTAGTTATTTATCTTAGTAGACCAACATATTGAAAGACCCACTTCCATTTATCAAAATACATTCACACTGTACAGCACTTCTTCCTTCCAATCTTTCATTCCCCATACAGTGGACCCTCGACCAATGATATTAATCCGTTCCAGAGAGCTTGTTGTTAGTCAAATTAATTTTCCCCATAAGAAATAATGGAAATCCAATTAATCCGTTCCAGACACCCAAAAGTATGATTTTTGTTTTTCACATGAAATATACATTTTCCTACACAGAAAAGGGATACGTGCACAATAAATACTGTACTGTACTAAATGAAGAATGAATGATGCTTACCTTTATTGAAGATGTAGTGATGAATGATGAGATGGGAGGAGGGGAAGTGGAGGTGTATTAATTTTTGAAAGGGAAATCCCCTTCCATAAGGACTTTAGGTACCAAGTCCTTTTCCAGGGTTGCTTCCCTTCTTTGTTTTTTAATGCCACTGGGAACAACTTGAGTCACTGGACCTCTGTCGCATTAAAAATCTGTCAATTGAGCCCTTCTTAAAGGACCCCAATGGAAATAAGTCACTGTGTCTGACTTTTTTGGGTTATCCTAGGTTCTCTACACATATGCTGCTATGTATGATAATTCTATGTAACTGTATTTGTGTATACCTGAATAAACTTACTTACAGAACACGCCTGTTTCGTCACAATTGAACACTTGTTGGGGTTGGAATTTTTCAGCTTCACACTGTGTATGCCACTACGATTCTTAAATCTCTCAAACCAACTTTTGCTGGCCTTAAATTGACTAATATGAGCACTAGTTCCAGGCATTTTTTCATGTTCACCTGGGTGTTAGTCAACTGGTGTGGGTCGGGCCGGGCCGCGGGGGCGTTGACCCCCGGAACTCTCTCCAGGTAAACTCCAGGTAAACTCCAGGTCACATCCTGGGGGACAAGCTTAAGGACCCCAGTGGAAATAAGTTAGTCCTCGATGACGCACTGACTTTCTTGGGTTATCCTGGGTGCTAACCCTCTGGGGTTAATTTTCTCAGTAATTGTTTCTCGTTAAGCCACACCAGCAACACTCTCCACATCTTCGAGTAGTACAGCTGATGGTGGTGCAGCAGCAGGTGAGCGTGGTACAGCAGCAGCAGCAGCTGACTGTGGTACAGCAACAGCAGCAGCAGCTGACTGTGGTACAGCAACAGCAGCAGCTGACCGTGGTACAGCAACAGCAGCAGCAGCTGACTGTGGTACAGCAACAGCAGCAGCTGACCGTGGTACAGCAGCAGCAGCTGACCATGGTGCAGCAGCAGCAGCAGCAACTGGCCATGGTACAGCAGCAGCAGCAGCAGCTCACCATGTTACAGCAGTAGCAGCAGCTGACTATGGTACAGCAGCAGCGGCAGCTGTGGTACAGCAGCAGCTGACCGTGGTACAGCAGCAGCTGACCGTGGTACAGCAGCAGCTGACCGTAGTACAGCAGCAGCTGACTGTGGTACAGCAGCAGCTGACCGTGGTATGATGGTATTTCGATAGTATTTCTCACCCTTTTTACCACAGGGTTGACACTATAAGCTTTCTTTGGGCCCATGGTGGCTTATTTACCAGTTACAAGCACTAAAAACAATGGAATAATACAAAATGTATGTGTGGAACCATCTGCCCTGGCTTGTAAACAATGGCACACTAGCTGACGGCAGGGCAGCTGAGGCACTCAGGCTGGACGAACAGGTTTGAAACAGATGTCGTTGGTCCAGTTTTTCTTCGTTGGTTGGGCCAAAATTGTTATGCTTAAACGCTTCGTTAAGCGAATTTTTCGTTAGACGATGCCTTCATTGGTCGGGGTCCACTGTACTTTTATTTATTATCACCACCTTGCTCTTTTCTGCATTCATGTTTTGACTTTTGCACACAATTCCAAAAAGCCTTTTCCATCCTAATTTAAAGCAGTCATTATTTTTTATAACCACAACACCAATAAACTAGCCATATTTGTAACTCGTCAGACAACCATGGCAGTATCACACATCATTGTCTTAGAAGCGTTCTTGCTGTAACTCTCCTCTCTTTTTATATACGTACATGCTGTGGCTCACTCATCTAGTAGGAACTCACAGCTTCCACAGCTGTACCTTTTACAGTCATGTCTTAAACTTGCAATTGTGTAAATTTTAACTCTTATTGCAGAAGAGGCAAGAGTTGACATACTAATTAACAATGCTGGTGTGATGCGATGTAAGAAGTCATTCACTAAAGAGGGCATTGAGCTACAGTTTGGGACAAATCATATTGGGCACTTCCTCCTCACAAATCTTCTTCTTGATAAACTCAAGGTACATAAAAAGATGGGCCTTTAATTGTTAAGAAAATGCCTTAACATAAAGGAATATTATGAAAGCTTTTTTTCATCCAGTCATCCCACCCTGGAGAATAAAACCATGCACATTTAATGAGATAGTGAGCTATTTACCAAAGTGTCTTTTCTTTTGTAGTTCATTAAATTTATACTAGTTACGTTAAGTTAATAATGACTGTTAAGCCTATATTTCACACATTTAGGGCAGTTATGGCATTAGGAGGAGTAAATTGTTAAAGTTATGAACAGCTGACACACGGATGTGAGGTGAGCACACTACCCATGCCATAAATTTGCCACAAATGAATTCTATTCTAAGAGATGATGTCAGGTTTTGCAAGATTGTGGTGGGTCCCCACTGTTGCTTCAGGTCATGTTTTACAGAACACTAATGGCCAATTCATGTGCTAGGGAACATATTTTCATGTATGACTAGGAACAAAGAAGCACAAATGCATTATCATGCAGTCCATTTTTGATGTTTTGCCCACGCAGTGATCCTTATCATGTCGCATCGGTTTGTGACTTCATAAAGCCTACTGTGTGGGTGAAATGTATACTTACTTATAATGCTGCATTTGTCTCTGTCCGTTATTTTTTTTAAACACACTGGCTGTCTCCCACCGAGGCAGTGACCTGAAAAAGAAGAAACACGAAGTTTCTTCTTTTTCTATCTAGTAATTTGTCCATTATCTCAGCATATAATACCATTTCTCTCCACATGTACCTATTCTTGTCAATACAAATAAATTTTACACTAAAGTAAATGAAAGAATATGAGGGAGGGAGGAGTTGCATGAAAAGGCTGTGATCCACAGACACATGTCACTGGGTGATATGCTTGCCTTGCACCAATACGTTCACAGCCCATGCAGTTCTTCCATTTTCATCCTGTAGTATTAGTGTATTTTATGGTTTGATATGCTGTTGGGGACTGTGAGCTAGGCAACTGAAATTAATGAAGGGATTCAGGAAAACTAATTAGTTGGATTTGAGTCCTAGAGGTAGAAAATGCAGTGCCTGCACTCTAAAGAAGGTGAAGATGTTGCAGCTTGGAGGCTCATCTGCACTGTAATGTCACCACACTTTTGGCAGAACAGTGAGTGCATGATCATGAATGTTTTCCTCTTTCGGGTCACCCTACCTCTTTGGGAGAGGGCTGATATGTAAAAAAAAAGTGCTACTACGCCATTTTGTGTTGCCTAACCTATGAGCAGTTTTATGTTTTTTGTTCAGATATGCTGTACTGTACTTAAGCTTATAACTCATCACTCTTACTGTATTGTGTTTTCAAGCCTTATCTTTTGTATCAGGTATCATTTCAGTGTAGATTAAGGTAACCAGGTATGAATATTATGGCAAAATTAATTAGTAACTGGTAGCTTTTGTAAACAGGCCTTTGGGCACTAATAGCATATTTGAAGATGGGATTAATTTCCCTAGTTTTACAGTACACTTGTTACCTAGTGCTATCATGGTATATTGCATGATATGTTGTGTAATATGGTATATTCTGTGTTGACACTTCAACTAAACAGTTATAAGGTAGTGAGTAATACTGAGCAGAGCCAAAAAGTCTTTAAAATTTGAACAGGAATATTATGTTTTTTTTTTTATATAACAAAAAAAAATCTTGATTTATGTACAAGGCTTGAGTGCCATATCATATGACTAAACGATGTGATGAATTTGTTTGCAGGCTTCAGCCCCAAGTCGTATTATAAATGTTTCAAGTGTTGCACACATGCGGGGAAGTATAAACTTCAGTGATCTCAACGGTGATAAAAATTATGGTGAAGGTCAGGCATATGCTCAAAGTAAACTAGCCAATATCTTATTCACTCGAGAACTGGCAGAAAGATTAGAAGGTAAGGAACTGCTGCTTCAAGTGCTGTAGAGAATCACTAGTATTGTATTTCTGTGATAATGCAGCTTTTGTCCAGTGTTTAGTCCTAAATCGTCATTACGGTATAAATTTAAATCTTTCAAACATACCCAGTTAATGCACTGTTGAATACTGATTGTGTTTGCCTTGTGAGTTTAACAGCATTTTATGTGCAGCATGAAATAAGTAAATAAATATTTTTGTCTCCTAAGAAGGTACACAAGTGTTACAGGGTTGGGTTGACATTATGTATTCTTACTCCTTTCATGGAAAAACTCATGCTTTTGCACATCATCTTGATGAACTTATACATTTGATAAAACAAATAAGATAATTACTTCAGGTCTTCTCTGCTTTTTTCTTACTTAGTTGTAACTTGATCATGATCTAGGAGGGACCAAAATGCCATCTAAAGTTTTCTTCTAAATGTGCATTTTTTTGTGATAAAGGTAATGAGCTTAACATATACGGTATTAACCCTTTCAGGGTCCAGAGGCCAAATTTCAAAGTGTGCACCAGTGTCCAAGAATTTTCAAAAAATAATTTTGCTATTTTTTCTTATGAAATGGTAGAGAATCTTTTTCTGAAGGTAATAAAACAAAAAGTAGGAAATTTGATGGAAAATTGACAAAACTATGCTCTCGCGAATTTTGATGTGTCAGCGATATTTACTCATTGGCGATTTTGCCGACCTTGACTCCCATTTTAGGCCAGTTACCTTATTCCAGTCCACCAAATTCTTAGCTATTTCACTAGTATTACTTCTATTCTATCGATTGAGCACAAGAAATTGCCAACTCAACTGTTTCAACTACAAAATAAAGTGATTGGAAATTGGTAATTTGGCCAATTTAGTGCAAAGTTCAAAATATTCCAATTTCAAAATAGGGTCCAGAATAAACAATGCAGGCATTCCTGGCACTAAACTAACATTTCCTCTGTTCATTAGTTACGTTTTCAGGCTTTACAAATGAATTCCATTTTGATTTTTAATTCACATAATGAATTTTTATTCAAACCAAAAAATAGAAGATTTACTGTCATGCAATATTGTAATAACTGTATAAATAATATCAGCACATTTGTGAACGTATATTAGACTCGCCAACTGGCATGTATTAGACATGTAAGGCCATTTATTTACTCTTGAACATTGGCAAATATTTAACATTTCTGCTACTTTGAGCTCAGTTTCAAGTCATTTCCAGTAGTAAAACCAATAAAAATCATCTCTATTTCTGTAATATATCTTCCATTCTATAAAATGAGACCAAGAAATTGCAAATACAACTATAAAAAACATGAAAAAACACTGCAAAGTTGCTGTTTTAATTGAAAATTACAGTCTCAGTTTTTTTCTCTCATTATGCACTGTGTGCTGCAGGATTTGTTTTATGTGGTGCACATATACCACATAGATGTATTATCTCATGTCTAGGCCCAATTTACCTCTCACAGCTTATCAGAGTGAGCTGAACTCATGGCGTAGATCTACGGTTTGGACCCTCAACATAAAGCCGTAGATCTATGGGACGGACCCTGAAAGGGTTAAAATGTATGAAAATACATTCTTGAAAATAGCATGCAAATAGAAAATAGTGTGAAATGAACTGAAGAATTCGTTGGAAAAATATGGTTACATTCCTCAAACCCCCCAAAAACGGCAAACAAATTTTTTTAGGTCTCTTAATTGTAAAAGAATGAGAATAATTTAACTGTAGTTGGATGTAGTGATGTTTTATATTTAATAAATACTTTTTGGGTCACCCTGCCTCGGTGGGAAACGGCCAAAGTGTTAAAAAAAGAAAAAGCTACAAGGGATATGTAATACGTATTTTATATTTTGAATTCTGGTTGCTGGTGCATGTCAGTGAGTTTGAAAGGAGTGCATAGAGATGATGTGGCCCTACTGGGCTGAGGTTCTTGCACTGATGTCGATGCAGTGTTGTCATTAGGTAATGGCTGTACTGAAGTACTGAGGTATTATGTAATGCATCTTTGATCTGATTTACCCTGCAGTACTTCATACAACTGACAGTAAGGCATCATCAGCTACTCCAGACCCCTCTTCAGAGTAGTGGTTCTAGATGTGTTAGGGTCCTGTCCAGTGAAAAAGTCTGCTTTTTTTTTTAGTAGCAACATGGAACTGCTCACATAGCTGTTTTTTTTCAATTCAATTCAAGTTTATTCTCTATAAGGGTTACAATGTGGGGTTTACAGGTTTTAGGTATTGTGTGGTTTACATGTTATATAATACTAATTACAGAGGGGAGCCACTAGGACACCTAGCCTGGCTAGGCATTTTGAGCAGACTTAGATTAATTCTTAACATTAAATCCTTACATATTATGCTATTAAGGCTAAGTGACTACATCATAATTTGTGAGTTTAACAATATGAATGCTTTTGTTTTGGCACAATTCAAAGTGTCTATATTGGAGTATCATAGGCAAACTTATGACTAGTTAGGATTTATTATTTTAAGATTAAGATTAGTATTTCTGGGTTTATAGTCAGTAGGTGAGTGAGTGTAATTGTGAACCACCAGGTGGTTATCATGTAGTTAGTTGTCGGGGTGGATGTTTTCGAACTGTAGTTTTGAAAGTGATGAATGTGTCTGCAGTTCTAGAGTTTTCAGGTAGGGTGTTCCAGATTTTACGTCCTTTGAAATACATTGAATTTTTGTAAAGGTTTAGTCGAACACGGGGAATGTCTAAGAGATGTTTGTGTCTGGTGTTATGCCTGTGGATCCTGTCACAACTATCAAGAAAGTGTTTTAGGTCAAGGTTAATATTGGAATTTAAGGTCCTGTAGATATAGATTGCACAGTAGTAAGTGTGGATGTTCTGAACAGGGAGTAAGTTTAGATCTATGAAGAGTGGGGGGGGGGGGTGTTGCCAGGGATGGGATTTAGTGATTATTCTTACTGCGGCTTTTTGTTGGGTTATTATTGGATTTACGTGTGTTGCTGCAGTTGAACCCCAAGCACGGATAGCATAGGTGAGGTATGGATATATAAGTGAATGGTATAGTGTGAGAAGGGCAGTTTGCGGCATGTAGTATCATATCTTAGAGAGGATCCCCACTGTTTTGGATACTTTTTTTGTTGTGTTGGATATGGGTGCTGAAATTTAGGTTGTTGTCGAGGTATAGGCCAAGGAATTTGCCCTCATTATGTCTGGCAATTAGAGTGTTGTCGATCTTAATGTTAAGTTGCGCAACACCTGCTCTGCTACCAAACATAATATAGTAGGTTTTGACAGTGTTAAGTGTAAGTTTATTGGCTGTCATCCAAGTCGATATTTTGATCAGCTCCTCGTTAACAATGGTGTTGAGGGTGGCAAGATTAGGGTGGGAGATGACATAAGTCATGTCATCAGCAAAGAGAATGGGTTTCAGGTGTTGGGATATGTTTGGAAGATCATTGATGTAAATGAGGAAGAGCAGGGGTCCAAGGACACTTCCCTGCAGAACTCCAGTATCAAGTGGCCGTATTGATGAGGCTGTGTCTTTAATGGTGACATACTGATACCTATTAGAAAGGTAGGATTTAAAATATGCAAGCACTTGGCCTCTTATACCATAGTGGTCAAGTTTGTGGAGTAGGATGCCGTGGTCTACTGTGTCAAACGCTTTTCTTAGGTCAATAAAAATTCCTAGTGGATATTCCTTATTTTCCAATGCTGTGTAGCAGGTCTAGCATTTTTATAATTGCATCATTAGTGCTTTTATTTTTCCTGAATCCAAATTGGCAGGGGTTGAGTATGTTTTGTGACGTTATAAATGAATATAGTCTCCTGTGCACGAGTTTCTCGAAGATTTTGGATAGCAGTGGTAAGTTTGATATTGGCCTATAGTTGTTTACTTCTGTAGGGTCACCACCTTTATGTATTGATGTAACCCTTGCTGTCTTGAGTAGTGTTGGGAAAGTGCTAGTTTCTGTTGACTTGTTAAAAAGTAATGTAATAGCATGTGAAAGGACATGGGCCGCTCGCTTGTACAATAAAGGTGGGACGTGAGACAGATTCCCCGAGTTATTTGTAAATGACGTTATGATCACGGTGACTTCCGTGGGCTCAGTTGGTACAAGATAGAAGGAATTTGGGAAATTACCATCTAGGTAGTCACCGGCATGGGCATTGGTATGTGGGATTTTACTGGCGAGATTAGATCCTATGTTTGAGAAGAAGTCGTTTATCTTGTTAGCTGTATCAGTGGGATGCAGTGGTGTTTCATGAGGTTTAGTTAGAACAATATTCTTGTTTTTTTTCAGTTTGTGGGTCCCCCAGAATCTGGGAAAGTGTTTTCCAGGTCTTTTTTATATCTCCTCTCGTGTCAGTGAATCTGCTGGAGTAGTACAGTTGTTTGGCTTTCTTTATTAATTTGGTGAGAACTGTTGAATATTGTTTAAGAATATCTTTGTGTATTAAGCCCTGTCTATATTGCTTTTCATATTGGTGTTTCTTATCAATGGATTTCAGAATGCTGCTGGTTAGCCATGGGCAACCAAGCTGTTTATTCGTGATCTGTTTCGTTTTTATAGGACAATGTTTCTTGTATAGTCTAAGTATTTTGTTAAGAAAAATGTCTGTCCAATCGTCAATACCATTGGCATTGGAGAATTCTGTAGGCCAGTCAACAGTCTCTAGGTCTGCTGTGAAATTCCTTATTGAGTCTAAATGAAGCTTTGTTGTATTCGAGTGGTGGCTTACTAATGTTTGTTAAGAGGAAGGTTGGGTAGTGGTCAGTAGTGCTGTCTGTGATTATCCCTGATTTAAGGGGGGCTAGTATATTGGTCCATATGTGGTCTATTATGGTTGCACTTGTCTCAGTCAGCCTGGTTGATTTAGTTATTGTTGATGTGAGAAGTGTGTTGTTCATATTGTTGATGAAATCAGTTACAGTCTGATCATCTGGTAGGCCAAGGTTGATATTGAAGTCTCCAGCTAAGAGAAGGTGGTGCTTGTTCATTTCTCTGTTTGTTATTAGTGACTTTAGATTCTCACTGAAGTTTGGAATGTTTGTGTGGGGTATCCGGTATATGGCACCGATTGTTATAGGCGTCTTGAGGTTTCTTACAGTAAAATAAGCAAAAATGTATTCCCCATATTCATCACTAAAGCAATTAGTGCTAATACAAGATAGTTGGTTAGAGTAATAGATTGCAGTACCACCCCCAGCTTGGTATGACCTGCAGTTGTGGATTGCTGTGTATCCTGGTAGTGGGTAGATATCAATTGTATCCTGCTTAAGCCAGGTCTCAGTAAGAATAATGCAGGAGAAGGGTGTCTTTAGTGACTCATGGAGTGCCAGGAGGTCATCATAGTGTTTGCTTAAGGACCTGATGTTGTAGTTAAGAACTGATAGACTTTGAGCAGTGTTCAGGATAGTGCTGGCTTGTGATGCTGTGTAATAAAGGCAGTTACTTTCCAATAAGTTTTGATTGTGTGTTAGATTATGGAGGTTTAGATCAGGGTCAACGTGATCATTCATCTTTTAGGTTTAAATAGTGGTTGTTTATATCCTGTATTATGTGGTGAGTTCTAATACTGATTTCTGTAGTGGTAGGAGGTTTGGAAAAGTATACCGCTAAAGCACTTTGGTCATATAGAGTATAGTCACTAATAAACATAATGAAATTGATATTGTCAATGTGTTGTGCTAGAATGAGCTAAAGTACAACTAGGTATAAACTAATACTATAAAAAACAAAAAACAAAAAACAAATTACAAGTGGCACCAGACTCACTCTTGTAATTGCACTAAGGTCTAATATAATGAATTTAGTGTTGTCTATGTATTGAGCTAAAATGAGCTAAAGTACAACTAGGTATAAACTTATAAAAATACAAATTAAAATGGTACTTGCAATTGCACTAGGGTCTGATATAAGTTGTTAACAAGATCAAGAGTATAACTAGATTTAAATTGACAAAATAAAATTCACAAATTAAAGTACCAAAAGAATAATAAGTAAAAAATAACAATGGCAATGACTTGGTTATAATATGATAGTAAGATGATACACAGGTACAAAGGATAATATAAAGGTTGGAGTTGAATATACAAACTTGAAAATTTGGCAGCAAAATGTTATGAAAAGTATAAAATAATGATTAATTTACAAAAGTAAAATTGACTGGTAGTAAATATGGTGTTTAATAAAATTTTAGTAAGTAATAATGATTACAAAAAAAGATTAATTAGCAAAAAAAAAAAAAAAAAAAGTGAAAAAGTAATGTTTATTTCATGTATTAAATTTTAAGACCAGTTATTTGGATTCAATATTGCACTGGTAGTTATACTAGAGGTTATTTGGCAGTACAAGGTATTTAAGAGTACTCTAAGATAGTAAATGTGGTATTAAAACAGGTTATGGTAATTAGACAAGTAATGGTAATTAAATGATGTCAATGTTGCAGGGTTAACTTTGGTATTTGCCTCCCTTGTATCTGAGCATTGAGTTTTGCCAACATTTCTGCTGGACTTCTTTCTTCCTCATCTTCTAAGAACTCATTCATGTCTTCCTGCATATCCTCAAAGCTCTCACCTGGTAATCTCCTTGCCATCTGAACAATTTCATGGACCTGGCTCTCACCTGAGGGAAAAACCTGTGAAATTATTATTTATTACACTATCCCATAACTTTCCCCAATCTGCATTTAATGTTGATTGGGGCACTAGTTGATAATATCTGCAATGTTCAATTTAAACCAGAAATCTGGAATGCAAAGCTGTAAGTTCAGACAAGTTTCTGCACTTAAATGTTTTAATAATGCCTTAAAGTAGTTGTAATAAAGATAGTGTTTGGTGGTAACACAACTTTTACATATGGGTGCATGTCTCCAAGATTTCTGGGCGAGTCCAGGAATTATGATGAATAAAGAGAACCTTGAATGCAAGGATCTTGCTGCACAGGTAAAACATGACTTCTGAAATAAAATGCTGAGTCGGTCTGGATGACAGGTCTTATTTACTGACTGGTTAGACCTTCAGATACCTGACAAGGTGGTTCTTTATACATAAGAACATAAGAAAGGAGGAACACTGCAGGAGGCCTGTTGGCCCATACTAGGCAGGTCCTTTACAATTCATCCCACTAACAAAACATTTGCCCAACCCAATTTTCAATGCTACCCAAGAAATAAGCTCTGATGTGAAAGTCCCACTCAAATCCAACCCCTCCCACCCATGTACTTATCCAACCTAAATTTGAAACTACCCAAAGTCCCAGCCTCAATAACCCAACTAGGTAGACTGTTCCACTCATCAACTACCCTATTTCCAAACCAATACTTTCCTATGTCCTTTCTAAATCTAAACTTATCTAATTTAAATCCATTACTGCGGGTTCTCTCTTGGAGAGACATCCTCAAGACCTTATTAATATCCCCTTTATTAATACCTATCTTCCACTTATACACTTCGATCAGGTCTCCCCTCATTCTTCGTCTAACAACTGAATGTAACTTAAGAGTCTTCAATCTTTCTTCATAAGGAAGATTTCTAATGCTATGTATTAATTTAGTCATCCTACGCTGAATGTTTTCTAACGAATTTATGTCCATTCTGTAATATGGAGACCAGAACTGAGCTGCATAATCTAGGTGAGGCCTTACTAATGATGTATAAAGCTGCAGTATGACCTTTGGACTTCTGTTGCTTACACTTCTTGATATAAATCCCAGTAATCTATTTGCCTTATTACGTACGCTTAGGCATTGCTGTCTTGGTTTAAGGTTGCTGCTCACCATAACCCCCAAGTCCTTTTCGCAATCTGTATGCTAAGTTCTACATCATTTAACTTATAAGTACTAGGGTTATGGGCACTCCCAAGCTTCAGAACCTTGCATTTATCTACATTGAACTGCATCTGCCACTTTTCTGACCAAGAATAGAGTTTGTTTAAATCCTCCTGAAGTTCCATAACATCTACGTTTGAATCAATTATCCTACCTATCTTTGTGTCATCGGCGAATTTGCTCATATCACTAGTAATTCCCTCATCAAGATCATTGATATATATTATAAACAACAACGGGCCCAAGACTTATCCCTGTGGAACGCCACTTGTTACAGATCCCCGCTCGGATTTAACCCCATTTATGGACACTCTGCTTCCTGTCAGTGAGCCATGACTCGATCCACGAGAGCACTTTTCCCCCAATGCCATGAGCTGCCACTTTCTTTAAGAGTCTATGGTGCGGAACTCTATCAAAAGCCTTACTAAAAGCACTTTCACCAGAAAATTTAATATTATGCAGCTGATTGCACAATTGTCTGTAGATGTAGTTGTACTATGCATTTACCTAAGGGTAGATGTGGCTTCAGTGCGACTCCCTTTTCATGCCACTGGTACAAAAACCTCATTGCCAGAAAATCTTGTATGCCTGCTACCATCCTGGTTGAACAGGCAATTAGTAGAAAAGCCTGGGCCCAGGCTGGGCTGCATGAATAGAAGAACTCACAAAATTGTTCACAGGTATATCACAGAGGGAATCAACTTGCTACCAGCAGATATTTACCTGCTGTCAGCGAATATCGGTCTGCTACTGTGGTGACCTGTACTTAACTCTGTGAAGAAGTGTCTTGTTTGCTCCCGTGGACTGAACCAAGATGCCCTCCATCGAGCAACTTTACCAGCAACTTAAGGAAGAATTGAGGGCAGCGAAGATGGAGATACGGCGATTGACCGAGGAAAACAAGAGGATTCGTAGTAGTCCTCCTGTTTCGAGTCCTCAGGTCAAGAAGGGATCGTGGTCAGTGGTTGGACAGCAGGGGACGACGAAGTTGACGATCAAGAAGACGAATGGAAAGCCAGAAACGATGAAGAAGAAAGAGACTGCTGTGGAAACTCCCGTGGAAACCTCCAACGCATTCTCGGTGCTACCCGACGAATGTGAGTCTACTACTGGGATCATCACGACGAACGACAACAAGGAAGGTAAGAATATTGTTGTTGTTGGGGATAGCCAGGTTAGATACATGGATAGGGCATTCTGCTTGAAGGACAGGAGTAGGAGACAAAGGGTATGCTTTCCTGGGGCTGGGATGGAGGACATTGTTAGCCGGCTTGACAACATCATGAACGGTAATGGGATCAATCCTATTATTTGCCTCAGTGCTGGAGGCAATGATGTAGGCAAGCGTAGAAGTGAGGATTTAGTTAGAAAGTTCAGGACAGCTATAGACATGATTAGGAAGAAGGGGGGGCGCCCTGTTATATGTGGCATTTTGCCAAGAAGAGGTGTTGGTAATGAATGGTTGTCCAGAGCAATTGGTATTAATTGTTGGCTGGATAAACACTGTAAGGATAATGCAGTACCATTCATTGACAACTGGGACAACTTCTATGGCCGAAATGACATGTATGCCAGGGATGGGGTTCACTTATCCAGGGCAGGTGTGGGTTTTCTTGCTAACTCAGTTGAGGGGGTTGTTAGGACTTTAAACTAGGATTAGTTAGAGGTATGGGTTTAGAAATGATTAATAATGAGTATGGATATATTGACTTATGCTCTGATATTAAGAATCTTAATAGTAACTGTCATGTAGTAACTCTGGGTAATGATAATTTCAGAAATTGTGTAAAAACAAAGATGAATAGGAAAAATGTGCAGAAGAAAAAACATATGATGGTATTTTATGCTAACAGTCGAAGTGCAAGAAATAAAATTAATGAACTACGTTTGGTAGCATGTGCTGGGAACTTTGATATCATTGCATTAACTGAAACGTGGTATGATTTAAAGAGTCGGGATATGACTGTTGAGTGTAATATTCAGGGATTTAAGTTATTCAATGTGGATAGATGTAATGGGAAGGGGGGAGGAGTTGCATTGTATGTCCGAGAAAATATTAATTGTTGCATAAAAACAGGTATAAAAATAGATGGAGCAGTAACAGAGTCTGTTTGGGTAGAGTTCGTGGAGGGTCAAGAAAAACTAATTCTAGGTGTAATATACCGACCTCCAGGCTTGGATCACGATAGAGGGAGACTTCTTTGGGACGAAATTGTTAGGGCTTCTGTACACAGTAACGTAGTCATAGTAGGGGACTTTAACTTTAGCCAAATTGACTGGAATTCTTTGACAGGTAATCTAGAGTCCAGTGACTTCATGGAAACAGTTCAGGACTGTTTTCTGAAACAGAGTGTAACTGAACCTACCAGGGGTAATAATTTGCTAGACCTAGTCTTGTCAAATAAGGAAACACTCGTGAATAATCTGGAGATCACTGAAGAGCTTGGCGCAAGTGATCACAAATCCATCACCTTTAGCATTAATTGGGAATGCAAGAATAATGATAATACAGTAAAAATCCCCGATTTTCGTTCTGCCGATTATAATGGACTTAGGGAACATTTGTCTAATCTTGATTGGGGTTATCTAGCTAATGATTTTATTGACGATAATCATACTTATGAATATGAAGGGATCTGCTTTTATGATTGTTTTCTAAATAATGTACACAGTGCCCAGAATATATACATTCCCCAGAGAGAAATTAGGTCTAATAATAACGATCCCAAATGGGTTAACAGGAGGCTAAAGCATCTATTAGGGGAGAAAAGGGGAATTTATAGGCGCATCAGAAGAGGAGAGGTTAACCTTACTGACCAATATGTTCAGCTTAAAAGAGAAGTAAAAAAAGCGATTAGAAAGGCTAAACGTGACTATGAAATTAGAGTTGCTAATGAATCAAAGACTAATCCAAAGGGGTTCTTTCAAGTGTATAGGACGAAGGTGAAGGAAAAAGTAGGACCTCTGAAATCTGGGAATGGACAGCTGACGGATAATGAACTGGAAATGTGTTCCTTATTTAATGACTATTTTTTGTCAGTTTTTACACAGGAAGATGTAAATGAGATTCCAGTAATTAACAATTATTTAGTTCCTGATGAATTCAAGTTAACTAATATTACTGTCACGAGGGACATGGTTATTAAACAGATAGACAAACTGAAACAAAATAAGTCCCCGGGACCCGATGAGTTGTTTTCAAGGGTACTTAAGGAATGCAAGATGGAGCTTAGTCAGCCATTAACGAGTGTATTCAATACGTCCATCCTTACCAGTGTTGTGCCAGATATGTGGAAGATGGCTAATGTGGTTCCTATATTCAAATCAGGGGATAAGTCCACTCCTTCAAATTACCGTCCAATAAGCCTGACATCTATAGTGGGCAAGTTATTAGAATCAATTATAGCTGACATTATCAGAAGTCACCTTGAAGAGCATAACTTGATAAATGAATCTCAGCATGGATTCACGAGAGGTCGTTCCTGCCTGACAAACTTACTGACGTTCTTCAATAGAACATTTGAGGCAGTTGACAGTGATAAGGAATATGATATTGTTTATTTGGATTTTAGTAAAGCCTTCGACAGAGTACCTCACAAGAGACTCTTAAGAAAAGTGGCAGCTCATGGTATAGGAGGTAAAGTTCTAGCATGGATTGAGGCATGGCTTACCAATAGAAAGCAGAGAGTTACCATTAATGGAGTGAAATCTGATTGGGGATTAGTCACTAGTGGCGTTCCACAAGGATCAGTTTTAGGCCCTCTCTTGTTCATAATTTACATTAATGACCTTGATGAAGGGATTACTAGTGACATGAGTAAGTTTGCTGATGATACAAAGATAGGCCGTATAATTCACTCTGAGGAGGATATCAATGAACTCCAGGACGATTTGAACAAATTAATGTCTTGGTCTGAGAAATGGCAGATGAAGTTTAATGTGGATAAGTGTAAGGTACTTGCCCTTGGTAATGAAAATAACCCTCGAAGCTATAATCTAGGTGAAGTAGAGCTTGGTCATACAGAATGTGAAAAAGACTTGGGAGTCATGGTAAGCAGAAATCTAAAGCCAAGACAGCAGTGCCTCAGTGTGCGCAACAAGGCCAACAGATTACTTGGATTTATCTCAAGAAGTATAAGTAACAGAAGTCCAAAAGTTATTTTACAGCTCTATACATCACTAGTGAGGCCTCATTTGGATTATGCTGCTCAGTTTTGGTCCCCTTACTACAGGATGGACATAGACTCATTAGAGAACATACAGAGAAGAATGACTAAAATGATTTACTGTGTAAGGAACCTCCCGTATGAAGATAGACTTAAAGCCTTAAATCTCCACTCTCTGGAGAGGCGTAGAATGAGGGGAGATATCATTGAAGTGTATAAGTGGATGACGGGCATAAACAAGGGAGACATTAATAAAGTACTGAGGGTGTCGAACCAGGTAAGAACCAGGAATAATGGATTTAAGTTGGATAAATTTAGATTTAGAAAGGACATAGGTAAGTACTGGTTTTCTAACAGAGTTGTAGATGCGTGGAACAGTCTTCCCAGTGGGGTGATAGAGGCTAGGACCTTGGGTAGCTTTAAGAAGAGACTGGACAAATATATGAGTGGGAGGGGCTGGGTTTGATTGGTGTTGGGGGGTGCGGGAGTTGTTTCTTGAGTAGCTTTAGGTAGATGTCGTTTTGATAAGGACCTGCCTCGTATGGGCCAGTAGGCCTTCTGCAGTGTTCCTACATTCTTATGTTCTTATAATATTACTGGAATAAAGGTAGAAATTTTCAGCAGAACACAACTGCTTCCTCCAACAAGTACCAGATCAGCCAGGCTGCAGTTGCTGTGTGGACTTGCAGCCTGCTAGTAGGAACACTTACTTATTTCATGGCAAGGAGTGTTAAACCCATAGTGATCATTCAACACCTTGGGAAATGGGAGGCAATCAGATTCATTCCAAGGAAGGGTAGTTCCAGTTCTTTAGAGCAAGAGACTTTCACTGATATCAAGGGATCTCTCTTGAAGGGCTAGTAGGAGCAACTTGGTTGAGAATTCAGTCAGCAGGGAAGCCTGGCTTTAGGCCAGGTTGCAAGGATACAAGAACCCTCAAAACCAGTCACTCCTTACTCTTTCACTATTTGGTTTGGTATGATTTTCATTAGTACAAATGTACCTATCATGGAGGCCAATCTGTATCTTTACTTGAAAGCGTGAGTGCTGTCTTAACTTTGAAGTATGGCTTTCTTGAAACTTTTATTTACAGTTGTGTGTGTGTGTGTGTGTGTGTGGGTGGTAGAATGCATTAGTAACATATTTGCCTGAACTTTACATACATTGTAGCATAATGTCTTGGGTGTAGTTATTCATCTGGATTTTTTTTCTTCGAATTGAACTGTGGTGAAGCATGATTATTAAAGATTTCTTTCTGGCTAAAATGAACTGAGCAAAATTTCAGGTAATTTTGTATCCTCAGGTACTGGAGTGACAAGTAATGCCATTCATCCTGGGATTGTTTTTACTGATATAGGCAGGCACATGGGCATAAACAACAGTTGGATAGCCAAAATATTCCTCTTCCCGCTATTATGGTTGTTCCTTAAGACACCTCGTCAAGGTGCCCAGACAACTATATATGCTGCACTAAACTCTGAACTGGAGAATGTTTCTGGAAAGTATTTCAGGTGAGTGAGAAATACAGTGCATAATTTTGTAACTGTCCACTAATTGACTGGTCATTATAGTCAGTCAGAAAACAGCCAGAAAAGAGGTCAGCCTTTGATCATAACTGGCTCATGAGAAGAGAAGTGTATTCAGAAAATGCTGAAAACTGGAAGTGAAGTGATTAACTATACTCCACTTAGTGAATTTGATTATTGGAGTGGCTCATAACTACCTCTAAAATCCTAATCTTACACTGCATCATGGCAGCTTTCAAAAATCAAATACAGAAAATTTAAACATTTTGATTGTTTTTAATTCACCGGCTATCTTCTACCAAGACAGGGGTGACCCAAAATATGGACAGACATTCACCATATAGATGGGGTTGTAAAAGAAGTAAATGCCAGGGTGTTCGGGAGAGGGGTGGGATTAAATTATTGGGAATCAAATACAAAATGGGAATTGACAGTTGCTTTTTGCTGATGATACTGTGCTTATGGGAGATTCTAAAGAAAAATTGCAAAGATTAGTGGATGAGTTTGGGAGTGTGTGTAAAGGCAGAAAGTTGAAAGTGAACATAGAAAAGAGTAAGGTGATGAGGGTATCAAATGATTTAGATAAAGAAAAATTGGATATCAAATTGAGGAGGAGGAGTATGGAAGAAGTGAATGTTTTCAGATATTTGTGAGTTGACGTGTCAGCGGATGGATTTATGAAGGATGAGGTTAATCATGGAATTGATGAAGGAAAAAAGGCGAGTGGTGCGTTGAGGTATATGTGGAGACAAAAAATGTTATCTATGGAGGCAAAGAAGGAATGTATGAAAGTATAGTAGTACCAACACTCTTACATGGGTGTGAAGCTAGGGTTGTAAATGCTGCAACGAGGATGCGGTTGGAGGCATTGGAGATGTCCTGTCTAAGGGCAATGTGTGGTGTAAATATGCAGAAAATTCGGAGTGTGGAAATTAGGAGAAGGTGTGGAGTTAATAAAAGTATTAGTCAGAGGGCTGAAGAGGGGTTGTTGAAGTGGTTTGGTCATTTAGAGAGAATAGATCAAAGTAGAATGACATGGAGAGCGTATAAATCTGTAGGGGAAGGAAGGCGGTGTAGGGGTCGTTCTCGGAAAGGTTGGAGGGAGGGGGTAAAGGAGGTTTTGTGGGCAAGGGGCTTGGACTTCCACCAAGCGTGTGTGAGCGTATTAGGACGAATGGTATTTGGGACCTGGCGAGCTGTTGGAGTGTGAGCAGGGTAATATTTAATGAAGGGATTCAAAGAAACCGGTTATTTTTATATAGCCGGACTTGGGTCCTGGAAATGGGATATACAATGCTTGCACTTTAAAGGAGGGGCTTGGGATCTTGGCAGTTTGGAGGGATATGTTGCATATCTTTATACATACACTGTATGCTTCTAAACTGTTGTATTCTGAGCACCTCTGCAAAAACAGTGATTATGTTTGAGTGAGGTGAAAGGGTTGAATGATGATGAAAGTATTTTCTTTTTGGGGATATTCTTTTTTTTTTTGGGTCACCCTGCCTTGGCGGGAGACGTCCGACTTGTTAAACAAAAAAAAAAAAAAAATTCACCATCATTCATTTAATACCTGAATGTCAAAGGTGCATAAATATAAAATTTCAAATGACCAGCAAACAGCATCCCCATCATTCCTTCAGACTGCAAACACTGTACTTTCCACCTACAGGATTCTTAAGTCTGGCTAGCTGGTTTTCTTGAATCCCTTGCTAAATGTTACCTTGTTCACATAGTATGTCAACCATAAAAACCACTTGATTCCATCTTCTTCTCATGCTCTGAAAGACTTCCTAAGGGTTGAGGCCCCTCCCCCTTCCCCCGATAATAATCCATTCACTCCCGTCTAACAAATACAAGCCTGCTAGATGCTCTAGCCCCTAGCGCTCAAAACGTTTACCACTACTCTTTCCAGGCCTTCCTGGAGTGCCCTCTTTGTCATCCTATTGTCTCTAAATGCCCTAAGCACCTCAGTATTCCCTTATCAAATACTGTTTAACTGTATAAAGCATTCTATATATTATTTTGAAATATAAACCTAGTGTGAAAGAAATTTAGGCTTTTGAAACATGTTAGATAGAAACATTTGATGCCGGAAAATCTGTCTTTAGAATATTCAACATTGAATTTTCAGCATCACTATTTGCCCCTTTTCCAGTGTGAAATGCCAGGCCACTGCCAGATGCAAACTGAAAAATATTGGTTTAAATTTTATGTACGTATAACCCATGTGTCCCAAATCCATGCAAGTATGATTCAGATCAATCCAGTATGCTGTGAAAAACGTTCTGATGCTGGAAATTATCCCTTGGCAGTATTTGTTTTTGCCATTGAAAAGAATTCTCTCTGCTAGATTGGGGTATGGAAAACAGAGCATACTCCCATTTGTCCCTTCCATATCACTATCCCCCCAACCGTTTGATGCCGGTATCACTGCAGAAATGTGGCAAGATGCTTAACTAGGTTATCATCAGATTCCCAGATTTGGATTCATTACAGTTCTTTGAGCTTGTACACACTCCATCATTATGTGGGTTCAGATAAGAATTTCTAGAGCTTGATTTCCAGCCATTATAACAGTTTCTTTGACAGTGAGATGTAGTGCACAGTGGATTTGTATAAGTAGCCTCATTGGCTTGTTTTGGACTGTTGTCTAAAAAATTTCATGGGATGGCTTGTCAGGGATGCTCGTGGGGAGGGTGCTGACATGTATATCATATTATCTAGATCTAGATTTGTGCAAAGATTTTTTTTTTTGTTTAAAAATTAGTAGTTTTTAATTTTAAAACCAATTTTTTAATTTGAAAAATATTGTTCATTGGGCATAATAAGACAGTGGAAATCTTAGTCGGCTCTGTTTTATTTTTATTTATTTTATTTATTTAATGTCTTTGCAAACAGTACATTGAGATTGTGTATATAGTGGACCCCCGGTTCGCGAAGCCATCGGTATCCGATAAATCCGGTATCCGAAGCATTATATCGCAAAAAATTTGCCTCGGTTCCCGTTACAAAACCCGGTATGCGATACGATTCGTACGAGACGTGTCCAGTGTTTACAAGCCAGCCAGTGTGCGCGCATCTAACGATACATTCGGTACATTCTATATTATCCATATTATCACTGTTTTTGGTGCTTGTTTCTGCAAAATAAGTCACCATGAGCCCCAAGAAAGCTTCTAGTGCCAACCCATCGAGGCCAAGGGTGCTAATGACTATTGAAATTAAGGAAATGTGTGCAAAGTGGCTTGAAGTGCAAACCTTTTTTGATGAAAATCACCCTGACACAGCTACTGCAAGCCGTGTTGGCAACCTGTACACTGACAATGTTGTGAACCACTTTAGGAAAGTCATAAAGGAACGAGAGGTACAGGCCTCTATGGACAGATATGTTGTGCGACAGAAGTCCAGTGACTCTCAAGCTTTTCCTAGTGGCATTAAATGAAGAAGGGAAGTAACCCCAGAAAAGAACTTGCTACCTCAAGTCCTAATGGAGGGGGATTCCCCTTCTAAACATTAAAAACTTCAACACTCTCCCCTCCTCCCATCCCATCAATCATCACCAGATCTTCATTAAAGGTAAGTGTCAATTATTCTATTGTGATTATTCTATTGTTATTATTGTTATTGTAATTATTATATTGCATTAAACTTAATATATCATGTGGTAAAAGTTTTTTTTTCATACTTTTGGATGTCTTGCACGGATTAATTTGATTTCCATTATTTCTTATAGGGAAAATTGATTCGCATTCCGATAATTTTGGTTTACGATGAGCTCTCAGGAACGGATTAATATCGTGAACCGGGGGTCCACTGTATACAATAGTGGGATGCAATGCAAAGAGAGCCTCTATTATGCCTTGGCATTATGGGCCAACTTAACATTATTGGCTTACATTCTACTTAATACTAAGAAATAGTATATCATAGTTGTACAGTAGGAAAGTAATTATTTCATAGTTGTACAGTAGAATATTAATTATAAATGAACCAAATAAATAAATAGGGTTGCGTTACTGGCAATACCCCCTTTTAATTTTCTAGGTTTTAGGTCAGGTTCCTGCTTTTTTCCTTTTTTGGCAAATTGAAAGCATTAAGTTCTCCTTGGGGATATGGAGAAAAGGGGAAGAGAAAAAGACTTGATATACTGAAACTCATTTTCTTTACAGTAACAAAGCAGAAGCAGAAGTATCTGAAGCTGCACAGGACAGAGCTGCTGCCAAAAGGCTTTGGGCTATCAGTGAACACTGGACTGGATTAACCTAAGAATATACAACTGTTTTGCTAAAAAAATAGGAATATTGTACTTAAGCTTAATAGTAAAGGTATTATTTACAACAATAAATGGCATTTCTTTTCAAAGTACCAGACCTTCATTGGAAAGAATTTTGTAAAATTGTCTTACAGACTAAACATTACTACCATACGTATAAGAATATTTTTTTTTCTTAATCATTGCTGATGATTTTCAGTATTAACTCTTTCAGTGGCCATCACATAAAATTACATCATTGAGGCCGGGGTCCCTCATGTGGTTCTACATCATGAGCTCGGCTCACTTGGTAAATTGTGAGTTGTAAATTTTGGCCTATATACAAGAGAATGGGTCTGTGCAGTGAATGTGCACAGTATAAAAAAAAAAATCCTGCTCTATGCATTGAATGATGATTTTGAGGTATTTTCCTGGATTTTTTTTATGGTTTTATTGGCTGTTTCTTGGTATCACTTGATAGAATAGAAGACATACAACTGTACTGAAATAGAGATGATTTTGGTTAGTTTGACTGTAAGTAGCTTGAAATTGAGATCAGAGTAGTGGAAATATTCATTTTTGCTGATTTTCCTGAGGATGGGTAAGGTACCCCTACACCCATTTATGGGTTTTTAATGTCTGATTTAATTATTGAAACACTCTTAGCCATGACCAATCATTCTTGCTTATATTTTATTATCTGAAAAATAAAGAGTAAATCTTCTATTTTTGTGTGACTATGAATTCAAAATTAATGAGAGATGTCATTAATAAACAAAAGAAATTATTCTTTAGTGCCAGGAATGTCTACACTGTTTATTTTGGATGGCAGTGGTACCTCAGTATATGTCCTTAATCTGTTCCAGGACCTTGGACTTACACCAAACAGGACGTATACCAAACGAATTTTCCCAAAAGAAATACAGTGGAACCTTGGTATGCGACCTTAATTCATTCCAGAAGGCTGTTTGAGTGCCTCTCCATTTGAGTATTGAACAAATTCTTCACAACCAATTTTCTGTTCGGTTGGCTGTTATCACTAATCATCGTAGGCCCCATGGTGACTTATTTATACAGATATACAAAAAACACCAAAAAATGCGAAGAATCACGAAATGGTTTACAGCGAAGTTCTCGCAGGTCTTATTTGTTTGGTCAAGTGCTGAGCTTTGTTCGAGTAGGGAGCTGGTCATATACCAAGGTTCCACCGTGCATATATGTAGAGAGAAAACGATTAATCCATTCCCACAAGAAAATCCTATTGTTATTGGCATATACATTGATGGAGTTGTATAAAATAACTTAAACACTGCCTAATATTAAAATATGTAATTTAAACACTCCTTAATACTAAAATACATACATGTATATAAATACAAAGTTATTAGATGAATAAATGCAAATTTAACCTCACTTTACTTTGCTAAAAAGAGTCGAGTGCCTACTAGGATAGTGCTGAGAAGGGAGGAGGAGGAAATGTTATTGTTTGGAAGGAGAGTCCCCTTCTCTTTTCTGTCTCTTTTCCCTATCTGGAACTGGTTGAAGCTCACCAAGTTGGACTTTTACTAAAAATCTGTACAAAGAACTTTGCCTCTGCCTTCTCAGGATGTTTCAGAAATGTGACATTGTCTGGTCATTCCAAACAATGCTATTACATCTTGTTTGGGCTTTGTTGGCGTGGTACTTCTCTGCAAAGTTGTTGACGTCCATCCATTTGGCAAAAATTTCCTTGTTTAATGAAGTAGGGGCTTCCTCTGTCTCCTCTTCTGAGCCTGAAGAGAGTGCATCCATTTTAGTCTTGTGCTTCTTCTCAAGTTCCTGCAGCTCCTCAGTGGTCAGTTCTTCCCTGTGTCCCACCACTAACTCCTCCACATCACCACCACTCACATGCAAACCCATGGACCTGCCCAGAGAGACAATATCCTCCACTGTAGACACAGCCTCAAAGCCCTCAAAGTCCCTTTCAGCCACTGCTTCTGGCCACAGATTCCTCCAAACAGAGTTCAGTGTTCTGTATGAAACTTCCTGCCAGGCTTTGTCAGTGAGAGTTATGCAGTGTGCAATAGTAAAGTGATCTTTCCCAAACTCTCTCAGGGTTAACTCTTGTGTCAGAGGTCACTTCAAAACACCTCTGGAATAGTGCTTTAGTGTAGAGTTTCTTGAAATTACTGATGACCTGCTGATCCATGGACTGAATGAGAGGAGTCATGTTGGGGGGAGAAACTTTACAGTGATGAAGTCAAACTCTGGCAGCACATAGTCCTGCAAGCTTGGAGGGTGAGCTGGAGCATTGTCCATTATGAGGAGGGCCTTCAGAGGCAGGTTTTTCTCCTCTAAATAACTTTTTACACTTGGCCCAAACACAACATTAAACCGTTCGCTGAAATATTCTCTGGTTACCAAGCCTTGCTGTTTGACCTCCACATCACAGGTAACTGAGTTTTCTGCACGTTAATTTTTTTAAAGGCCCTCGGGTTTTCAGAGTGGTAGATCAGTAGAGGCTTCAGTTTGCAATCCCCACTTGCATTGGCACAGAACAAGAGAGTTAACCTATTCTTCACTGGCTTGTGTCCTGGTAATGCCTTCTCCTCTTGTGTAATATAGGTCCTGTTAGGCATTTTCTTCCAAAACAGGCGTGTTTCATCACAATTAAAAACTTGTTGGGAACAAAACCCTCAGCCTCCACAAATTCCCCAAACTCTAACAAAATCATTGGCGGCATGTTTATCAGCACTGGCTCCCTCTCCATGCCTCACAGCACTGAATGCCAGTCCTCTTCTTAAAATTATCAAACCAGCCATGGCTGGCTTTAAACTTCACTTTCTTGGCTCGTTCCTGCTTTGTTTTCCAAAGATCGGCATGCATCAGTTTTGCCTTTGCCTCTGATATGCTATCGCCGGCACACTGTTTTTCTGTTATCCAGATCAAAAGCAATTTTTCAACATGCTCTGATGTCCCTGATCTTTGTTTGGTAATTGATTTCAACCCCTTCGCAACGTTAGCCGATTTAATAACTTCGTTTTTCACAGTCTTAGATACTGTTGTTCTCGGCATACAGTATGCAGCAGCCAAGTTCTGGATACACATGCCACTTTCATACTTTTCAACAATCTCTCTTATCACCTCCATGGTGATCCTAACTATTTTCTTCGTTACTTGGCTCTTTCTCATTAACTTTCTTAGAACTCATGGTTAATGAATTTGCTTAAAATTTATACAAAAAGCACAATCACGTGAAAATTCACAGAATTTTAGAATGGTAGCAGCAGTGGGCGTACTGATGCTAGTGGGCAGTCATAGCTGTCTTGAGAGAGAGGTAACCAAGGGTAGCGCACGGTGTTGCGACTCATTTTGACCCAAACAAGTTCTAGCATGCAAGTCGTATTCCAAACAAAGGTCACATACCAAGCAAAAATTTTCATGTCCAAACAGGATGTATACCAAGTTGGACTTATTCCAAAGCGGATGTATAACGAGGTACCACTGTATTTTAAAATTGTTATTCTTTAAATTTTGTGTAAAATTGGTCAAATTACCAACTTCTCTGCACTTTAGATAAGGGTTAGGAAAGTCTTCGTTGAATTCATGGATTTAGAAGAGGCATATGATAGGGTAAGAAAGTGGCAGATGTTGCAAGCGTGAAGAATAGGTGGTAGGCTACTGCAAGCAGTTAATGAGGATAGTGAGGCTGGTATTAGGGTATGTATGAGAGAGGAATGCATGATGTCACCATGGTTGTTTAGCATTTATAGGTGGGGATTCTAAAAAAAGTGAATGCTAGGATGCTGGGAAGAGGTGTGGGATTAAAATACGCAAAATCTAGTACAAAATGAGAGTTGTCACACTTGCCTTTTGCTGGTGACACTATGCTTTTGGGAGATTCTAAAGAGAAGTTGCAAAGGTTGGTGGAGGAATTTGGGAGGGTATGCAAAAGGCGTAAGTTAAAAGTGAACATAGAAAAGAGCAAGGTGATGAGGGTAGCAAACAATTTAGGTAATGACAGATTGGATATCAGGGTGGAAGGAGGGAGTATGGAGGAAGTGTATGTGTTCACATATTTGGGAGAGGACATGTTGACAGATGGGTCCATGAAAGATGAGATGAATCGTAGATTTGATGGAGGAAAAAAGTTGGGTGGTACATTGAAGCATCTGTGGAGACAAAGAACATTATTCGTGAAGTTAAAAAGGGAAATGTGCAAGAGTATAATGGTACCAATGCTCTTACATGGGTGTGAAGCTTGGCTTGTGAATATTGCAGTGAGGAGGTGGCTGGAGGCAGTTGAAATGTCATGTTTGAGGGCAATGTGTGGTGTATATATTATGCAGACTGCACTGTATGACCCTTGTAGGTTGAGCACTTCTTTTTGATTATAATATATTCAAGAGAATTTGTAGTTTGGATATTAGGAGGAGGTCTGGGATTATTAAAATTATCCAGAGGGCTGAGAAGGAGTTATTGAGGTGGTTTGGACATTTAGAGAGGTGGAGCAAGATGGAATTACTAGGAGGATGTATTAATCTGTAGAGGGTAGGCTGAGTCATGGTCACCCTAGGAAAGGTTGGAAGGAGGACTTAATTTTCTCCACACTGGGGGGCGGGTGGAAGTTCACCGCAGGTGAACTATTCATCTCTTAACATTGATTTGATGTTCTCACTCACCAAAGAAGGTTTTGTGTGTTAGGGACTTTAGCATCAGCAGGAATGTGTGAGCATGCTCGATAGGAGTGGAGGCAAACATTTTTTTGGACTTGACAAGCAAGGTAACATTTGTGAAGGGATTAACCCTTTGAGGGTCGACAGGCCCTCTCCGAAACTCGTTCTCAGGGTCGGCCAAATTTCAAAAAAAAAAAAAATTATTTTTTCTTATGAAAAAATAGAGTTTTTTTTTCTAAACATTATAGGATAAACAAAAAAAATTTACCATCAATACTTATGGAGATATGGATGCATGAAGTTTGCAGAAAATGAGCCGCGTATGGCAACAGCGGCGACTGCCGCTCACCCGGTAAACTTTAGTTTACTCGTATTTGAAGGTTTGTTGTTTTTTTCACTATTTTATTTTTTCACATAACTTATGTGGCCTATGAGACCAAAGTAAGGTGCAATGTACATATATACACTCGTTGTATACAACACAATAAGCACACAAACATAATTATCAATATATTGTTTACAAAACTTGTTTACAAAACAAACAATACAAAATATTGTTCATTATTATTGTTCTATAATATATATACCAATATACAGTCACTGAACATATTCCTATTAGTTCTGCAGCTTGTGGAACTCTGAAACATGGTGTCATACACAATGGTGTTTTATCTTTCTCCCTCATTCTATCTCTTTCAATCTGTCTCTCTCTTTCTATCTGTCTGTCTATCTCTGTCTCACAGGTACACATAAATACAAGTATACATAGTATAAATTACCTAGGATATCCCAAGAAATCCAGACAAAGTGCTATACTCTGCTTGAAGATGTGAGTAAAAGTGATGACACAGTCTTGTGGCTCTCTGAGACAGAGAGCTAGACGGATAGACAGATAGACAGGGAGCTTGACAGACAGACAAATAGACAGACAGAAATGTTAGTGTACCAGTACCAGTGTACTAGTGTTCCACCCTCCTCCTCCTCTTCTTCCTCTTCCTCCTCTTCCCCCTACTCTTCCTCCTCTTCCCCCTACTCTTCCTCATACTGTTCCTCTTCCTCTTCCTCCTCCTCCTCTTCTTCCTCTTCCTCCTACTCTTCCTCTTCCTCCTACTCTTCCTCCTCCTCTTCTTCTTCCTCTTCCTCCTCTTCCCCCTAATCTTCCTCTTCCTCCTCCTCTTCCTCTTATTCCTCTTCCTCTTCCTCCTCCTCCTCTTCTTCCTCTTCCCCCTACTCTTCCTCCTTCTCCTTCTCCTCCATAGTGTAAATTACCAGGAGTCGGCAGCTGTCAAAATGACATATTGTCTCATTACTCACTCCCCCCTCCCGCCTGTCAAAACAATGGGGTCGGATGCTGCTTCCCTTCCTCCATTCTATCTAATTATTTTTCTCCCTCATTCTATCTGTCTTTTTATCTCTGTCTCACAGGTACACATAAATACAAGTATACATAGTATAAATTACCTAGGATAACCCAAGAAACCCAGACAAAGTGCTATACTCTGCTTGAAGATGTGAGTAAAAGTGATGACACAGTCTTGTGGCTCTCTGAGACAGAGAGCTAGATGGATAGACAGGGAGCTTGACAGACAGGCAAATAGACAGACAGAAATGTTAGTATGCCAGCAAAAACAAAGGGAGGGAGATGTTTATCTCATCTTTTGGCATCAGCTCTACCCTCATTTACCCTCATCAAACGTCAGCACTTATCAGATGTTATCTCCCCTTATCTTGTTACTGTCATGGGTGAACATTTATTGTTACATATTATTATTATGTATTATTATTATGTATTATTATTATTATGTATTATTATTATTATGTATTATTGTTATCATTACGTATTCTTCTTCCTCCTCCTCCTCTTCTTCTTCCTCCTCCTCTTCTTCCTCCTCCTCCTCTGCTGCCTCCTCCTCCTCTGCCTCCTCCTCCTCTTGCCTCCTCCTCCTCTTGCCTCCTCCTCCTCCTCCTCTGCCTCCTCCTCCTCCTCCATTCTTGGAACAAGTTTGAAGAGCTTGTAGTTCATAATCACTATCACTATCATCACCAATGCTCACATCTGAGTCTGGGATTTTGGAAAATAGGAGTTTCCTCTTTGATTCTGGTACAACTGAACGTGAACAAGATGGCCCAGCACCAGAGGTGGAAGGCTGTGGGTTGTCTGGGTTTTCCTCACTATTACCCATATTATGGTCATTAGTTTCGGTCAAAACCTCACCAGAACCTTGAAACTCATCTTCACTGTCACTTCCATCTGTATTAGAACTGTCACTGGGGAACAAAAGTGTCCCAATTCGCCGAGGAGTGAGGAACTTCTTACCACAGGGCACGTGGAAATTGTGTACTATGATGGCATTCCCACAATGCACCACTGGGTCCCAGATTTTTTTCCTACTGCGCACACCCACCACACAGACCCATTCTCTCACATCTAGGCTTATCAGCCTTTTCCTGTGAGATTTGAGGCCGCTAGAATTTATGCGTACTAGTACGACAAAAACCCCTACGCGTAAGACGTACTAGTACGACCAAAACCCTCAAAGGGTTAAAGGAAACCAGTTAGCTCACTCGATAGCTCGACTCGAGTCCTGGAGGTGGGAAGTACAGTGTCTATACTCTGAAGTTGGGGTGGGGATTTTTGCAGTTTGGAGAGACATCTGAACTCTAGTATTGGCATGTCTCTGCAAAGACAGTAATAAGAGTTAATGATGGTGAAAGTGTATGTTTATGTTTGGGTCACCCTACCTCAGTGGGAGATGACTGATAAAAAAAAAAAAAAACTAGAGGAAAGAACTACAACAAATAGGGAATGGGAGGCATCCAGGTTCAATCCATATAATGGGAAGACAAGTTCAGTACCTTAGATCAAGACCTCCTCATTGACATCAAGGAATCATCTTTGTGGACTTGAGGGAAAAAGAGGACTGAATACAAGCTGATGTGAGGGAGGTTCCTGCATTTCCATAGGTAATGCTCACTCTTAAGGGCTTCCAGCTCGATTTTAATGTCTGCCAATGTCAGTGCTAAGACTTTTACTAGCTCAGCAGGAGCACTTATTCATCTAAAATAAAGCATTCCTTTGGGTGTCTAGAGCTGACAGCCCATTTGGGAGTCATAAGATGGTGGGAGTTGTTAATGAAATGCAATCGCTGACATTGTAAGAAACAAGCTCCTATGATGTCTGTACCCTTTACCACCAACATAATTGAAGTTTTTTGAAGGGTGAGAACAAACTCCACTTTTGGGGCAGTGTAGGTGTAGGATGCAATATTGAGATATGGTGGACACTGATCAACTCTGTTGTCAATGGTTGTGGAGTTGTTGAGTGAGCCCTGAAAAAATAATTTGAGAAAGGAAATGGGGAGATCATGAATAGCCGCTAACTGAGCAGCAGTTTCTGCTTGTTCATTGCCATCACTAAAAGCATCTCCAGGAACCCACCAAAAACCAACGTCATTTACTCAAAAGACACAACCAAAGCTATATATGTAGCACGATGAAATGAGGGGGAAGTCAGATTTTTGTGAACAGCTGGTAATGCTCTTGGGGGTCTGATGAGGAATACATGTTTGCAGTGTGTATGATAGCACTGAGAATTTCATATAACTACTGTAAAAACACTTGCCAATTCTAGTAAATGACATTGGATTATTTTTCCAGGAACAATAGTTTGATACCCAACATCATTGGGATATTTAAAAACAGTACACTACAATAGCATTAGAATGAGATTGCAAGTGTTCATGAGTGCAAAGTTGAAGTAGGCAGGTGAACTTTTGCACATGGAAGTGGGGATGAGCAAAAACAAATCATTGGAATTTCCCAAGAAGAGAAGGAAGATGCCAGATGAATGTAATAGGAAGATAAATTAAGGGATGCCAATAGAATGAATATCTAGAGGAAAGAGGCATTATAAATAGGATCGACAAAATAAATTGGAGAAAGGCTGAAGAATATAGTTGGTTTCTGTAGTCTACTTTAGATAAAATTAGGGCTGAATGAAGGTGAAGGTTTCATCTGTTACTCCCAAGAAAGATGAAACTTTGACAAGCAGCTTTTAGGGAACATTCGAGGATCAAACAGAAGTCTGAGAAATTTTACCATGTCTAGTTCAGGGATACAGTATTCCTACAAGTATAGAATGACATGAGGGATAATAGGCCATCTTGTAAGTTAAATGGTGTATTTCAGCAAAAAAAAAAAAAAAAAAAAAAGACAGCTACTAGAGAACAGTACTGGGTGGCCATTTCAGTCACTTATCTTTAACTTGCTTACCTAAAAGTAGATGGTGACTCCATGGTATTTTTTTGAGACATTTTAAGGGTTAGAATGGCATCAGTTGGCCACCTTCATTGCTTAAGTCAGTATAGAAGGGTGACATACTATGCAGTAAATGGTTGGGAGCCAGCTAGCTGGTAAAGGCAATATTTCAGATGCAGTAATAATTTATTTGGTAAATTTCCTAAAAAATTTTGTAGCTTAGTTGAAGTATTTGCCTCAGAATCAATGTAAGGGCTAGTATCTTTACAGTTGGTAGTGAGAATGAAGCAAATGCCATCAACTTACGAGGAACAAGATTGACTTCTTCATTGAAGGTGTTTCAGTCCTGAGACTTTGAGCACTTCCAGTGAAGGTCTTCAATAAGGGTGTCCTAGGTGAATGTATTTCTATCATTTTCCCTCTAATTATCTTTTTACTCCTGCTGCCCTTGCTCACCTACCAGTAAAAAGAAGTACTACTAGTACAGTAGGACCCCCATATCTTTGAGGATACATTCCAAGGACCTGCCATGGATACTGAAACCATGGACAGTAGCAAACCTTATGTATACAAGTCCTATACATTCTTATTATAGTTTGATAAATTATGCACAATAAGTGGAGAATTACCACTTCTTCACTGATGGGAAACATTCATGGCTTCGTCTAGGCTTTGAAGAACTGCCAGCTTCTTTACTTTTGCAGTTTGGGGCCATTATTAAACAAAATTAAGAGGTATTTTTGGGTCACAGTAAACCACAGATAACTGAAACCAGATACTGAAAGAGTGACTATGGGGGTTCTACTGTACTAGTAAATTATTGTGAGTATAACTAGGACCTGAGGTAGGATAAACTGTAAAAAAAAAAAAAAAAAAGTGAAACTTTTGAGGTTTATTACTTTTTTAATAATAGTAAGCACGGTATCAGACATTTTATTTATTTTTTTACCACACTGGAATACAGACAAGCATAGTCATACATGATCACAATAAAAAAGCTGACCTCACATTACCACATGGGTCAGGGCGGACACAATGACCATCACCGCAGGATTGCCTTAAATGCTACCACACATCGAGTGTATTTGATGCATACAAATATTTTTCAATGAAAGAGATGCATACTACTGAATAACCCATGAAAAGTGAGTAAGATAAATGCAATTTATGAAATTACAGAATTAGTGATGAAAGATAAATTACAGTCACTTTAATATAACCATATTAATAGAATAATTTAAAAATATATTATTTGCATTTGAATCAACTAGCAAACAACTTCATTTCTCTAATTTACTAAAAGCAAAGTAATTTAGTTTTATGAGTAAAATAAATTTTAAATTACTGCATTAGATTCACCCCTATATATTCAGGTGCACTTTTAAAACTCAATTGCAGCATCTCTAACACAGTCAAAACTTTCAATTAGCAATTTATGTTCAAATGTTCAGATCAGTATATATACAACCTAAGATGAAGAAAGTCATGTCTGTGACTGAGATGTGAGTTACGTTCCATTGGTTTGAGGATTTGTGTGTGTCCGTCCTTGTAAAAAACCATGAGCTGTCTTATGCAAAATTGGTGAGCCATACAGCAAATTCTTAAATGGCACTTGAGCATATGTAAGTACAGTACTTGAATATTACGTATGTGGCTAAAACATTTGAAGCTGATTTCAATAATTGGATGAGCTACAGAATTTTCAATGTTTTCCAATTTATTAATTTTTCACAGTAAATATATATTGTTTTATTGCAGAATATATTTATGTATACACCATGCAAAATATAAGATTAGCTTCAACAATGTGCACTTTAATATTCTTCTCACTGATGTTGATTAATTTTTCGAAGTCATCAACCAAAGTGTCATTTCAGAATCTGTTACACCTTTGTTAGAAGAGCTAAGTCACATTTGATGAAACTAGCTCTAGGAGACAATTTTAAGAAAAGATGTCAGAAGATGGTTATTATGAGCCAATACATACGTAGCTAGTCAGCAAGGTTCACTGATCTTTTTGGTAACAAAACCGACTCTGTTACAAGCATCACAATTGCTTTTCATGTCACAAGTCAGAGTTTGGTGATGAGACCACTGACCCGCTATGCATATCAGTGTCATATCATCCTTATAAATGAGGTCATCCTATTATTTAAAAACTTGTTAAAGCATCCATATATATTAATAAACTACCCTCAGGATGATGTGACACATTAACGAGGAGTCACATGGTCATCAAAAGCTCAGTTGGAGCTAAGATATAGTTTGTACAATCATTCAATAAATGGAAAATTAAAAACATTATCCATTAGAGTGCAGTGATAATAATTATTGGAAATTTACATTCATGTTTATTAATATTCCCAAAATATTTATATAACCATTTTGTCAATGGTAAATTGCACCAAACTTATGTAAGAGAATTCAAGGTAAAAAAAAAAACATTTAATAATAAAAACAAAAATAATAAACATATTATATAGTATTTCAAGCTATGGGCTGTATAAATATTTAGCAAAGTCTAAAAACTTCAGATGTTTTTTGACTTTTATACAGTCTGAATAATTAAAACTCTTGAAATTACATCCAATGTTTACAGTCTGTCCTATGTATAACAGTAATTAGTTTTACTTCTTATTTAGATGTATTTCTTGACTAGGTCTCACATGAAATAGATTCAAAATATAACAAGCATTTGTTGGCTCTGAATCAGTCTTGCATTTACTGATTTGACCTAATTTTTTTCAAAAAAAAAAAAAAAAAATTCAACATACATTAAAGGCAATACTGAGTGTACATTATATTCACATTAATTACTCATTCATTATATAAAGTTCAATTATAGTAATTCATTTGTGAACATTTAAGTATTATCCTTTACATAAGGCTACGATCAGCACAGCAAAGATGGCAAAATCTTTCATGCACATTCACATACAATTTTTTTTGTAAAAAATAACTTGTATTTATAAGGAATTTACAAAATTGTGTGTGTGTGTGTGTGTGTGTGTGTGCATAGACATCTGTATTTGTATGCGTGTATGAAATTGTAATTACAAGAATAAATCTTATGCTTGTGGTGTTCTATCTTCTATTACAAATTGCAAATTTCTTCATAGGTCTTATTTCTCGTTTCTGGAATTTTAACACGTTTTTAAGGTGCGGACACCATACAACAACTATGTATTCCAAGTCTGTTCAAACGTATTTTATGATAGATCAGCATTTTGCATTAAAAGCTATTTTAAAATTTGCTAATACAGCATAATTATTTTATCACTATTATATGTGTATGTGAGGGTATGTGCATATGTAATTATCTATTGATATCTACAGGAACAACACTACATTTGTGGTGTCCTGTTTTCAGTGTGTGTGTTTGGTGTGTGTGTGAATAAATTTAATAAGAGAGCAATACACAGCATGAGAATCCCAAACTGTCATTCACCACTATATATATATTAGAACATGCAAGTTTCTCACACACAGCTTATACTGGAATATTACAATCACATGTTCTTGCCTGTTCATTATTTTTTTTGTTACTATGAATACTGAAGGCTTCATTATGACCAAAAATTTACTTTATTTTGTAAAATTCTTCAATTCAGCATATCTGCTGGAGAAATACAGTATTGCCCCAACATTTTTTTTTTTTTTCATATGAGGAGCTAATATATTTTCTTTGGTAGACTTTATTATAGGCATCATTTACCAATATTTAATTCCTCTAGTTCAGTTCACAACATGATGGTTCATTATGTAAAATTTGCTACACTAATTTCTATTCTTGTTGCATGCAAGGAAAACCAAAATAGGATCCTAGCTTGCATATTCAAACTGCAAATTAGACTAGAATTGTGTGGAGATCTACACTGGGGAGTCCTTTGTCATACTGCTCTTGGATTCACTT
Source organism: Cherax quadricarinatus (assembly GCF_038502225.1). Classification (NCBI taxonomy): domain Eukaryota; kingdom Metazoa; phylum Arthropoda; class Malacostraca; order Decapoda; family Parastacidae; genus Cherax; species Cherax quadricarinatus. Next base: position 14,722,817 of record NC_091329.1, on the reverse strand, counting down.
TTCTTCAGCTTTTCTTGTTCTTTATCCTTTTGTTCCTCTTTCAAGATGGCTTCCTTATCATCTTTATCACTGCAAAAGTATTATTAATTAATATATTGCAAAAACAATCTGCATAAATTAATAGTACAACAATTTCAAATCAGCAGCATACTGTACCAATATAAAGTCAAATATATCCTCATATCAAAGTACAATAACTTTTAAAAAGGTAGAACTGCAGTTAAATTTTTGTTAAATGAGGATTTTATTAATTATGTAACTACTTTACACCTTTTACTTGAAAATAGAATACATATTTTAAGTTAACAAGACATTACACATCAGTATACCAAAACCAACCAGAAAATGGAAGCCTATTATTTGGCATGCACAGGTTTAGATGTGAGTGGGTTGACCATATGACCGCAGACCTGGGGTTGACTGTATCAGACTTCCAAGGGACTTGGCTGAGGTTATTGATGCTGGACTGAAGGAAGAAATTCCTCTTGCTGATGAAGAATTATGTGCTTCATCTAAATTATCCATACTTTGACTATGACTTGGTGGTTTTGAATTATCTCGCAAGTAAACCTTTGTTACTGTTTTCAGTGGAGATCCATTATCATTTAGCTTTTGTAATGCAGGTAATGCTAAGGGTATCTTTGATGTCAATGGGGATGGAATACTAAATGATTCTATAGGTATACTGGGTGGTAGCACAGTTGGCCTATTAATGGACACTGCTGGAGAAATACCTGAAAGAACATGCGGTGGTGGGACTTGGTATTTTCTTTGTTGTGATACACTGACAGTATCAATGTGTTTGCTCGTAGAGCTCATGCTGACTGGATCATCATAAGGTGCAATTTCATATGCAACTCTAGTTTTTGCTTGGTTCTGAGAAGTATTCAAAGGCTGATACAAAGTGCTTGATGAACTTTCACTGGGTGACCTATTCATGTTTTGTACATTCCTTGGCCTCTGATTTAGAGCTTCCTCATTAGCTAACATGTGAAGATGTTTTGTTCTTTCATTATGTGCTCTGTACTCCTGATTCAGTGCTTCCCTACTTGATGACATTTGATAAGGCATTTCTGAGTCCTGAGTGAGAAATTCTCTGCTTTCTGGTATGTAATAAGGATTTCTTGGTCCTGTATTAAATTCCTCACTGCATTCTGGCATATAATATGGATTTTCTTCTTTGTTCAGAGCTTCTTTACTTATTACCTCATAATATGGATTTCTTATTTCCTGGTCAAGTGTGCTTCTGTTTGCTGAATGGTTTGTTACATTCTGCTTCTGTGCTTTCCTATTTGCAGACATTTGAAAGGAACTTGCTGAGCTTTCATTTAATTCATTTCTGCTTAATGACATATAGTAAGGATTTTCTGCTTCTTGATACAGTGATTCTTTGCTTTTTGAAATATAAGGACTATATGATCCCTGATTAAGTGCTTCCCTACTACTTGACAGATAAAAAGGCCTTCTTGATCCTTGAAAATTAGCCCCCATCCTTCCTGATGCATAGTAACCTTCATGTTCATGAATTAGTGCATCTTTGTTGATTTGTTGATTTTGGTGGTTACCAGATAGGATCTCTTGGCTTCTTGACCTGTGTCTAACAGCAAGAGAGGTGTCAGGATTTCTAGGAGGTGGAGGTGGTGGCTTAGTTTTGACCTCACTAGATAAATGTTTTGCATTAGATGGTTGTTGCCCATAAGTAACCTGGTCTTGCAGTGGAACAGCATATATCGAATCCTCTGAGATGGATTTATCCAAGATGGGAGTACTTTTACTGTTCTTCTTCAAACCACTTTTGTTCATTGGATTCTCAAGAGCCATTGCTATATTTAGTGGTTGGCTATTTAATCCATAAGCATCCTTCTGTTTTGCATTTTTTTTGGGAAATACGTTGACAATTCTGGGTTGAGTTGTCTGTATGCGTATATTATTTGAGTTCCTAATAGCAAGCAACTGCAATTGTTCATTTGCCTGTCTTTTATCCTGTTCAGTCAGTACATTTTGGGGACAGGCTAGAACACCTCGATTTTTGTCGCTGACATCTTGTCTGAAATTTAGCAAGCAAAATGCAATACAAAAAAATAAATTTAACAATGACAGAATAACTATAATATTTCATACACTTGTTTAATTATTTTACTGTGATTTTTGGTTTGCTGAGTCAGTATTTTAATACAGTTTTTCTGTGACAAGCAAATACTGATATCAAAATTGTGCAACAGGAATTTTATAGTGACAACAATAAATTTGGTAATTAAAATACAGTACACAAATAAGAAATAATAATATACAAATATTCCCAATTAACTAATGACAAACATTTTCCACAAGAGACCTTCACATAACATAATGGAATCTCTACTATCCACAAGTTTGCTTTTAGCCGCATGTGCAAGCAGATACAGTAGACAGTCATTTAACACTGTAGTTACATTCCTGAAAACTTGGTAGGCAAAGCCGTGTTAGACAAACTAAAGAACTCGTGGGAAAAATAGGATTATATTCCTAGGAGCCCCCAAAAAGCCAAACAACTTATTTTTTTGGACCAACAGCTCTTACAAAAATAAAAGTAAATATGTAATTGTAGTTCACTGCAACAGAAATAATAGTATTTCTTACCTTAAATTGTGGGTGCTGGTGTTTGAGGATGATTGTAAAGAGAGTGGAGAGTTATGCTGTGGCCCTACTGGGCTGAGGTGGATGGTTGTACTGGAGTGTGCATAAATTCTGTAAGGGATTTCTGTTCTGTTTTACCCTACAGTACATTATACAATTGACAGCAAGGCATCCGCTGCTCTAGACACCGTTTCAGGGTCCTCTTCAGTGAATAAGTCTAGTTTAAAGTCATTCAGTCAGTCAAATCAGTAAGTCAGTTAAGTCATTCAGTCAGTCAGTCATCACACAAACTCATATGTACCCCATTCTTTTTGTGTACAAAATGATGCTTCATTCCGGCTACAGGCTATCTCTTATCTATTTTCTTCGTTAATTCTAAGACTTAAACGCTTAAACCTTTTCTTGCAACTTTCAGCAACACTTGTATGCCTACTGGGTGCCATGATTGCTTGGCAGATTTAAGATATGGCAATTAATACATATCTAAACAAACACAGTGAGCTACTGGCACAGGTTCGTCCAACACACGTATGAACCAAACTGAAGGTTGGGAGGGTGGTGGGGGGGTGGCTGATGTTGGCGAGGGATGGCGGTAGGTCTCCCCCGTTGACTCAGTGATGTAACCCACAGCCCATCCTGCCCTGTGGGCGACCGCGCGCTCAAAATTTTTCCCCTCCCACAACCGTGTTAAATTAATTTTACACAGTGTTAAAAATATGCCTCAATTCTTCAATCATGCTATAACCAAAACGTGCCAGACAAAACAGTGTTAAATGATGGTCTACTGTAACTAATTATAACATTTAATATCATACTTGCCACTATATTTGAACATTGTTGCATATCATTTACAGTACCTGGGATTAAAGCAAGTGCTAATACTGATCTGTTTAAGAATGTCTCTCTAAAGAAAATTGTCTTCAACCACACGTGGGCCCAAGTACTGAGGATGCAGCGGAAATAAACCAACATATTTTGAGCAGGTATGTGCTGGCAGTAATCACTTTTTCATGAACACACATTTGCCTGTGTTTCCCCACTGCAAAAATGTGCGAAGCCTACAGTTAAGTTGTCGATAAGCAAATACATATTCCACTATACAGGACATACAAGTGTAGTATATTTTTCAGAATGCGCATTTGCAGTTGTGCGCATGTATTTATGAGCAGTACTGATTTGTATTCAGTTTCTCATGTGTTCAATGAATGCTTCTTAAATATTAAAAGTGATCTATCTTACATTTTCTATGCCATTACAGACTCTACCCTACTTATGAACATTTGGACATACTGCCGTGTTAGTTGAAGTTTCATTTGCAAAACTACTTCCACAAATCTGATTTTTGAATTGCGTGCCTTCTGTATAGTACAACGTTTGACTGCAACCCCCACTGGGCAGCACCGAAGTCAACTGAGCTGACGAATAAAGATTTGATGGAGCTGGAAGAGATGCAGCTTAAGGAAGAGCAAGAGGAACAAGATGAAACTGTTCCTTCTGAAAAGTTCGAGACGAAAATGATGGCCGAGGCATTTTCTCTTATAAAGAGAGGTCTCCATATGCTTGAGCTTCAGGACCTCCAATATCAAGATGATTCTCAAAGGTTTCAACTGATGTTAATAAATCTATCTCATGCTACCATCTTATATACTATGAGAAGAGAAAAACGGTGCAAACTGCCTTAGACAAATTCTTCAGACCAGTGCCTTCTACCTCAAAAGCCTCTTCAGATGTTGAAGAAACCAAGGCTTATGAAACCCTGACTGACGAAGCATTTGACAACGAAGTGTATCAGGTTGACGACCCTCTCCCCCAGTAGCCCCACACTACCTCCGATCTTCCTCTCATCCATCACCTCAAGTTTATTGTACCAATTAAAATATCGAGAAGTTTTTTATTACAGTATTTATTAATAAAATATGCTTTAGTATTAAGAACCGTACATTACTGATACTGTACGGTATTGTCTAAGTTTTCAACGAACAATGGCGCAGAGAGAGAACAGTAATAATAATAATTATAGGTAGTAGGTTGGTAGGCAGCAACCACCCAGGGAGGTACTACCATCCTGCCAAGTGAGTGTAAAACAAAAGCCTGTAATTGTTTTACATGATGGTAGGATTGCTGGTGTCTTTTGTCTGTCTCATAAATGTGCAAGATTACAGGTACGTCTTGCTTCTTCTACTTAGGTCACACTACACATACATATACAAGCATATACACACCCCTCTGGGTTTTCTTCTATTTTCTGAATAGTTCTTGTTCTTGTTTATTTCCTGTTATCTCCATGGGGAACTGGAACAGAATTCTTCCTCCATAAGCCATGCATGTTGTAAGAGGCAACTAAAATGCCGGGAGCAAGGGGCTAGTAACCCCTTCTCCTGTATAAATTACTAAATTTAAAAAGAGAAAATTTCGTTTTTCTTTTTGGACCACCCTGCCTCGGTGGGATACGGCTGGTTTGTTAAAAGAAGAATAATAATAACTAAAAGGAGGTGTGGAATTACCAAAGCTATTATCGAGAGGGCTGAGGATGGGTTGTTGAGGTGGTTTGGACATGTAGAGAGGATGGAACAAAATATAATGACTTCGAGAGTGTATAAATTTGTAGTGGAGAGTAGGCGGGGTAGGAGTCGGCCTAGGAAAGGTTGGGGAGGGGGGTAAAGGAGGTTTTTGTGTGTGAGGGGCTTGAACTTCCAGCAAGCATGCACGAGTGTATTTGATAGGAGTGAATGGAGACAAATGGTTTAGGACTTAATGTGCTGTTGGAGTGTGAGCAAGGTAACATTTATGAAGGGATTCAGGGAAACTGGCAGGCCAGATCTGAGTCCTGGAGATGGGAAGTACAGTGTCTGCACTCCGAAGGAGGGGTGTTAATGTTGCAGTTTTATAACTGTGGTGTAAGCATGCCTCTGGCAAGACAGTGATGGAGTGAATAACGATGAAAATTTTTCTTTTTCGGGCCAGCCTGCCTTGGTGGGAAACAGCCGATGTGTTAATAATAAAATATTAAAAACAATAACAATCTTAACAACAGAAAAATGGCAAAATAACGACTTACGAACAATTCAAGATACAGTCTTCTCGAACGTAACTTGTTCATAAATTGGGGGGCATCTGTATATCACAATTTAAATTAAAAACATCAATGATTTTCCTCAACAGTTGCACAAACTAATACACACGAACTTCAGAAATGTGAAACAAAACCTGATGATCAGTTGATTCAGAAACTATGGATTAAGTCTGTTGTTTACAGTATTGTTTGTTACTAATACAATCACAACAAAAGTTCATCTCTAGCCTTCCCCTTCAAGGGAGGTTCCTTGATGCTGGTGAGGGGCTCTTGATCTATGGAATTGGATCTGTGTTCCAGTTCCCTGAATTGAGCCTGAATACCTTCCGTTCCTCTCCCCCCACGTGTGCTGTATAATCCTACTAGTTTAGCGTTTCCCCACAATTATTATAATACTAATAATCATCTTTATCTACCACAACTGCCATTATTAGCCACCCACTCCCCCTTCCCATTAGTTTATTATACTTCAAAATATATAATCAGTACTGTACATTAGTACAGTGGACCCCCGGTTAACGAACTTTTTTCATTCCAGTAGTATGTTCAGGTGCCAGTACTGACCGAATTTTTTCCCATAAGGAATATTGTGAAGTAGATTAGTCCATTTCAGACCCCCAAACATACACGTACAAATGCATTTACATAAATACACTTACATAATTGGTCGCATTTGGAGGTGATCGTTAAGCGGGGGTCCACTGTATATTCACAAACATTAACCCACACCAGTGAAATTAAAAACAGTCCAGTTAAAAATTGCAGACCCCACATATTTCAGAAAATTTTACCATAAAAATCTTATATAAGAAATGGCCATTCATCAACATTTATCCATAATCATAAACAAAACATTAAATAGTGCAAATAAAAATTACAACCCCCACATACTATTTCATTACATTTAACTATATAAACCATGAATCAGAAATTATCTGTTCTTTATCCCAAAAAATCACAAATTTACATGGTATATTACATAAACACTCTTGCTATAAAATATATACAGCCTCTCCTCACTTAATGATGGACTCCGTTCCTAAGAAAACGTCATCAAATGAATTCGTCGCTAAGTGAGGAGCAAGTTATAATGGTAGTGGGTTTGTGTCAACCATCTTTGACATTGTTTTAATGCCACCTTTGCACTATTTATAACATTTCTGGTATATTTTTAAATGTTTATACAGTAGTGTACCGTATATTGAAATTAACAGAATAGAGGAAATCAGCTCTAATATACATTAGTTAGGTATAAATACTGGTCAGAGAGCCCGTTGTAAGTCTGAGGCTTCAGTAAACGAGAACGTCACTAAGTGAGGAGAGGCTGTAGTATACAACAATAAAGTGATGATGGAATCACTAACTCTACTAAATGCAATGCTTAAAAGACAGTATTAGATAAACTGATTTTAGTCACCCACAAAAGCAAATTTATGGTGGGGTTCAATGGGACGGGAAGTGGGAAGATGATACCACTTCAGTAGTGTCTAGTGACCTCTATATCCACAACAACCACCATTACTAGCCACACATGCTAACCTAATGTCAACCTAATATGTAGTCTATTATGTCACGGGTTTAAGATAATTTCACAGATTTGTGCCTTTATATTATTCAATGGTTTCTGTATTTCTTCCCTTCTACTTTCTCTATTGATCAATGCTTAATGAAGCAATCTGTTTTCATATATTTATCAGTATAAGAAAATTTTGTTGGTAGAATACCAAATACAAACTAAAAAGTTTTGTTTTTTTTTTTAATATTTTAAGTACAGTGGACACTCTGTTTTCGTTAGCCTCTGCTTTCGTGATTTTCGGTTATTGCCGACGTTTTTCGTTAAAATGTAGTCTGTTTTTGTTAATGCCCTCTGGTTTTGTCAGTCATACAGAACATATCCGAGTGCCACGCGCACACAAAGTACCCCACACACGCATTCTGAATTAGTGTGGCGTTGTTTCTTGGCGAGTGAACATTACCCTGCAAGGTCATATGAAACATTTCGTAATAATCCATTGTCTATTGTGTGTGACTGTTAAATAAGCCACCATGGGCCCAAAGAAAGCTCCTAGTGCCAGCCCTTTGGTAAAGGAAGATGAAAAACACGATAAATTCAAGAAAGAACTTGTAGCAAAGTGGAGGTGGAAGAGAGAGGGGAGAATGTGCCTTCTTCAGTGATTCAATGATCTACAATATGTACGATACTGAAGCAGCAGGAGTCGATAAAGGCTATTGCGCCAGCCAACGATAAAGTGTAGCAAGTAAGTTTAGTGATTAAGCAATAGAAAAAGTACGACACAAGACTAACTCCTCCAGTGTTGTTGGAGGTATATAGGCCCACTGACAACATACACTGCCCTGCATTTCTTCCACCACCCTAAACCAATGCCAGCATCTCCTCCAAGGTAAGAGTAAATATATTAATAAACTGCCCTCAGGATGATGTGACACACTAATGAGTAGTCACGTGGTCATCAAAATTAAAGTGTAAATATTTCTTATTTATAAATTACGTACATTGTTTCAGTGTGACTAATGGAGGCGGCCTCTGCTGCCGCCACCACCACCACTCATCACATACGTAATGAGATATTTTAATGTTTTATTCATTCTAGAGTATATTTCATGTTTCTTTGTTATTAATATTGTTTATTATGTCATATTAGATGAATTGTGATAGATAAATAAGCCACAGAGTTGATATTAGCATCATATTGAAACATTTTGTCCTGTCTCCAAACAATAAACTCGCCTCCCTCTCCCCTCCTCACCATTTTCCATACACCAACAAGTCTTCAATAAAGGTAAAAGTGATTTAAATATACATTTATGCATTTCATTATTGCTTTATATTTATTTCTCATTGTTTTCTGTATGTAAAACTACAGTGGACCCTAAGTTATTGGCCGTTCTGCCTATCGGCCAACTTGGTTATTGGCCGGTTTTTGGCCGTTATTTCACTTATCGGCCGTATGGGACGCATCCAGTCATTTGCTCGTTCGTGAGTCAGTCTGGCTGTGTCTCTGGGCGAGTGAGAACACTTCTGCTCATTCTTCCAAACATCAAGGATGCTAATGTTGTGAAACGGAGTTTAGCAGGGAGTGTAGCAGGCAGGCAGGACTCCAATGGAAATAAGTCACTGTCTGACTTTTTTGGGTTATCCTAAATTTTTTACACATATGCTGTGGAAGGGAGGCAGGGAGTGTAGTGGGAAGGCAGGAAGTGTAGCATGGAGGGAGTGTAGCAGGGAAACAGGGAGTTTGGAAGGGAGGCAGGGAGTGTAGCAGGGAAACAGGGAGTTTGGAAGGGAGGCAGGGAGTGTAGCAGGGAAACAGGGAGTTTGGAAGGGAGGCAGGGAGTGTAGCAGGGAAACAGTGTATGGAAAGGAGGGAGGGAGTGTAGCAGGCAGACAGGGAGTGCAGTAGGGAGGCAAGGAGTGTGGGAGGAAGGCAGGGAATGTAGCAGGCAGGGAGAGAAGTAAACTCAGAGAGGACTTTGAAGTCCTTATGGTGGGGAATTCCCCTTCCAAACAATAATCAGTCTTCCCTCTCTCCTCTTCCCAGTCTTCCATACGCCAGCAAGAGTCTTCAATAAAGGTATGTAATAGTGATTTAAATGTTCATTTATTTTATTTAGTTCTCATTGTTTTGTGTATGTAAAACTATAGTTAATCTTTAAAGAATGTATTTCTCATTAATATTTTTGGGTGTCTGGAACGGATTACGGCTGATATAGTTAGTTATTCTCTATATAGTATAGTTACTCTCTAAAAAAAACATATTTGTTCTTAATACTTTTGGGTGTCTGGACTAGATTAATTGGATTTACATTATTTCTTATGGGGAAAATTATTTTGGTTTTCATGATTTTCGGGTTTCATCAGACTCTCTGGAACAGATTAATCACAAAAAACGAGGGTCCACTGTACTCTAAAAATCTTCAATAGTGAAAAATGTTGGCAATGTCTGTCTATAGAAGTTTCTATATAAAGAACTTCCTATCTTCTCTAGAGAGGGAAGTTCCCAGACAGAACTGAACCTATCTTCCCTAGAGAGGGAAGTTCCCAGACAGAACATTCAGTTAACACAGACACAATTATTACACTACCATTATAACTCCTGTACAAAGCAAGAAATCTTATATAGTAATTGTGTACATTAATTTTAAAAATGTAGTGTAACAAATCATCACTTTATATTCTTTTCAAATACATAACCACATACTTATTAAAAATAAAGTTTAACCCTTTGACTGTCGCAACCCCAAATCCTGAGGCATCTCCTGGTGTCGAAAATTTTTTGAAAAAAAAAAAAAAAAAAAAAAAAAAAAAAAAAAAATTCTTATGTAATGATAGAATCTTTTCCCAATGGTAATGACACGAAAAGAACGAAATTTGATGGAAAACTTACAGAATTACGATCTTGCGAAGTTAGCGACCTTGGCGATATTTACGAATCAGCAGTTTCGCCCACTTTGAGCCCTATTTTCGGCTAATTCCAATGTTCCAGTCAACCAAATTCACAGCTATTTTCTTTAGAACTCCATTTGTTCTATCAACTGAGTACAAGAAACTGCCCATTTACCCATTTCAACTACCCAATAACATGGTCAAAAATTTGCAATTTGGCCAATTTCATGCAAATTAAAAAATATGCCAATTTCAAAATAGGGTCCAGAATGAACAGTGCAGACATTCCTGGCTCTAAATAACATTTTCTTTGTTCATCAGTCATGTCTTCAGGCCCCTCTGATATTACTCTTCCTTTCTATTTTGAATTTTTATTCAAACAAAAAATAGAAGATTTACTGTTATGCAGACTACTGCAATATTGTAATAATTGTATAAATAATGTCAACCCATTCATGACTGCATATTAGAATGGCTAGTTGGACATTTATGGGACAATGATATCATTTGTTTACTTGTGAACATTAGTAAAAATCGAACATTTCCTCTACTTTGAGCGCCATTTCAAGGTTCTTTTCATAGTAAAACCAATCAAATAGGAAATGCAATTACTGAACATACAGACAGTGAATGGAGGAGAAATAGATGCCTTGATGCCTTGTAGCAAAATACTTAAGCTTAAGGGATCACTGGCAAAATTTTTGAATGAAGAGCTACTGATGCTTGGGTGGGAAAGGGCAGGTATCAGTTCCAGCTGGTGATTTGAAAGTCTTGCATTGTCACCTGCACTTTGGAAAGAATTTGCATGTCAAGTAATAATTTGGTATTGATGCTGGAATTTAACCCTTCAGGGTTTCTGACGTACTAGTACAGCTTACGCACCAGGGTTTTTGACGTACTAGTGCGCCTAAATTCTAGCGCCCTCAAATCTAGTGAGAGAAAGCTGGTAGGCCTACATATGAAAGAATGGGTCTGTGGTCAGTGTGCGCAGTATAAAAAAAAATCCTGCAGCACACAGTGCGTAATGAGAAGAAAAAACTTTGACAGCATTTTTGGTTTTAAACAGCGACTTTGCACTGTATTTTCGTATGGTATTTATGATGGTATTCTAGTTTTCCTGGTCTCATTTTATAGAATGGAAGACATATTACAGAAATTGAGATGATTTTGATTGGTTTTACAATGAAAAGTACCTTGAAATTGAACTCAAAGTAGCAGAAATCTTCAATTTTTGCCAAAGTTCAAAAGTAAACAAATCATGCTACGCGTCCAATACACGTCAACTGGTGAGTCTAATATTCTTTCACAAGTGCGCTGATATAATTTATACCATTTCTACACTAATGCAGTAGTCTGCATAACAGTAAATCTTCTATTTTTTGAGAATAAAAATTCAAAGTGGAAAGCAAAAGAATGTAAGAGGGGCGTGGGGACGTGACTAATGAACAGAGAAAATGTTATTTTAGTGCCAGGAATGTCTTTCTTGTTTATTCTGGACCCTATTTGGAAATTGGCATCTTTTGAAATTTGTGTGAAATTGGCAAAATTGCTAAATTCTGACCACTTTATTGGATAGTTGAAATTGGTAAATGGGTGGTTTCTAGTACTCATTCGATAGAAAAAATGGAGTTCTAGCGAAATAGTTATGATTTTTGTCAACTAGTACACTGGAATTGGCTGAAAATAGGGCCCAAAGTGGGCAAAATCACCGATGCATAAACATTGTCAAGACCGCTAACTTCACGAGAGCATATTTCCGTAAGTTTTTCATCAAATTTCATACTTTTGGTGTCATTATGATCGGGAAAAGATTTTCTATATTTTCATAAGAAAAAATAATTTTTTTTTTTTTTTTTTTTTGAAAATTTGTCAACCCCGAGAACAAGTCTGGGAGAGGGCCTGTCGACCCTGAAAGGGCTAAAGCATGTTGCAAAAACGTGCTGGGGAAACTCTGCAGACGTGTTTGTTTATTGTGCATCATTAATAGAAAAAACACAACCATCATAAAATTTGCAAACAATAAGATTTATGAAAAGGTTAATGTTAAAATAATTAATACTTCATGCAAAATACAGTTACTTACAGAAACTTCAAAACAAACAGTCAAATGCTGTTTAATTATAGATGCTGTATGAGAGCCACAATGCACATTACAGTAGGTTGTCTTTTACTTATTGCCAAAAAAGAAAAAGAAATGGACCTTGGTAAAATAATCCACCAATCATTAAAAGCACTGCCGTAAGTGGGACATTGATGAAAAAGAGTCAGCCAAAGTTTGACATATTAAACATACCTTTAAATTCAGCAAGAAGAGAGTGCAAATCCCTTTATGTAGAAAGGTATTATATAACTAGAAAAGTTAAAAAACAAGCAAATAAAAATCATCCATAAAGGAAGTCAACTTGCTACAGTAAGCCAAGAGCTAAAGGCTCTTCAAACGAGGCATGACATGGATGATCTCGTGGAAACGTTAAGAAGTCCAATGCAGCACATATACGGGATAATAATTTAGTTTGCCAAACTGCAGAAGGTAGACAATATGAGATTATTCTCTTACCAGGGGAGTGATAAACTAATGGAACAGTCTGTCTCCCAAAGTATTTGACATCAAAAGTATGTTACAGTTTAAAATTCACCTGGAAAAACTTCAAGCAGAATGGGGAAGCCACAAACTTTGTCAACATTGCAACTTCCAGAGGTGGTGACTAATAGGTATAAATACAACTCTGCACACATCTCTTATGTGGAACACAGCATACGAAAGGTGAGCTCAACTGATTGGAATTCTATAATAAAGCAAAGCCATGGTGTAGACTGAGATACAGTGGCATTAGACTGGTAAGGAATAGCCCTAACCCAAAGAGGAAGACCATTATTGTACACAGATTTGAAGAGGATGAAAAGGCTAATGAAATCTCCAAAGCCATCTGCTTATCTTCCATGGTATGTACCATCAGCCTAAATTTAGCAACTAAGAAATGATAATGAGGACATAGTGAATTAACATATGGAGACACTTTGAAGTGCATGGATCAAACATCAAAATAAACTAAGGAAAAAATATGGCAACCTTGTAACATCAGAAACTTTCAATGCTAGATGATGGTTTGAAGGGTTTAAAAACCCTAGTAATGTGTTAGAGACCAGTTTACTGATTTTGCAACCTTGGAAATCACCCAGACTGCTCATTCTGTAATTAATGTTAGCATGCAGAATGGCAAGCAACTACAATTTCTTCTTTTCACATGTTTGTATTGTGTGTAGGCTAATCTTTAATATGTGCACACTATCTTGTGTATGTAAGTGCAGGACTCTTCAGAAATTTCAATTGAAATCATACTGCAGATCTTAGTATTTAAAATAAGAGTACTTACTCATAAGAAATGAGTCTAAAGGACCTGACCATTCTTGGTGGGGAATCAGGTTCTTAATGTACACCACGATTCTTTTAAAAATATCTTAACCTTACAAAATCCTAAACCAGCAAGGCAGGGGTGTTCAAGATGCATCTCTCTCTAATTTGTTGGATGCTGTGTAACTGCATTTCAGTTACTAAGGTATAACATTTTCCTTTTATCACATTTAAGCAATCCTTTAAGCCTTTACAGTGTTCTGAGCACTGTTAAGTATGATTATCATATTGTACCATTTGGTTGCAAGAGGTTAACTTGTGTTGACTTAAAGGCTGCTACTACAACTCATAACTAGGGTGTTGTGGATTATTCTAGCCTGATGGTTACTTCATCCAGTATTATATTTTCATGTACACTGCTAATCTTATTTTTATTTTGTTGTCCAGGCCTTGATAGTGATCCAAACATTTTTAGTTAAATAGTGTTCTAAGCATGTTTAGTTAATGTGTTTACACTTGTCCTAAGTAGTAGGTTGGTAGACAGCAACCACCCAGGAGGTACTACCATCCTGCCCAGTGAGTGTGAAATGTAAGCCTGTAATTGTTTTACATGATGATAGGACTGCTGGTGTCTTTTCTGTCTCAAACATGCAAGATTTAAGGTATGTCTTGCTACTTGTACTTATTAGTTCTTGTTTATTTCTGATTATCTCCATGGGGAAGTGGAACAGAATTCTTCCTCTGTAAGCCATGCATGTCATAAGAGGCAACTGAAATGCAGGGAGCAAGAGGCTAGAAACCCCTTCTCTATATATTACTAAATTTAAAATGAGAAACTTTCGTTTTTCCTTTTGGGCCACCCTGCCTTGGTGGGATATGGCCGGTTTGTCGAAAAAAGTTTACACTTGTGATTCATTGTACCATTTGATAGCAAGTGGTATAATGTGTATACTGCTACCACAGTTACAAACTAGGGTGTTGTGGGTTATTCTTGCTTAGTTGTTATTTCATCCAGTATTACATTTTCATGTCCAGTACTAGTTTTTCTATTTTGTTTTATTATGGCCAAGTGTATTTTATAATGTAGTGTTCCATAGCTTTGTTGCCACACCCAGTAATCTTTTGAGGTTGTCAGTCTCTTAGAACTTTGTCTTTCTTAAGGCTTGAGCCAGCATCAGTTGGCTCCCACTGTTTACCAGCAATTATCAGCACAGCCTTGAGTGCCTTTTTACATTCACTGGTAGTAAGCAAGTCATTTTCTACATAAATAGCTGGCACTATGTCCTTGTTTAGAAGTTTCAACTCTTAACCCTTAAACTGTCCAAACATAGATATACATTTTTTTTTACACACTTTCTTGTGGAGAAAATCAAGGTTGGAGCACTACACGTGAAAACGTAGAACTACGTTTGGACAGTTGAAGGGTTAAACTGTCCAAACGTAGATCTACGTTCGCTTGCATAGCGCTACGAACGTAGATCTATGTTTGGACAGTTAAATGGTTAAGACTGTGCATACACTTATAATGAAAGACCAGGTTTAATCAGAAAAAAGGAGTAATGACTCCATTTCCATCAACACCTAGCCACCTCATCTTTTTTAGAAGTGGTAGATGGCCCTCTTAGGCCGTAAGACAAGTTTTCAGCATAGAGCTTCTGTCAGTTTCTTAAAGAGGGATGTGAAAGATGGGCCTTTCTGCCCTTTAGTGTTATGAGAGGTAATCTAACCACATTTATAACTTTAAAATTTTGCTTAAGCATTAATGTTTACACATTGCTTTGCCTAGCACTCCCAATTTAAGTCTTGATGAGTCTTTTATATATTTAATCATTATTGATGGGAAAGCACCTGGTGTGTGTCATTTCTTTCATCTGTTATGCCTTTACTGATGGGCATAGCATGTGTTACCAGAAAATAATCTTGCAGCTTTTTGTAATAAAGGCATACACAAAGAAGCTGCATTTAAACACTGTCATCTCACCTTAGTGCTAGCTTTGAATTAAGTCTAGGCCAGGGCATAGGCTGGAGTACTTCAGGCCTAACACGTGTCAAAAGAACATCTCGGCCCTAAAGGCAAGAATGCTAAGTCCAGTTTTAACAGATTCTGCCAGCCAAGTTACACAGGCTACTCAGAGCTATACAGGTGCCAACACTAACACCAGTGCCCTGTCTCTTGTGGAATAGATGTTCTCTTGTAGTCTCTCAGGATTGTGTTGTGGCTTACAGCTAAAAGAACATTTGAGATTTTAGCTAGCTAATATTTAGCAGTATGTTTTTACTTTTTTTTTAAAGACTATGGAAGCATTTCGAAAGGGTGACATTTTATTGGTATTTTTACTTGAAACAAAATCTCTCATCCTCTCTAATACTGTAGTTTGCTTTTTGTTTCAACTGTTCTTCATAATCTTAAATGGGAACTCTACTGAAAGTTTCTTTTTTTTTTTTTTTTAATCTAAATGCACAATTTCCCCATCCTCTTCTTGAAGAATGTATATATGACTTATGATAGCTTAATATAAAATATTGACATTCTGCACAGTTTGTCTCTTAAATGCAGTTCAGTGTGTGAATTTCTAGTAGGTTTCAAAAGGATTTTTACTGATTTGAAAACTGGTTTTTGCTCTCCAAGTGTATTATCCAGAATTAGAATATGCAATATGGTCAGTAGTTCCCAAAGCTAAAAGAATAAAGTTACAGAAAGTCTCAAAACACTAAAAATACCCTAGTTAAGAGAAGATGTGATGACCACATTAGAAGCCATAAAAGGATATGAAAAACTGTTAAAGATTTCTTAACACTATCAATGGAGAATATGAAACTATAGTTGTAAAATGAGCAAAAAAGCAGTGCCAGAAGATTATACTACAATATTCTGCTTAATTATGATAAAACAATTTAATGGAATATAAGAGGAAATGTTTCAAATTTATTTGATAGATTTAAACTGATAGGCGACACCATGATCATAGCTCTGCTTCATCTTTGTAATCACACACATCATAAAAAGGTGTTTATATTATATACAAGCTATTTACCTATCTGCACCTTTTGATATATCAATGTTGTATACAGTTTCTAAAAGACACAATGTGTGTGTACAAGAATTTCTGAGAGGCAAATGAGTATTAAAACTACCAGTATTGAACAAATTTAAAAAAAAAAAAAGACAGCTAAGAGATGAATCATAATAACTATTTGATAATTTGGTGGCAAACTGCTAATATTTTTTTCATGAGCTGGCAATACAAAAAATCATGTAATTTACTGCACAATTTTCCATTTCCTCAAATATATGTAAATAATTTGTTACTAGCAGTCATGCAAAGCATTTTCACTATAAAGCATTAGGACAGAAGTGCACTACACAGCTGCAAAAATTTATACAAACTGGGTTAATGAAGAAAAGCACTACAATGACAGAACTGGTACTGCACTGTTACCCTTGAATCATGGGTGTTGTTTCTGTAGGTTCAGTGGTGTCCTTGATTTTCTCCTCAGGGGCCTGTTGTTCTGGCTTGATGCCATCTTCCTTCTGTGGCTTCATTTGACCATTTTCCTCAAGTATATCATCACTAAATCAGGAAGTGGTGAAAGATAGAAGAGATTCTTGGTTATTACCAAAAACATGCAAAACCAAATGCACTGCTTTGAAGAACAAATTTTGTGTACAGTATTGTATATGACAATAATCACAACTCTAGGCAATATCCCAAAATTTCTACTTTTTACTAAATTTTCAGACTTGTTTAAACCAGAATCTAAAATTTATATTTAAGTGATTAACCTTTTAACTGTGGCATACACTGAAATTAAATTTCATCAGTATGTGGCAAGATTTAAAAAAAAAAAAAAATACAGATTAAGAAGTGCATTTTTTAATTGAGTGGAACCTGATAAAAACTCAGAATTTTGTGGTGTGTTAAGTTGGCAGTAAAATGGTCACTCATTGGTAACAATGGTGTAAATGTGCCAACAACATTTGTTTTACAATTTGAAACCAGTTAAAAAAACAATTATATATTTTTTTAACTGTTGAACACTACATACACTAGTTTCTTATATTAGATGTGTTTCAAGGTGTTTTAGTACTTCAACCATGAGTAAATGCACAATCCAACTTTGCTCCATTTTGAATCAGTATAAACTGGTGCATATTACATACTTTTGCTACTTTGGTATCTAGCACTATGTACAAAAAATACTTATGATACTACAATTGTTTTCATGTGTATTACTCCTCAAAACAAGTTGCATTAACTACACTGGGTTATCCTAGGCTATATAAGTAATGTAATTTCTGTGTCCATAACACCTGTGTATCTTCAAGACTATTGTAAAATATTTATTTACAAGGAAAGCTTATATTACAATTATTTCAAGGTGTAATACTCATTGACTATACAGTAGACCCCCGGTTTTCGTCCTTAATCCGTTCCAGAAGGTCGGCCGAGATCCGAAATGGACGAAAACCGAAGTAATATTTCACATAAGAAATAATGCAAATCCAATTAATCCATTTCAGACACCCAAAAATATTAACAAAAAATAAGTTTTATAGAGAATAACTATAGTGTTGCAGCTCTTCAGTGGGTAGCTCTTCCCTGTGGTTGTCCACCAACTCTTCTACATCCTGGCCACTCACAACCAACCCCATGGACTTCCCAAAAGGAGTAGGATTGTCAAGTTTACACTTATTAAGTTAGCAATAGAACTAGGCATTAAAAAACAATAAAAAGTAAAATACATATACAGTACATTCATTACTTACCTTAAAATATTCGTAGTTTTAATGTAGGGCGAGAGGTGAGTAATATTTATAGTCCCAGGCGGATATAGTCCTCCTGGGTTATACCTACCAGCTACATATACTGCTGCCCACAGCCATATTATTACCATTGACATACCATGTTCACCAAGTTTAATTGTTCCTCACTACCTTTAGATGCCATCATAAACAAAGGGAGAAGTAATGAATAATTCATGCCGAGAATTGTAAACAAAAGCGGAGTGGGGGAGTGACTGGGCCGGACGCAGATTCAAAGTTTTCTCTAACGCTGGACCAGAGAAAACAATGTTTTCCCTCCACCTACTCACCCCTCGATAGCATATAAACATGCAATGTTTATATGCTATGTAACTTGTTTCTTATATAATTTTGAAGAAACTATCATAGATGAATTAATGAAAATGTCTAAATTAACCTAAAATAAGACATTTAATGTGCCCAAGAGTGAGTCACAAGCATACGAGTGGCCCAGGCACATGCGTCTGGTACCGACAATTTCCGAGTGGACATACGAAACCTGGAGGAAAATTTCACCAAAAAAAGTGCTCAAAATCCGAATTGTACTATTTCCGCACTGGACAAAAACCAGGGATCCACTGTATTGGGTTACCCCAAGTTAAATCTACAGTGTACATTTTGGCTGAATTTCACTGATAGTATCATGTAATTTTAATAAATTTGGAATGAATAAGTTATCTTCCTGGCAGTTCTGCACCCTGTGTGCTGGCAAGGAAGCTGCTGGTGGAACAGCAGGTCAAAGTTTCATTGTTTACTTATGACAGTTAGGCAGTGTTAACCATGATGCACTACATGGACTTGTCTGGTCTTAGATAGTTTCAAAGAAATGGAAAAAGTTGAAAGCGAGGTCAAAAATTCTGGCAAGTAGCATATTTAAAGTTATAAAAAATTGTTCATATTAGTATGTTGGAGACGGCAACCTCCTCCATATTATTAAGTTTCGTATTACAACCTCTCCTCACTTAACGATGGAGATCCGTTCCTAAGACCTCATCGGTAAATGAATTCGTCGGCAAGCGAGGAGCATAATATAATGGTAGTGGGTTTGTGTCAACCATCTTTGATATTGTTTTAATGTCACACTTGCACCATTTATAGCATTTCTGGTATATTTTTAAATGTTTATACAGTAGTGTACTGTATATTGTAATAAACAGAATAGAGGATATCAGCTCTAACATACATTACTTAGGTATGAATACTGGTCAAAGAGCCCGTCATAAGTCCGAGTCATCGGTAAACAAGTATGTTGCTAAGTGAGGAGAGGCTGTATAGGTGTATACCTAAACTGATAACAGCAAACATATATTAAAAATATAAATACAGGAGACTGTTATTTAGCACGGTAGTTATGTTGACCCTTTCAGGGTCCGTCCCGTAGATCTACGGCTTTACGTTCAGGGTCCAAACCGTAGATCTACGTCATGAGCTCGGCTCACTCTGATAAACTGTGAGTGGTACATTTGGGCCTATATATGAGAGAATACATCTATGTGGTATGTGTGCACCACATAAAACAGATCCTGCAGCACACTGTGTATAATGAAAGAAAAAAACTGAAATCATGATTTTTCGATTAAAACAGCGACTTTGCAGTGTTTTTTTGTATGTTTTTTTATAGTTTTATTTGTGATTTCTTGGTCTCATTTGATAGAATGGAAGACATATTACAGAAATAGAGATGATTTTGATTGGTTTTAGCACTGGAAATGGCTTGAAACTGAGCTCAAATTAGCAGAAATGTTAAATTTTTGCCGATATTCAAGAGTAAACAAACGACCTCACACGTCTAATACACGCCAGCTGGTGGGTCTAATATGCATTCACAAATATGGTGACGATATTTATACAATTATTACAGTATTGCATAACAGTAAATCTTCTATTTTTTGGTTTGAATAAAAAATCAAAATGGAATTTATTTGTAAAGCCTCAAAACGTAACTAATGAACAGAGGAAATGTTAGTTTAGTTCCAGGAATACCTACATTGTTTATTCTGGACCCTATTTTGAAATTGGAATATTTTGAACTTTGTGTTAAATTGGCCAAATTAACAATTTGCGATCACTTTAATTTGTAGTTGAAACAGTTGACTTGGCGATTTCTTGTGCTCAATCGATAGAATAAAAGAATACTAGTGAAATAGCTAAGAATTTGGTTGACTGGAATAATGTAATTGGCCTAAAATGGGAGTCAAAGTCGGCAAAATCACCGATTCGTAAATATCGCTGACACATCAAATTTCGTACTTTTTGTTTTATTACCTTCACAAAAAGATTCTCTACCATTTCATAAGAAAAAATAACAAATTTTTTTTTTTTTAAATTCTTGGACACCACTTCAGATTTGGGCCTTGGACCCTGAAGGGGTTAATGAAAATGCCGTGTTAGATGAACTGAAGAACTTATGGGAAAAATAGGGTTATGTTCCTGGGAACCCCCAAAAAGGCAAACAACTTTTTTTTTAGGCCTCCACATGTTACAAAAATAAAAGTGGATATGTAGTTACAGTGGACCCCCGCTTAACGATCACCTCCAAATGCGACCAATTATGTAAGTGTATTTATGTAAGTGCGTTTGTACGTGTATGTTTAGGGGTCTGAAATGGACTAATCTACTTCACAATATTCCTTATGGGAAAAAATTCGGTCAGTACTGGCACCTGAACATACTACTGGAATGAAAAAAGTTCGTTAACCGGGGGTCCACTGTATTTTTACTGCTTAGTACTACAAATGTAACAGAAATAATAGTATTTCTTACCTTAAATTGTAGGTACTGGTGTTTGTGGACGATTGTGAAGAGAGTGGAGAGTTATGCTGTGGCCCTACTGGGCTGCGGTGGATGGTAGAGGTTCTGGTACTGAAGTCGATAGTTGTACTGGAGTGTCTAACTTTGTCATTCAGTAAGTCAGTCATTCAGTCACACCAACTCATGTTCCCCTCTTTTTCTGTGTACAAAGTAACACTTCATTACGGCTACAGGTTATCTCGTGTAATATTTTTATTTCTTTGTTAATTCTAAGACTTAAGTGCTTATACCTCTTCGTGCCACTTTCAGCAACACTGGTATGGCTACTGGGTGTCATGATTGCTTGGCAGATACAAGATATAGTAATTAAAATATAACACAATTCACAAACACAGCTGCCTTGTAGCAGAGAAAGACTGCACACACATGAAATACAAACTCTGGGGTGGTGTCAGGGAGTGGCAGGGGATGGTGGGAAGGCTTCCTGGCTGCTCTACAACAAGGCAGCTGCTTCAGCAAAAGATAATTTTTTTTTTTCCTTCCCACAAACTGAACTGTGTTAAATTAATTATACATGTACATAAAATTGTACTGCAATTCTTCAATTGTGCAATACCCAAATCATGCCAAATGACGGTCTACCGTATATATATATATATATATATATATATATATATATATATATATAGGTATTATTATTGTTTAGAGTATGTTAAAACTGAAGTAATAAACCCATACGAGTCATAGAGACCAGTGTACAACAGAGTACTGTATATACAATGGTGTGATAAATATACATGTACGTAAGTGTGTGTGTGAAAATATTCAACAAACTGCTTCATTGCCAAATTTCCCTCAAGATTTAACATTTTTGGTAACTATTGTACCCACAGGGGTTATTGAGTATCTGAGTGTGGGAGATTACCAAGCAACACCTTGGGTTATCAACATTTATTAGTTTTTGATTTGTGGTTTTGTTTTTGCCAATTATTTGCGATAATGGCGCGTGGCCTGCAGATTGCACATGATAAACTATTAGTGATAACACTGTAGAAGGTAAGGAAAAAATGGTGAAAATCCTGCTTATAAGGGTGTGAAAATAAACATTTCCATTAACCCCTTGAATGTCGAAACCCCAAATTCTGAGGTGTCTTCTGGTGTCAAAAAATTTTTGAAAAAAAAAAAAAAAAAAAAAAAAAAAATCTTATAAAATGATAGAGAATCTTTTCCCAATGGTAATGACACCAAAAGAATGAAATTTGATGGAAAACTTAAGGAATTACACCCTATTTTTGGCTAATTCCATTGTTCCAGTTGACCAAACTCATAGCTATTTCTTTAGAACTCCATTTGTTCTATCGAATGAATACAAGAAACTGCCCATTTACAGATTTTAACTACCCAATAACGTGGTCAGAAATTTGGCCAATTTCACGCAAATTAAAAAATATGCCAATGTCAAAATAGGGTCCAGAATGAACAATGGAGATATTCCTGGCTCTAAAATAACATTGTCTTTGTTCATCAGTCATGTCTCCAGGCCCCTCTGATATTACTCTTGCTTTCTAATTTGAATTTTTAGTCAAACAAAAAATTAGAAGATTTACTGTTATGCAGACTACTGCAATATTGTAATAATTGTATAAATACTGTCAACCTGTTCATGACTGCATACTAGAATGGCTAGTTGGACATTCATTGGACAATGACATTTGTTTACTTTTGAACATCGGCAAAAATCAAACATTTCCTCTACTCTGAGCTACATTTCAAGGTTCTTTTCATAGTAAAACCAATCCAAATCATCTCTATTTCTATAAAATGTTTTCCACTCTATCAAATGAGACCAAGAAAATGAGAATACAACCATAAATACACCACAAAGTCAGTGTTTTAATCCAAAAAAACGGTCGGAGTTTTTTTTTCTCATGCACTGCGTGCTGCAGGATTTTTTTTTATATGGTGCACACTGACCACACAGACCCATTCTCTCACATGTCGGCCTACCAACCTTCTCCTGCTTGATTTGAAGCCGCTAGAATTTTTGAGTATATATACGTCAAACACGGTGACTCGTAAGACGTACATATACGACCGAAACAGTCAGAGGGTTAAAAGTGGTGTAGTGGAGATTCTGGCCATTAAGCAAAGATCAAGGATACGTGAATGATGTTTCTGAGGGTTAATGCCCCACCCCCACCCACCCAGCTCAGGCCTCCTGGAGGATCAAGGCATGATCAACCAGTTCATGAACCACAGCTTGGCTGGTCAGGCACTGATCAGAGGAACTTGTCCAGCTCCCTAAAAAAAAAGCGGCTGGGAGGCATGTATACTATTATTATAATAAAAAAGAAGCGCTAAGCCACAGGGGCATGTATATACTTCAACTGTATTGGTGTTGTTGGGGGCATGTATGTACAGCAGACCTCCATATCTGTGGATTCAAATTCCAGAGTTTACCTTGACCTGAAAATATTAAGGAGGCTGCAATTTGCGTGTTTCATTATTTTTTATTTATCGTCCAATTTCATTCATTTTTTTTTTTATCAACTGAATAACAGTGCATAAAATATGGTCATATAAAGTTTCATTCAGATCAGTCAACAAACAAATGAATAAAAAAAATATACTGAAAACTTGATTTGACAGTAAACAGGCACATACTGGCAATGCCAAAATTAAGTCCAGCAGCAGCGGGTTCTGGGGGGACTACTGTATTGTTGTTGCTGGGACCGTGTACATTCTGCAACTATACTGTTGTTGCTGGGGACACATGTTAAGCAGAAACTTGAATTAATAATGAACGTTTCATATGGTGTCTCAGTGGCACAGGTATACGAGGAATATGATAAGAAAGTGTCTAGCATGATATTCATAGAAACGAGGACGAGCTTACAGGCCATTCTCTTTAGTCCTGATGCTAATGGAGCTTTACACCTCATCTTTCCACCACAAAAGTAAAATTACTATGCAGTACTGTTCTCTACTGTACTTTCAAATGCATTTTTATTGGTAGGATTCATTAGTACTGTATTGTTTTACAGGTTACAATATTCTTGTTTGGTAGTCTAGTCTTCTAATTACAAACTTTGTCTATGTGTGTTATGACTGAAAAATAAATTTCATAATTCGGAATCTACAGACAATCAACAATAAAGTGCAACCCCCCATCCATTAGCCCATTATTTCAAGGGTTCACTATATATACTTCATTATTACCAAAGTACATCAGATGTTGATAAAATATAGTTACAGTACAGTATTGTGGTTGGTAACACATTTTATGCTTTAATGTCTACATCAGCTTACCACGGTTCTGATAGGTGCTGTTCAATTCTCATTTTAAGTCTTCCTCTCCAATAAGCACTAAAAGATTACAGTTTTTTTATTTCCATGCACTGTTACAGAAATCTGCTTTGTACTACTGTACACTAAAAATAATTAACAAATGCTACACATAGATGGAATATTGAAGGACAAAGTAACACCAAGCAAGGTAAAATCACAATTCACATTGCCAGCTAAAGAACTGCAATTAAACATGAAAAACTGTCAAAATAAGGAAAACTGGACATAACTATTTTATGAATATGTTGATATTATACAGTATTAAGTATTTTATCTTTACTCATATTATCAATTATGTACTTGTATTTATGTAAAGCCAACAGTGGCTACTTCATTTTATAGAAATATGCTATTACACTAAAGGTTATGTAATGTTTCTAATAAAAGTATAAATTAACATTTAAAAGGTGAGAAAGAGAAAAAAAATTGTACTGCATCCAAAATCTAGTATTTTAATAAATGTATCAACCGTATATGCTGTAGTTTGAAACTGGTCAAAATTATAATAAGTAAACAATTAAAAATCACAAACACTCTAAATCTTGAAAAAGAATTTAATCTTGGTCATGCAACAGCTTCGATGCTTGAAATTATAATAATGCCCTTCAACGCAAATTATGCACAATCATAAGCAACTATAGTAAATTAATTTTTATAGCTTCTCTTACGTCTCTTTCTCAGACTTAGTTTCTACTTTTTTCTCTGAAGGTTTCTGAAGTTCCTTCTCTGGGATTGGTTTTTCATCGATGGTTTTAGTTTCATCCGTGGATTCTTCGTTGAGAGTATCAGCACTATAGGGAGGGAGTGGAAGAGGCAAAGTATAACACCTACAAAGATGTGAATCTAGAGCTATATACCGTAGCGTTGCTTATACTGTACACTATAAAGCATCGTACTATAGTAGGATCTTTACGTGGTTGAAGCTGTTAACTACAAAATATTTTGAATAGTCTAATTAGACGAAATTTATACGATTATTATATACAAAAAGCATACAAATTTACTAAAAACTACTTTTAAAGTAATAGAAAATTAGATGTTAAGAGAAAATGTACATGTATATGACTAGGGGTTACTTACCTGGCATTTTTCCCATCCTCAAGCATTGCTTCTTTATCTTTATCTTTTGCTCCTCGCTTCCTGAGAACAGCTGCAGTTAAACCAGCATTATTTGTACAAAAGCAAGTCACATCGACAACCACAGCTATGATGAGTACTGCGATGACTACAATTGCGACGATAATACCAATTCCAAGATCTGATTTCATGGCTTCTTCAGCATTGGGGCCTGAGGGTATGATATAATGAGCAATAACTCACTCAGTGAGCCACCACTACCACTGAAATCTTGACTATTAACATGCACTCTTATATTAATATTACCCAGTAATTTTTAGTGCCAAGTTTTCAGAGCTGGTTAGGGTGAGCCCCATTTCCAAACCTGCCCACATTACATGTCGTCACAAACTTTATAGCATTAATTATGAATACTAAAGTTATTTGAAACCAACTATAATTATTTTGCTGTCTCTAAATTGCGTGTTTACAGTGATTATACTGTATTTATGACTTTGGGAATACAGAGTTCATGTTGCATGCAATGCGGCAAGAATTATATTAATGTATAAATAGTAATTTATTTCTTATATTCTGTAACAGTAACTTGTGTAAAAATTTATCAATCTTATGTTGCAGTATTTTTTTTTAATCTGTCCTTGAAGAGACCAATTAATGGTATCAAATTTATTTAACATGTTAACAAAAAAGAACCCTCCTGCCCATTTGGTATCAGAGAGA
The DNA here is from genome assembly GCF_038502225.1 of Cherax quadricarinatus. NCBI lineage: Eukaryota > Metazoa > Arthropoda > Malacostraca > Decapoda > Parastacidae > Cherax > Cherax quadricarinatus. The sequence goes on along the minus strand of NC_091329.1, from coordinate 14,696,671 downwards.
AAGAGAGAGAGAGAGAGAGAGAGAGGAAAATAGAGTTAATAGTGCAAGAGAACAAGTAGTGAACACTGACAGCCATTACAATAGGAATGATGCTCAAGAGTTAACATATGCTGCAGTAGGGAAATCCGTTTGTAGTACCCTCACTTACACTACTTGGCGCTGCACTGGTGGCTCCCAAGATGGAGGTACGGTGGATGGTAGTACTACTGGCCGACCCTGGCGGGGCAGATGGTAGGCGGCCACCACCCAAGCCTGCCTTACCTAGCGCCCAGTCAGAAAACTGACTATTGAGAGGACATGGGGGGAAAAGGGGGAAAATATGGTGGGGGGGATTGGTGGTTATGTTAGGGAGGGTGGACAGAGAAGGGAAGAGGAGTACAAGTGGCCAATAGGGAATGCAGAGGATTCAGCTTCTAGGTTGAAAAAGAGTTACTTTGGAAGAATTTGTCAGTAGCAGGACTAGACTCTTTTAGATGGCACACAATCTTAAACACTGTAATTTAGAAGAAATGAAAAAGAGGAGGTGTAAATACTGTACTGTACTCTCTAAGTATCCACAAGTTTTGCTTTCACAAATTTACCTATCTACGACTTATTTTACTGTATAGTACATGGACATACATTTACCCATAAGTAATTTGCCCACATGCAAGTCATGTATCAATGAGCTCAACTCGTTAATACATGACCTACATGCGATATTCCATAATCTGTGGGCCAGACAACCAGAAGTAAAAACTTCAATACAGTATTATGAAGATACAACTTTTGTAACTTACACTATATTGTGTAGTGATTTATGAGCTGGACTCCCAGAAACATGAAATTTATACCTGTATGCTATTAAACCATCTTACATATTAGATCCTTAGTGCTTCCCCCTTAAGTAGAATACATATTAGATATATTTTTACTACAACTAATGTAAAATAGTGCCGATGTTTCACTATTGAAATGTCCATGTATGGAGGCTTGCACTGCATCCTACCTTTTTCCTACTGAAATAGAGGAAAAGATAATTGTCTGCAAATTGTTAGTCCATGAGCTTCTCATGGAAGCTAAAAGAGCACAGTAATACCAGCAGATGAATATTTAAATAGATTGGAAAGACAAAACAGAGTCGGTAGAGGTGTTGATAAGAGGTCCATGTTAGAAAGGGTCCCAAGCATCAAGTGTGGTCAGTTCAACCCATTGTACCATTAAACTGTGTGGTCCTAGTAAGCCTAACGATATGCACGCAAATAACGTGTTATGCTTAGCAGCAGCATTACGCACGCACGCATATATGCACAAACACACACAGGAGATAAAAATGTAAGCTATTATTAATGCTAAACAGAGTTAGTATTTCTGGAAATATCAATATAAATTTTTTAACAAAATACAGTACATAAAAAATGCTGAAACATTTCAAACAAAGCAAGTGAAAAAACGCACAGTTGATAAAGGTTGACAAAGCTCTGCCAACAGCACTCAAAATTAACACTGTTCTATGTGGGCAAGATTATACAATTTGAACTTGGCTGTTTAGTTGACCCGTATCTTCGAAGTTTGTGCAGAGCAAGGCGAGTGCTACTACTAATGCATCCCTTATAAGAACAAAAAGGCAGAGTAGAGTGACTGGAACAATACACAAATAACCCACACACAGGAGGAGCTTGTGATAATATTTCAATCCAACCTGGATCATTTACAAAGTCACGCTGCATTCCTTAAAATGCTGTATTGTAATACGATAAAGATTTTTGATTCACAGTAATAGTATAAAATTTTAAATTTCTTATTTGAGTTTAAATTTTACTTTGCATTATATCATACCATAACTATATCCACTATATATATTCATGTAACACCCAGTTATAGCAAGACCATATATTAATCACAAAGACAAGGAACTGAAATGTGGATGAATAATATTTACTTTCTCATCTTCCTTCTGGATTGATTAAAATATGATTTTGAACCCATTAAACTTGATAAGGCTTAATTTTAATAGTAAATGCAAACATAATTAAAATATGTTTAATCCTTAAACTGTGACATACCTGGAAACAAAAATCACTATATTTAAAAAAAAAAAAAAAAAATTGTAGACAGAGTACACAAGCCCTGCTTATACAGCAAGTTAGGTTCCAGGCTACCACTGTAAAATGAATCATAGCCTTTTTTTCACTTTCGAATGCATATGAAACCCTGATAACATGTTTATACCATCATGTTTAAAAAATGCATATACAGTATGGCCCCACTTTACAGCATTTTGCTAATATGGACATTTCAAATTATGACCAAAACTCGCTATACGGCTCCCCCACCCCACCCGGTTTGTTTACATTCTCCGTGAGTGCCGTGTCTCTCCATTATGTCTGGAAACTTTCCAAAATTTCAAGTGCTTTTAAAAGTTATTTCATAATTTATATATACTCTGATAATTATACTTATGTATACCTGTACCTAAAAATACTTACGCACTGTGCTGGCGTGCAGGTACACATTAAAATCACTAAGAGTGTCTTATGTCTCAAGACACCATATTAATAATGATAATACTCAATAATAATCACCGAGTCTCATCAAATGTTGTATATTACGTTAATACAGTGGAACCTCTACTTGCGAGCGTGTCCACGTGCGAGTTTTTCCAAACATGAGCAAAATTTCCACAAGTGAGCAGACCTCAAGGCAGGTTCCTTGACACTGGTGAGGGGCTCTTGCTCTTGATCTTGGGAATTGTATCTCATTTGTTTGTTGGACTATCTTATTGAAACTTGGGCAATGTATGATGTAAAGATGCTTCTTAACGTACACCAAAAATGAAAGAAATCTAAGCATAAATAATGGAGTTCACTTTTCAGCAATTAGCCACCCCTTAGCGGTAATTTTGAATGTTTTTTTTATGGTTGCACGTATTCTCGTTTTTTTTAGTCACATTTGATAGAATGGAAGATATATTACAGAAATAGATATGATTTTAATTGCTTTCACGACAAAAAGTACCTTGAAATAGAGCTCAACCTAGGGGAAATGGGCCACTGCTTGGCTGTTTCAGAGTAAACAAATGACGTCACTGTCCATTCCAATATGCAGTCGTGAATGGGTTGACATTATTTATACAATTATTGCAATAAGGAATAACAGTAAATCTTATATTTTTTGTGTGAATAAAAATTACAAATTATTTATATAATAATAATAATAATATGTATAATAATACATATAATAATAGTATAATAATACAATACAATAACAATAATAATAATAAATGTATAATACATATACAGTGGACCCTTGCCTAACGAACGCATCGCGTAACGTTAAATCTGCCTAGCGATACATTTTTAACGCAAAAATTTTGCCTTGGCTAGCACTAAAAAACTCGCTTAACGCGATTCGTTCGAGACACGTCCACGTGCGGCCTGAGTCCGCCTCACTTGTTCCGTGGGTGCCAGTGTTTACAAGCCAGCCACAGCGGTCGCTTCCAAGCATACAATCAGAACATTTCATATTATCACAGCCTTTTTAGTGATTGCACCTGCAAAATAAGTCACCATGGGCCCCAAGAAAGCTTCTAGTGCCAACCCTACAGGAAAAAGGGTGAGAATTACTATGGATATGAAGAGATCATTGCTAAGTATGAAAGTGGAGTGCATGTCTCCAAGCTGGCCAGGTTGTACACAAAACCCCAATCAACCATCGCTACTATTGTGGCCAAGAAAACGGCAATCAAGGAAGCTGTTCTTGCCAAAGGTGCAACTTTGTTTTCGAAACAGAGATCGCAAGTGACAGAAGATGTTGAGAGACTGTTATTGGTGTGGATAAACAAAAAACAGATAGCAGGAGATAGCATCTCTCAAGCGATCATGTGTGAAAATGCTAGGAAGTTGCATGAGGATTTAATCAGAAAAATGCCTGCAACTAGTGGTGATGTGAGTGAATTTAAGGCCAGCAAATGTTGGTTTGAGAGATTTAAGAATCGCAGTAGCATACATATTGTGATAAGGCATGGTGAGGCTGCCAGTTTGGACCACAAAGCAGCTGAAAAATGTGTGCAGGAATTCAAGGAGTACATAGCCAGTGAAGGACTGAAACCTGAACAAGTGTTTAACCCTTTGAGGGTCGACAGGCCCTCTCCGAGACTCTTCTCAGGGTCGACCAAATTTCAAAAAAAAAAAAAAAAAATTCTCATGAAAAGATAGAGAATCTTTTCCCGATGATAATGACACCAAAAGTATGAAATTTGATGGAAAACTTACTGAATTATGCTCTCGCGAAGTTAACGGTCTCGGCGATGTTTACGCATCAGCGATTTTGCCCACTTTGAGCCCTATTTTCGGCCAATTCCACTGTACTAGTCAACAAAAAACATTAATATTTTGCTAGAACTCTGTTTTTTCTATCGAATGAGTGTAAAAAACGACCCATTTACCGACTTCAACTATCCAGTACAGTGGTCAGAATTTAGCAATTTTGCCAGTTTCACACAAATTTCAAAAGATGCCAATTTCCAAATAGGGTCCAGAATAAACAAGAAAGACATTCCTGGCACTAAAATGACATTTCCTCTGTTCATTAGTCATGTCCCAAGGCCCCTCTTACATTCTTTTGCTTTCCACTTTGAATTTTTATTCTCACAAAAAATATAAGATTTACTGTTATGCAGACTACTGCATTAGTGTAAAAAATTGTATAAATAATATTGGCACACTTGCAAAAGAATATTAGACTCACCAGTTGATGTGTATTGGATACTTGGCATGATTTGTTTACTTTTGAACTTTGGTAAAAATCGAACATTTCTGCTACTTCGAGCTCAATTTCAAGGTACTTTTCATTGTAAAACCAGTCAAAATCATCTCAATTTCTGTAATATGTCTTCCATTCTGTAACATGAGACCAAGAAAACTAGAATACAACAATAAATACCATACGAAAATACAGTGCAAATTCGCTGTTTTATTCCAAAAACACGGTCAAAGTTTTTTATTTCTCATTATGCACTGTGTGCTGCAGGATTCCTTTTATACTGTGCACACTGACCACATAGACCCATTCTTTCATATGTATGCCTACCAGCTTTCTCCCACTAGATATGAGGGCGCTAGAATTTAGGCGTACTAGTATGTCAAAAACCCTGGGCCGTAAGCCGTACTAGTACGGCTGAAACCCTCAAAGGGTTAATTGTGACGAAACAGGCCTGTTTTAGAAGAAAATGCCAAGCAGGACCTACATTACTCAGGAGGAAAAGGCACTCCCAGGACATAAGCCTGTGAAAGACAGGCTTACTCTGTTGATGTGTGCTAATGCTAGTGGTGATTGTAAAGTGAAGCCTTTATTGGTGTATCACTCTGAAACTCCCAGTGTGTTCAGGAAAAACAATGTCCTCAAGGCTAATTTGTGTGTGCTGTGGAGGGCAAACAGTAAGGCATGGGTCATTAGGGACTTTTTCTATGACTGGTTACACCATGCATTTGCCCCCACTGTGAAAATTACCTCCTGGAAAATAAATTGGACCTTAAGTGCCTCCTGGTATTAGACAATGCTCCTGGTCATGCTTCAGACGTGGCAGAGCGCCTTCGGATGTGGAACACTTCCTGCTGTGGTGCCCACGTTATCACTCTGCACGGACTACTCTCCGTGCGGCCTTGTGCACACTTGGGGTGCACACTTTCACTCTACCTGTCCTCCTCAACGGGGAGGGGTTTCGCCCTCTAGACCATCAGGAGATATTGGCTTGTACCTGCTCCTTCTGGCTTCAGGGCGTATCAGAGACATATGATATTAGTCAAGACATTCTTCCACTTTTGTCGATATTCCCTCTCCTAGCACTGGACGGCCGGGCTCGATACGGCGTATGCTGTCAGTGGCCCTGAAACCCCAACAGAAGAAGAAGAAGAAGACGTGGCAGAGCGACTTTCTGCGGAAATGAGCTTCATTAAGGTCAAGTTTTTGCCTCCTAATACCACTCCTCTCCTGCAGCCCATGGACTAGCAGGTCATTTCCAACTTCAAGAAACTGTACACAAACGCTATGTTTGAAAGGCGCTTTGTAGTGACCTCAGAAACTCAATTGAGTTTTGGAGAGATCACTTTAGCATCCTCAATTGTGTAAACATTATAGGTAAGGCTTGGGAGGAAGCGACTAAGAGGACCTTGAACTCTGCTTGGAAGAAACTGTGGCCAGAATGTGTAGACAAAAGGGATTTTGAAGGGTTTGAGGCTAACCCTGGGAATCCTATGCCAGTTGAGGAATCCACTGTGGCATTGGGGAAGTCCTTGGGGTTGGAGGTTAGTGGGGAGGATGTGGAAGAGTTGGTGGAGGAGGACAATGATGAACTAACCACTGATGAGCTGCTATCATCTTCAACAGCAAGAGGCCAGACCTGAGGAAACTGCTCCGGAGGAGGGGATAGAGAAATTGAAGAAGCTGTCTACTTCAAAGATTAAGGAAATGTGTGCAGTGTGGCTTAAAGTGCAAACCTTTTTTGATGAAAATCACCCTCACACAGCTATTGCAAGCCGTGCTGGTGACTATTACACTGACAGTGTTGTGAAACACTTTAGGAATGTCATAAAGGAACGGGAGGTACAGGCCTCTATGGACAGATATGTTGTGCGACAGAGGTCCAGTGACTCTCAAGCTGGTCCTAGTGGCATTAAAAGAAGAAGTAACCCCGGAAAAGGGCTTGCCACCTCAAGTCCTAATGGAAGGGGATTCCCCTTCTAATCATTAACACCATCCACACACTCCCCTCTTATCAATCATCACCAGATCTTCAATAAAGGTAAGTGTCATGTAACTGTGCATGTCTTCTTCAGTTTGTGTTTATTAAAATTAATATTTCATGTGGTAATTTTTTTTTTTCATACTTTGGGGTGTCAGGAACAGATTAATTTGATTTCCATTGTTTCTTATGGGGAAAATTAATTCAGCTAACGATAATTTCGTCTAACGTTGAGCTCTCAGGAACGGATTAATATCGTTAGGCGAGGGTCCACTGTATAATATACAATTATAATAGACGGCAGTGTTTACCACAACAAAGAGGGAGCAGTTGTGGCTGCCTGCACCTGTTACATAATGACATATTTTATTCATTCTAGAGTATATACCATGTTTCTATGTTATTTTTATTGTTTGTTGTCATATTAGATGAACTGTGATACATAAATAAGCCACATAGATGATATTAGCGAAATTATTCATGAAGTATTTTGCCCGGTCTCCAGACAAACTCTTGCCCACCGCTGACACCACCCATACCACCACATGAATGACATATTTTATTAATTTTAGAGTATATATCAGGTTTGTCTGTTATTTATATTGTTTATTGTCATATTAGATGAAGTGAGATAGATAAATAAGCCGTAGAGTTGATATTAGCGAAATTATTGAAGTACAGAATTCCACTGGGACGGATTAATTGCATTTCAATTAATTTAAACGAGGAAAACTGACTCTGCAAACGAGCAAATCCAGTTGTGAGCAAGGTCATGGAACGGATTAAATTCGCAAGTAGAGGTTCCACTGTATACACATTTTCATTTATTCATCCATGATATTTTTTCAAAAATTATATAATAAACATGATATATAACATATAAACATGAAAAATATACTCCACAGTAGAATAAATTAATGTAAGTACAGTGGACCCCCGCATAACGATTACCTCCGAATGCGACCAATTATGTAAGTGCGTTTGTACGTGTATGTTTGGGGGTCTGAAATGGACTAATCTACTTCACAATATTTCTTATGGGAACAAATTCGGTCAGTACTGGCACCTGAACATACTTCTGGAGTGAAAAAATATCGTTAACCGGGGGTCCACTGTACAAGATGTGGTAGCCAGATGACTTGTAAGACTGACAGCAAGAATAACATTTTCTCTAGTCCAACATCAGAGAAAATGTGTGCACTATAATATCACTGGGGTAAACTGGTGTTACACAAGAATGGGAGTGTTCCTCTTTATTTATTCTACTATATCAATGTGGAGACAACTCATACACAACGTAACTTGTACACAAACCAGACGCATTCGCCTGGTTTGTTTACATAACTCCGAGCCTGTCCGCTCTCAAGTACTCGTTCTCTCTCTCTTTTATTCATTTTATCTCGTTTACTCACCTCTAACCCTACATTAAGACTACAAATATTTTAAGATAAGTAATGAGTGAACTGTATATGCATTTGATTGCTCTAGAACACTTTAAATGTCATAGAATATTATGTGTGGGTGGGGTGGCCTGGTATGGTAGCCTGGCTGGCTGCCATACATACTACACTTGATTTCTTACAATAAACACTACTCATCTCACCCTACATTAAGACAAATATTTTAATGTAAGTAATAAGTGTACTATATGTGTATTTTACTTTATTGTTTTTTAATGCCTAGTTCTATTGCTAAGCTAACTTAACGTCCTTCCATCTTACAACAAGGACACCATCATTGTTTTTGAAGCTAAAAGTACCCCTGTCCATACTGTTCCTTTCCATTTGTTTGACAGGCATCAGATCTGGCTTACCACATCTGTTTTCACGTACTGTTCCAGTGTATCTGCAGTTATACTTATCTCTTAGTAGCTTGACCAAAGGTAGACTTGAGAAGAAATTGTCAGCATAGATTGCTGATGTGTTGGTCTTGTTCATAGTTGCTGCAAGTACCAGAACAATCTTTGTACTTATTGGAAGTTTAGTTTCTTCCTGTGGAAGCTTTATGGGATGGCAGTCAAAAGTTGGTGTGCCTTGATACATGAGTATATCATGTATGATTCCATCTTCACTTGCACGACAAAAAAGTTTGAAACCCCACTTATCTGGTTTGGTTTTGATGTACTGCCTTAGGTTCCCAGCAGTTTTACCCTTGAAACCAACCATGACTTCATCAATAGATTGCTTGGGTGTAGCTGGAACTTTCAAGCAAGCATTAGTTAGTGCAGTGTAAAGAGGCCTTACTTTGTGGAATCTGTCATTATCCTTTTCTGTGTTGTCATTGAAATGAATAGTACGTCTAAGTAACCTAAACCTCTTAGACCCCATGGCTTCTGCAACCTGGGGGATCCTAAATGCACTTTTCCAATAGTCTTCGAGTGAAGGTAATGGAACAATACCCATGAACAACAAAATACCTATGAACCTCATGATCTCTTCAGAATCTGTTGAAAAATTATTATTTATGTTTTTTTGCTTGGAATACAAATTTGTTTGATATGCTATGTTATCTACCATGTCTGGAGTAAAGAAAATACGAAAATACTCATATGGAGACCTAATTACAAGAGGCTTTTCATGTTTATATGCCGGCAAAGGATCATTTTTGATGTCAACCTGGGACCACTGAGATGGACCTTGAAGAGCAATATCTTCATAAATATCTTCCTCATCAGGGTACTCCTCCATCGTAATACCTTTCTTTTTCTTCACTAATTTCTGCTTTTTGGCTGGCCTTTCTTCCTCCTCATCATCACTTGACACCTCTGCATCCAGTGGCAAATATTCATCATCACTATCCAGCAATTCTGGGTCATCTACTTCTGGTTCTGAGTCACTGTCCTCCAAAATGCAGACATATTTTGACCTGGTGCTGGAGGGCTCTCCATAAAACAACTTCTCATTGATCTGGAAGGACAATAAAAACCTTCTGTATAGATCCAGACCACTACAGAATTCATATATACAATAGAATTTTTTTTATAAATATTTATTTTACTGAAATTGTACTATGTCACATCTCGGGCAGCCATGAAAATTTGTGGGCTTCCTTTGTTGCACTTTTTTCAACTGCATGCTACACTCACATTATGCTTCACAGGGACTTTATATATATATCAAAATATGCCTAAACTATTCATGTATGCACTAAACACAACAATAAGTACTTACCGACATTGTAGAGGGTAAAATCCAAGAGTATATTAGTGACACTGGATGGAAAAAACCCACTCTGGGCGATGCCAAGTCACAAGTGTTTATGTTTTGTTCTCTCAACCAATGGGAAGGTGGCAAACGCCATCACCACTTAGCTGAAGCGACTCAGGGAAGTCTTGTGATTGGTTAGAATTAAAGAACGGGAATCCAGATGCGCGGCGCGTGTAGGATGACACGCGCAAACTTGCACGTGTTTAAGCTAGAAAATTTTAGAGCCTGCCCGATAAAGGGTTAATATATGTTAGTGTAAACTACATACTGTACAGTGCACACATTACTTACCTTAAAATATTTTTGTCCTTGGCTTATAATGAGAGGTGAATATATTTACTGTAGGAAGTGTGAATAAATAAAGAATGGGTATAACTGAAAACCACTGTATTAGCAAAATGCCATAAAGCGAAGTGCTGTAAAGCAGGGCCCTCCTGTATTTTTTCTGAGTACAATAAAGAAACATGAAGGCAGATAACTTAAGGTTTTGCAGTGTGTTGAACTTGGCAAAAAATTATCACATGTGGGCAACATTAGCATAAATGCACATAGCAGTATTTAATTTTCTAATTTCTGCTAACTTATTATTTTTTGTTTTCTCAATATCTAAAACTATGTATACTCTACTCTGTTATGATAACAGCTCATTCAAGGTGTTTCAATACTGTACTCCAATTGCAACATTCACTATAAATTGGTACAAATATTTTGTTTATCTTATTTTAGTTAGCTTTGTCTTCTTACACTATGTACAAGGAAATCTTATATTTACAATTGTTTCCAGGTGTGATACTCCTCCAAACAGGGAATTAACTCAGTGGTTATCCTGACAAGGAAGAAAAAAGTCTACATATTGTAGTGTGTACTCTTTGATAGCATGCTACTGTTAGAATGATGAAATTGTGATAAATTTAGAACAATTAAGGTATTCTGGCAGTTTCACAACTGTTTGCTGGTGAGGTAGGACATGTGTCCTGGTTGCATTGCTTATACAGGTCCGCCATCACAAATCCGGCAATCGGTTATTTGGTTCCTTCAGTTATTCGGCACTAATTTTGGCTAGCATAATTTCAAATTTCCAGGGCTGCCACACCAACCTGCTGGTACTGTTTGGTGGCGCTACTTGCTGCATAAGTCATTCCAATTTCTTTTTCTCCATTTATTGTTTTAACCTGCTTACTTTTAGCCCTAGTCATGGTTCCAGTGAATAAAAGAAATGCTTCTTATTATCTAAAGCACCGACACAGTACATTGTTCATTAAAGATAAGGTGGCTTTGAAGCCACTGTCGGTTGTCATGAGCTCAGTCTCATGAAGCAGGAGAATATGCTTTATTATTACGCTAATATCAACTACAGCTTATTTGCCTATCACAATTGATCTAATATGACATAAATAACATAAAACATGTTAAATATTCCAGAATGAATATTTGGCATAACACCGAGCAGTTCGACGGAGGTACGAAGTGGATATGGTATACAAATACCATTCTCCTACCTCTGTCTTGGTGGCTTACATTAGAGAAAACGGAGTGTAACACAGGGCTAACTGTGATATACACTCGTACTGCACCATAAACCTGAAACAAAAAAGTTATTTTCTCTCTATAGATTATCACACATAGCAGCATATGTGTAGATAACCTAGGATAACCCAAAAAAAGTCAACATGGCTTATTTTTAGTACCTGGCTTGGGTTAGCCATATATGATTTTTGGTAAATATTCGATTCCCAGCCAGGGTAGAAACATTAGGTGTTTCTTTACACCTGTTGTCTATGTTTACTCATCAGTAAATGGGTACCTGGGTGTTAGCCGACTAGTTTGGGTGTTATCCTGGGGCAATGACCTAATTTTCTTGAAATACTCTGCATAACAAGCGGCTTTCTATACAGTAGCATGTCACTGATGTCAGCTAGGCCTGTATACCTTGTACATGTACGTGTAGTAAATAAAGACATTATTATTTTCTCAGTTGTTTGTTGGGTTATCTTATTCAAACTTGGGCAATGTATGATGGAAAGATACTTCTTCATGTACACCAGAAATGAAAGAAATCGGACCATAAATAGCGGAGTTCACTTCTCAGTCATTAGCGGCCGCTTAGCGGTATATTTTTGTATGGTTGTTATGGTTATATTCTCATTTTTTCGGTCTCATTTGATAGAATGAAAGATATATTACAGAAATAGATATGATTTTGATTGCTTTCATGACGAAAAGTACCTTGAAATTGCACTCACAGTAGCGAAAATCTTCTATTCTTTAGCGTAGCTCAAGAGTAAGCAAATGACGTCACTGTCCAATACCTGTCCGCCTGCCAGTCCAATACGGAGTCAATAATGGCTTGACATTATTTATGCAATTATTACAATAATGCAGCAGTCTGCATAACAGTAAATCTATTTTTTTTTTTTTGTGAATAAAAATTCCAAATGAAAAGCAAGAGTAATATAAGAGGGGCCTGTAGCCATGACTAATGAACAGAGAAAATGTTATTTTAGTGCCAGGAATGTCTGCATTGTTTATTCTGGACCCTATTTTGAAATTGGCATCTGTTGAAATTTGTGTGAAATCGGTCAAACTGCTAATTTCTGACCACTTTATTGGGTAGTTGAATTAAGTGAATGGGTGGTTTCTTGTACTCAGTTGACAGACTAGAAGTAAATAAGTTTATTCAGGTATCCACAAATAGTTACATAGATTATCATACATAGCAGTGTATGTATAGAGAACCTAGGATAACCAAGAAAAGTCAGACAAAGTGACTTATTTCCAGTACCTGGCTTGGGCTTGCCATATATGATTTTTGGTAAATATTTTTTTTTTCTCAGTTGTTGGTTGGGCTATAACATTGAAACTTGGGTAATGTATGATAGAAAGATGCTTCTTAACGTACAACAAAAATAAAAAAAAGATGGTAGTAGGTTGGTAGACAGCAACCACCCAGGGAGGTACTACCGTCCTGCCAAGTGAGTGTAAAACGAAAGCCTGTGATTGTTTTACATGATGGTAGGATTGCTGATGTCTTTTGTCTGTCTCATAAATATGCAAGATTACAGGTATGTCTTGCTACTTCTACTTACACTTAGGTCACACTACACATACATGTACACATTTATTTATACACACTCATCTGAGTTTTCTTTGATTTTATCTTAATAGTTCTTGGTCTTATTACTTTTCCTTTTATATCCATGGGGAAGTGGAACAAGAATCTTTCCTCCTTAAGCCATGCGTGTTGTAAAAGTCAACTAAAATGCTGGGAACAATGGGCTAATAACCCCTTTTCCTGTAAAGATTACTAAAAAGAATAAGAAGAAGAAAATTGTCAAAGTGGGAAGTCTGAATGTGCGTGGATGTTGTGCAGATGATAAGAAAGAGATGATTGTGGATGTTATGAATGAGAAGAAGCTGGATGTCCTGGCTTTAAGTGAAACAAAGCTGAAGGGGGTGGGAGAGTTTCAGTGGAGAGGAATAAATGGGATTAGGTCAGGGGTTTCAAATGGAGTTAGAGCTAAAGAAGGAGTAGCAATAATGTTGAAGGATAAGCTATGGTAGGAAAAGAGGGACTATAAATGTATTAATTCAAGGATTATGTGGAGTAAAATAAAGACTGGATGTGAAAAGTGGGTTATAATAAGCGTGTATGCACCTGGAGAAGAGAGAAGTGTAGAGGAAAGAGAGAGATTTTGGGAAATGTTGAGTGAATGCGTGGGGAGTTTTAAACCAAGTGTGAGAGTAATGGTGGTTGGGGATTTCAATGCTAAAGTGGGTAAAAATGTTATGGAGGGAGTAGTAGGTAAATTTGGGGTGCCAGGGGCAAATGTAAATGGGGAGCCTTTAATTGAGCTATGTGTAGAAAGAGATTTGGTAATAAGTAATACATATTTCATGAAAAAGAGGATAAATAAATATACAAGGTATGACGTAGCATGTAATGAAAGTAGTTTATTAGATTATGCATTGGTGGATAAAAGGTTGATGGGTAGGCTCCAGGATGTACATGTTTATAGAGGGGCAACTGATATATCGGATCATTATTTAGTTGTAGCTACAGTTAGAGTAAGAGGTAGATGGGAAAAGAGGAAGGTGGCAACAACAAGTAAGAGGGGAGGTGAGAGTGTATAAACTAAGGGAGGAGGAAGTTTGGGTGAGATATAAGCGACTATTGGCAGAAAGGTGGGCTAGTGCAAAGATGAGTAGTGGGGGGGTTGAAGAGGGTTGGAATAGTTTTAAAAATGCTGTATTAGAATGTGGGGCAGAAGTTTGTGGTTATAGGAGGGTGGGGGCAGGAGGAAAGAGGAGTGATTGGTGGAATGATGAAGTAAAGGGTGTGATAAAAGAGAAAAAGGTAGCTTATGAGAGGTTTTTACAAAGCAGAAGTGTTATAAGAAGAGCAGAGTATATGGAGAGTAAAAAAAGGTAAAGAGAGTGCAAAAGGAGAGCAGATGATGGAGTGGGAGAGGCACTGTCAAGAAATTTTAATGAAAATAAGAAAAAATTTTGGAGTGAGTTAAACAAATTAAGAAAGCCTAGGGAAAGTATGGATTTGTCAGTTAAAAACAGAGTAGGGGAGTTTGTAGATGGGGAGATGGAGGTATTAGGTAGATGGCGAGAATATTTTGAGGAACTTTTAAATGTTAAGGAAGAAACAGAGGCAGTAATTTCATGCACTGGTCAGGGAGGTATACCATCTTTTAGGAGTGAAGAAGAGCAGAATGTAAGTGTGGGGGAGGTACGTGAGGCATTACGTAAAATGAAAGGGGGTAAAGCAGCTGGAACTGATGGGATCATGACAGAAATGTTAAAAGCAGGGGGGGATATAGTGTTGGAGTGGTTGGTACTTTTGTTTAATAAATGTATGAAAGAGGGGAAGGTACCTAGGGATTGGCAGAGAGCATGTATAGTCCCTTTATATAAAGGGAAAGGGGACAAAAGAGACTGTAAAAATTATAGAGGAAGTTTACTGAGTATACCAGGAAAAGTGTACAGTAGGGTTATAATTGAAAGAATTAGAGGTAAGACAGAATGTAGGATTGCGGATGAGCAAGGAGGTTTCAGAGTGGGTAGGGGATGTGTAGATCAAGTGTTTACATTGAAGCATATATGTGAACAGTATTTAGATAAAGGTAGGGAAGTTTTTATTGCATTTATGGATTTAGAAAAGCATATGATAGAGTGGATAGAGGAGCAATGTGGCAGATGTTGCAAATATATGGAATAGGTGGTAAGTTATTAAATGCTGTAAAGAGTTTTTATGAGGATAGTGAGGCTCAGGTTAGGGTGTGTAGAAGAGAGGGAGACTACTTCTCGGTAAAAGTAGGTCTTAGACAGGGATGTGTAATGTCACCATGGTTGTTTAATATATTTATAGATGGGGTTGTAAAGGAAGTAAATGCTAGGGTGTTCGGGAGAGGGGTGGGATTAAATTTTCGGGAATCAAATTCAAAATGGGAATTGACACAGTTACTTTTTGCTGATGATACTGTGCTTATGGGAGATTCTAAAGAAAAATTGCAAAGGTTAGTGGATGAGTTTGGGAATGTGTGTAAAGGTAGAAAGTTGAAAGTGAACATAGAAAAGAGTAAGGTGATGAGGGTGTCAAATGATTTAGATAAAGAAAAATTGGGGAGGAGGAGTATGGAAGAAGTGAATGTTTTCAGATACTTGGGAGTTGACGTGTCGGCAGATGGATTTATGAAGGATGAGGTTAATCATAGAATTGATGAGGGAAAAAAGGTGAATGGTGCGTTGAGGTATATGTGGAGTCAAAAAACGTTATCTATGGAGGCAAAGAAGGGACTGTATGAAAGTATAGTAGTACCAACACTCTTATATGGGTGTGAAGCTTGGGTGGTAAATGCAGCAGCGAGGAGATGGTTGGAGGCAGTGGAGATGTCCTGTTTAAGGGCAATGTGTGGTGTAAATATTATGCAGAAAATTCGGAGTGTGGAAATTAGGAAAAGGTGTGGAGTTAATAAAAGTATTAGTCAGAGGGCAGAAGAGGGGTTGTTGAGGTGGTTTGGTCATTTAGAGAGAATGGATCAAAGTAGAATGACATGGAAAGCATATAAATCTATAGGGGAAGGAAGGCGGGGTAGGGGTCGTCCTCGAAAGGGTTGGAGAGAGGGGCTTGGACTTCCAGCAAGCGTGCGTGAGCGTGTCAGATCGGAGTGAATGGTACTTGGGACCTGATGATCTGTTGGAGTGTGAGCAGGGTAATATTTAGTGAAGGGATTCGGGGAAACCGGTTATTTTCATATAGTCGGACTTGAGTCCTGGAAATGGGAAGTACAATGCCTGCACTTTAAAGGAGGGGTTTGGGATATTGGCAGTTTTGAGGGATATGTTGTGTATCTTTATATGTGTATGCTTCTAAACTGTTGTATTCTGAGCACCTCTGCAAAAACAGTGATAATGTGTGAGTGTGGTGAAAGTGTTGAATGATGATGAAAGTATTTTCTTTTTCTTTTTTGGGTCACCCTGCCTCGGTGGGAGACGGCCGACTTGTTGAAAAAAAAAAAAAACTTCTCAGCCATTAGCCGCCTCTTTGCAGTGTATTTTCGTATGGTTTTTATGGTTGTATTCTCATTTTTTTGGACTCATTTGATAGAATGGAAGATATATTACAGAAATAGACATGATTTTGATTGCTTTCATGACAAAAAGTACCTTGAAATTGAGCTCAAAATAGCGGAAATGTTCAATTTTTGCCGATGTTCAATGAACTGTGCAAGTCAAGTTGGTTAATTTTATTAAGTGTATTCTAACCTAACCACTGTAATTCGGCAAACTCAGTAATCCGGCACACTACAGGTCCCAATGATGCCAGATTTGTGATGGAGGACCTGTACATTGTTTCTGAAATAGTGTTCTCAATATGCACTACATGGACCTGCCTGGTCCTAGGTTTTTTTTTTTTTTCCAGATGTGAGGTGGTGGTAGCAATCCAAACAGTTAAGCTGAGGACTAAAATGGAGGCAGGCAGCAAATACGAAGCCACAAAAATTATCGTACAAATCAGAAACAGCCTGGTTCCCACCATACTAGTACTACTATATCACAAACAGTTTAAGGGTTAAAAATAAAAAATAAAATAAAATATAAAATTATCTTGGAGTTTTTAATACATAGGACAGGAATATGGCACTAGCAACATGATGGTAAGAAATTCAAAGTTTGTAGGTCAAAAATATTCCAAAGACTTTTGTCAAATTTGTGTATAATGCACATAAAGTATTATATTTTCAAGAATGAAGAACATGCTACAATATCAAATCATCAGAATGTACTAGTACCTTAACAATGCATTTCCAATTTACTAGGATACTATGTGTGTTCTTTTCAATAGAAAAAATAAATAATGCTTTGATAAAAGGAGGAGATGAGAGAAAACTCTTAGACTATACACTTTGACTGCAAATTCAACACTTACATCCAACACACATCTACAAAAACTTTCAAAACTGTGGGCATTCCTTCTAAAATACACTACAGTACTACACTCCACAAATGTTACTCTCTAATCTATCTCTTCCTTGCTTGTGGCATCTGAGTATGGGAATCTACAATAGCTAATCAAATAAATCACTCATCCAACAAAAATCAGTTAGAATGATTATTCAGTCTGATTCCAGATACCCCCCCCCCCACTATTCAAAACATTCACACCTACCAGGCAAGCTATACATAGTACACGACACCTAATTCAAACATCAGCCCAGCACACTCACCCAATACTAGAAACAAGTATCTCTTTGATATACCACATGTTTGATTCAACCTATCAAACTCCATGCAAATAAAAGGCCCTAAAACTTGGAACTCCCTGTTAAAAGTTGATAAAAGATATTTGTCAACTGCTTCAAATATAGTGATAAAAAGGACCATATTATTTTTATGTAAATTTTGTATAGATTAATTACTTGTTTATCCAATTCAAATCAGTATTTATACATGTCTGTGCATATACTTAGTGACGTACTCATTTACTGATGCCCTGGACTTATGACGGGCTCCCTGACCAGTATGCATACCTAAATAATGTATTTTAGAGCTGATTTCCTTTATTCTGTTTATTACAGCATACAGTACACTACTGTATGAACATTTAAAAATATACTAAAAATGTTATAAATGGTGCATAGGTGACATTAAAACAATATCAAAGATGGTTGACACAAACCCACTATTATAGTATGCTTCTTGCTTAGCGACGAATTCGTTTACCGACATGGTCTTAGGAATGAAACTCCGTTGTTAAGTAAGGAGAGGCTGTATTAATACCTAAATAATGTATATTAGAGCTGATTTCCTCTATTCTGTTTATTTCAATATATAGTACACTACTGTATAAACATTTAAAAATATACCAGAAATGTTATGAATGGTGCAAAGGTGATATTAAAACAATATCAAAGATGGGTGAAACAAACCCACTACCATTGTAGTGTACTACTCACTTAGCGATGAATTCATTTAACGATCTCTTAGAAATGGAACCTTGGTTTTCGTTTTTAATTCGTTTCAGAGTTTGACGAAAACGAAATTCGACGAAAACTAAAGCAATATTTCCCATAGGAAATGATGTAAATCCAATTAATCCATTCCAGACACCCAAAAATACATTTTATAGAGAATAACTATAGTTTTACATACAGAAAACAGGAATAGATATAAAGCACTAATTTAATGGATAAATGAACATTTAACCCTTTGACTGTTTTCGACGTATAAATACGTCTTACGAGCCAATGTTTCTGACGTATATATACTCAATAATTCTAGCGGCTTCAAATCAAGCGGGAGAAAGCTGGTAGGCCCACATGTGAGAGAATGGGTCTGTGTGGTCAGTGTGCACCACATAAAAAAAAATCCTGCAGCACACATTGCGTAACGAGAAAAAAAAAAACTGATCGTTTTTTTGGAATAAAACGCCGACTTTGAGGTGTATTTTCGTATAGTATTTATCGTTGTATTCGCATTTTCATGGTCTTAGGTGATAAAATGGAAAACATATTACAGAAATAGAGATGATTTTCATTACTTTGACAATGAAAACGACCTTGAAACTGAGCTCAAAGTAGCGGAAATGTTCGATTTTTACCAATGTTCAGGAGTAAATAAATCACACCACACGTCCAATACACGTCAACTGGGGAGTCTAATATTCTTTCACTAGTGCACTGATATTATTTATACCATTTTTACAATAATGCAGTAGTCTGCATAACAGTAAATTTTGTATTTTTTTGTATGAATAAAAAATCAAAATAGAAAGCAATAATAATATAAGAGGGGCCTAGAGATGTGACTAATGAACAGAGCATATGTTATTTTAGTGCCACGAATGTCTACCTTGTTTATTCTGGACCCTATTTTGAAATTGGCATCTTTTTTTAGTTTGCGTGAAATTGGCCAAATTGCCAATTTCTGACCACCATATTGGGTAGTCCAAATTAGTAAATGGGAGGTTTCTTGTACTCAGCTGATAGATAAAATGGAGTTCTAAAGAAATAGCTATGAGTTTGGTCAACTGGAATTGGCTGAAAATAGGGCTCAAAGTTCGCGAAATCGCCGATACGCATATGTCGCTGAGACCGCTAACTTCGCGGGAGCATAATTCCATGAGTTTTCGACCAAATTTCTAACTTTTGGTGTCATTACCATTGGGAAAAGATTCTTTATCATTTCATAAGAAAAAATAATTTTTTTTTTTTTTTTCAAAAATTGAGCGACATAGAATGACAATTTCAGAAAGGGGCCTGAAACAGTCAAAGGGTTAAATCAGTTTTACCTTTATTGAAAACTCGTGTTGGCGTATGGAAGACTAGAGGGAGGAGAGTTTATTGTTTGGAAGGGGAATCCCCTTCCATAAGGCCTTCAGGTATCAAGTCCCTATCTGGGGTTACTTCCCTTCTTTATCTTTTACTGGCACTAGGACCAGCTTGAGAGTCACTGTACCCCTGTTGTACAAAAAATCTGTCCAGAGAGATCTGGGGCAGGTAGCCAGTAGATGTAGGTATGTAGTCCACTTGGGCTACATACCTACACCTACATAGCTACATGATATTTAATGCGGCCCAGAGCAATATTATTACCATTGACATACCATGTTCACTGAGTTTAATCGTTTCTAGCAACTACCTTTAGATGCCATCATAAACAAAGGGAGAAGTAATGAATAATTCATGCCGAGAATTGTAAACAGCCTTATGTATTCAGGGTGGTTACAGGGCCAATGTACATTCATACACTTTTTCTCTGAAGCTGGACCAGAGAAAACATGTTTTCCTTCCACTACCACCCCTCCATAGCATATAAACATTGCATGTTTATATGCTATGTAATGTGTTTCTTGTATAGTTTTGAAGAATATATCATAGATGGATTAATGAAAATGTCTATATTAACGTAAAATAAGACATTTAATGTACCCAAGAGTGATTATTACTATGGCGTTAAGACTAGAGGGACACTCTTAGTGAAGGAGTAACAAAGGCACATTTATATGCTATGTAACGTGTCTCATATAATTTTGAAGAAAATATCATAGCTGGATTAATGAAAATGTCTATATCAATGTAAAGTAAGACATTTAATGTACCCAAGAGCAAGTCACAAACGTATGAGCAGCCCAGGCAGATGCATCTGATATATACGATTTCCAGATGGAGGTACAAAATCCGGACCAAAACTTCGCCCAAAAAAGTGTTCTAAATCTGAATTGTACAATATGTAGACCGTACGAAAACCGGAGTTCCACTGTATGTGCACGTGCACACGCACGTATGAATGTGTCGAAAAGAACATACATAATTTTTTTTTACTATACTGTACTTTTTTCCATGAGCTATAACATAGGCCATGCATAAACAAAATACAAATTTACCCCTCTGGAACTTAACAGAAAAATCCAATGTAAATTAAAAAAAAAAAAAAAAGGTTTAACTATAGTACACAGAACTATGCTAGTTCACAGACATTACTTGGAGGGTAAACAAAACTAGAATACACTAAGTGAATGAAGCACATAAGATATTACACCAGGAAAGAAAAATATTGTAGGAAAGTTGGAAGTTGACAATTATCTTCATATGTTGTAACAAAAGGAAGAGACTTTCTGAAACAATCTACAGATGACTAACATATAATAAGCACCAGGACTTCAAAACTGGGAGATAGGGAGTTGGAAGTTTTTAATAAGGTTGAATCTTGGTGGGGCAAGAGAAATATTCTATACAGGATATTGTTTGGTTGGAAACTTAGAATAGTCACTCTGGGGAGTGGCAGTTTCTGTTTTGTCTAATCCATATCTCTGGTGCTGTATTTCAAACTTTCTTCAAGAGGTGGCAATAAGAAAGATGCTAATAGCAGCTTTATCTAAACATATTTGCTTGATCTAGCCTGTTCTAAGTTTATAGGACCTGTTTGCATGTATTCTTCCACTTTTTCTTTTTTTTATGTTATTAGACAATTAGCTTCCTTGTAAAATACCTCTTACAATGTCTGCCACCTTTTATCCTCCATTATTTATTACTCTCCATTTAATAATACCAGATACACTTTATTTCCGCTTGATTTTAAATATTCTCTCATTCCCTGTAACTTTTTTTTCTTTCCATAGGTCAGGGATGGAAATAATGTGCATATACCAAATCCTTTCTTCATGATACAGTATTATGGAATGTCTCCAGTTTACTATCTGGTTGGGAAGAGGATTACTTAAGATTACTGACCAGAAACCAAAACAATGTTTGAAATCTGGAGACCTGGCATGGGTATGTCAATGTCTCAAAGAGAAGTTTGAAATATATACTGTGGGTATTAAATAGCAATCTTAATAACAAAGAAGCTATTGTGATTGCCAAATAAATGCAATGTATGTGTAATTCACAGGAGAGGTATGGGTTTCAATAAGGGTGTGGTGGAAGCATCATTAACCCTTTCAGTGGCCATCACTTAGGACTACATCACTGAGGCCAAGGTCCCCCATGTAGTTCTACAGCATGAGGTCAGTTCAGATAAGCTGTGAATGGTAAATTCTGGCCTACATACAAGAGAATGGGTCTGTGCAATGAGTGTGCAGAGTATAAAGAAAAATCCTGCCTCACATGGTGCACAATGGGAAAAATAGAATTCTGACTGTTTATGCTGAGATGTTTTCTCAGATGGCCTTTATCGTTTTATTGGCCATTTCTTGGTATCATTTGAAAGAATGGAAGACATACTATTGAAAAAATGATTTTGATTGGTTTCAGGACCAGAAGTATCTCAAAACTGAGCTCAAAGTAGCAGAAGAACTTTATTTTTGTCGATATTCCCTAGGACAGGAAAGGCCCCCATACCCCCGAGTATGTTTTATGGGTTTTTAATACGTCTAGTTTAATTACTGGGACACTGTAAACCATGACCAATTATTCCTGGATATATTTTATTATCGAACAGAGTAAATCTTCTATATTTGTATGATTATGAATTGAAAATGGAAGGCAAGTGTAATATAGAAGAGTCCTAGGGATGTTATAATGAACAGAAGAAATGTTCTTTTTAAACTGGTACTTTTTTAAATTTGTGTGAAATTGGCAAAAATAACCTACTTTTGTGCATTTTATAAGGTACTTGAAAGGGGTATTTCTTGTGCTCAACTAATAGAATGGAAGGCATACTAGTGAAATAGCTGAGAACTGGGTTGAAAGAAGCAGAGGAAATAACATACAATAGGCCTCAGTGAGCAAAATCGCTGATGCATAAATTGCGCCGAAACCTCTAACTTTGCGTAATTACATTAATTTACCATCAAACTTCATACTTTTGGTATAGTTACCTTCAGAAAAAGATTCTCTTCCATTACAGAAATATTAATTTTGAGGAGCTGGACAGTGAAAGAGTTAAAAGCTCTAAGACTTAATCAAGACACTAGGCACTAAACAAAACATCGTGTACAGTGCGAAACGTCATGAGAAAATATATCTTAATAGACAAGCTTTCAGCAACTAATTCTAATTTCTTGTAGTCACTATCTGTACAGACTTATCACAAAACATAATCAAGTTGAGATTTTTTTGGAGAAGTTTTTTTCAAGCTACTAGTTAGCCTTCATTAAGATTTATTCTTTTCATTCTTTAGTGATAAATAAAAGTTCAATCTTATGAATATCTTGTATTTCCAAACAATTTGTACAATATCTTAATTACATTCAGCATCAGAGTAAGTGGGCAACTGGTCCTTAGTGAAAGGTGGTTCTGATTGTTGCCTGCACTAAAAGAAGTAACCAGCAAAAGAAAGGTAGAGAAACAGTATTGTATGAACCACCACAACTAGTACCAGGGATGAGAGAGCCGAGGCAGCAGGTCCAAATAAAAAGCAGGTTGAGAAGGAAAATAGACTGGAAGTCATGTATTGCTAGTATGCATTGCAACTAGGTAGTATGATTGCATAGTAAAACTGTTGCGTATGTGAGGTAAAGAAGATTTTTCAGCACCACTTTGCAGAATGCGATACAACTCGTCACAAATCAAATGGAATTAATGCTCTACTTTCATGTGAAAACCTATGTAAATCCCAGAATCAACCAAACTAGTGTATTCTTCCATGAATACAGTGAAGTACGGTATATACTTCTTTTCATGTTACTCTAACTTTCGGCTCCTCTTGTCTATTATTATTTTACTCTTTTTGAATTCTTATAGAAGTTTGGAATTTTGCTCTCCCCTCACATTTTGTATATACAGTGTGCTACACCATTGAAATCTCCCATTATGTTGTTTATGGATCATAAAAAAAATGTTACAAAAAAAATTTTATGGCATGTTGAGGTTTCACAAATATAGCCTAACTCGCAATTCTGCAGCAAAACTGTATACAGTAGGGTCCCACTTATACGGCGGGTTAGGTTCCAGGCTACTGCCATAAAGTGAATCAGTTTTTTCATAACACATTTACACTACCATATATTAAGTTATCAACAGAACTAGGCCTTAAGAACATAAGAAAGAAGGAACACTGCAACAGGCCTACTGGCCCAATTCTCCCACTGGCTTAAGTCAATGCCTTAACCTAGTCAGGTCAGTCACAGTCACTTAAACTGTCCAAACACAGACCTACGTTCACGTGTGTAGCGCTCCGACCTTGATTTTCCCAATTTGAAAGCATGTAAAAAAAAAGTAGATCTACGTTCGGAGCCCTCCACACGTGGACGTAGATCTACATTTGGACAGTTTAAGGGTTAAGGGAGGAGCATGGCATCTGACCTAGCAGCACAAGCTAGTCAGGTCCAACTCACACCCACTCGTGTATTTATCCAACCTATTTTTAAAACTACACGTTTTAGCTTCTATGACAGTACTCGGGAGTTTATTCCACTTGTCCACAACTCTATTACCAAACCAATGCTTTCCTATATCCTTCCTGAATCTGAATGTTTCCAACTTAAAACCATTGCTGTGAGTCCTGTCTATGCTAGATATTTTTAGCACGCTATTTACATCCCCTTTATTAATTCCTGTTTTCCATTTATACACCTCAATCATATCCCCCCCCCCCAATTCTATGCCTTTCTAGAGTGCAGATTCAGGGGACTCAGCCTATCCTCATAGGGAAGATTTCTGATACATGGGACCAACTTTGTCATCCTCCTTTGTACGTTTTCCAGTGCATTTATATCCATTCTGTAATACGGTGACCAAAACTGTGCAGCATAATCTAAATGAGGCCTAACCAAAGATATACAGTGGAACCTCAAAAATCGAACTTAATCCGTTCCAGGAGATAGTTCTAAACTCGAAGAGTCTGAAATTCGAAGCAATATTTCCCATAAGAAATAATGGAAATACAATTAATCCATTCCAGAAACCCCAAAATATTCACAAAAAATACATTTTATAGAGATTAATAACAGTTTTACATACAACAAATACTATAGCTTTTAATTATGTATAGTAATACATATAAAATAACATTTTTACTTACCTTTATTGAAGATAGGTGATGGCATCTGGAAGATAGGGAGGAGAGAGGGAGTTAGGGTTAGTGTTTGGAAGGAGAATCCCCGTCCATGAGGACTTCAGGTAAAGCCCTCTCTGGGGTTACATCCCTTCTCTGTCTTTTAATGCCACTAGGACCAGCTTGAGAGTCAATGGACCTCTGTCTCACAAAATAACTGTCCACAGTCCTCTGTTTCTGGCGCCTCTTTAACATTTCCCTAAAATGGGACATGGTTCTATCACTGAACTTGTTGCAAAGATGGCTTGTTTCAGCTTGCTCAGGGTGGTACTTCTGCACAAACATTTGGACATCATTCCACTTGGCACAAATCTCCGAAGAAGGCACCTCATCCACTCCCTATATTAACACCTTTCGCAACATCAGCTTCCTTGATTTGTTCTTTCTTTGACAGGATAGAACCGATGGTTGACTTGTTTTTCCCATACATCCTGGCAAGCTCAACAAGTCTCGCACCACTCTCATACTTCTGTATTATTTCCTTCTTCACATCTATGGTGTTTTTCACTTTCTTTACCACCGGGGTACCACTAGCAAGTTTCTTTGGGCCCATGGTAGCTTATTTCACAGTCCCACAAGCACTAAACACAACGAAATAATCGTAAAATGCGTGAATGAGAGCGCAGGTTAGTGTTCACTCAAGCATAAACAAAGCTAGACTGCTCAAGGCGCCTGCACGGGGACGCGGACAGAGTGGGCGGCAGACTGGTCCCATACCCGGCGGTCCAAAAATAGGGGCGCATTCGATAACAGGGACACAGTTTGTCCGAAAAAATTGTCCTATTTTCGAAACGTTTGATTTTTGAGGTTCCACTGTATAGAGTTGAAGAACAACATGAGGACTTCTATTATTTATACTTCTTGATATGAAGCCAAGGATTCTGTTAGCTTTATTGTGAACACTTATGCACTGTTGTCTTGGTTTCAGATTACTGCCAACCAGAACTCCTAAATCCTTTTCACAATCCGTAATATTAAGATCTGTATTATTTAGTTTGTGTGGCATGGTTATTTTCCTGTCCAACATTTAGAACTTTGCATTTGTCTATATTAAACTGCATCTGCCACTTCTCTGACCACTGCATCAGCCTATTCAAATCATCCTGGAGTGCTCTAATGTCCTTATTAGAATGAATTGGACAGCCTATTTTGGCATCATCAGCACATTTGCTCATGTCGCTATTTATTCCCTCATCTTTGTAGTTTATGTAAATTGTGAACAAGGGGCCCCAACCCTGACCCCTATGGAACACCACTTGTGATGTGCCCCCATTCTGATTTCTCCCCATTTATGCAAACTCTCTGCTGCCTATTTGTCAACCATGCCTCTACCCAGGAAAAAATTTCTCCTCCTATTCGTGTGCCTTAAGTTTCCTCAATAGCCTCTGATGTGGAACTCTATCGAAAGCCTTACTGAAGTCCACATACACAATATCATATTCAATACTATGATCTACCTCCTCAAATACCTTAGTGAAGTTAGTAAATTCGTAAGACAGAAATGCCCCTTTGTAAAACTGTGCTGTCTAGCCAGCAATTTTTACTAATAGACCTAGACAGCCATTCATTGCTCACTCCCCTTCAAGGCAAGATGCTACACATGATTAGGACCCCTCCCTTAGACCTGACTACTTCTGTGGCTGACCAGTACTTATCCAGCTCCTGTCCTTCCACCAGCACTAAGGCAGATAATGGGCTTGTTCCCATTATCTGACATAATATTATCTCACCTGCTGACTATGTCACCAACACCAGCTACTGGGAGGCACACCCTGTGTCTGACCTTCCTATCTCCGTTACAAAAAGCATGATCTATACGTATATCTTACCCAAGTCTCTCCCACAATTAGAATATTCTTACTTTGATTAGCAGGGGAGTCAGTGGTTCCTTTAACCTCACTATCCACTGAAGTACACTCATCCTGGAAAACAGAGAATCGATTTCCTACCTTCCTTATCTTCCTCCTTCCTGAATTGTGAACCACTTGCCACTTAAAGTGGCTGCAACTCTCACTGCTGGTATCCTTTTCCTCCTTACCAGCACCAACCATCTCACACTCACTCCCAAAACCATCTAGGCAAAGCTTCAGCCTTCTATTTTCCTCCTGAAGAAGTAGAACCTCCTCCAACACTTTAACCTGAGATTCCAAGACACTACAGCAAGCCATGGTCTCGGTAACACCTCATGCTAATTCCCAGACAACTTAGGAAAGTGATCTCACATGACCTCTGACTTCAGCATTAAAAAACAGTACACACATTACTTAAAATATTTGTAGTCTTAATATAGGGTGAGAGGTGAGTACTATTTATTGTAGGAAGCCAGGTGGTAGGTATGGCAGCTCGATTGGATACCACACCTAACCACAATATACGACATTTACAGCACTCCAGAGTGATAAAGTACACATACAGTACACTCATTACTTACCTTAAAATATATGTAATCTTGATGTAGGATGAGAGGTAAGCATATATTGTAAAGTCAGGTATGGTAACTTGCCTGGCTACCTCATCTACACGAAATACACGACTTAAATTTATTTATTATTATTACCATTGACATACCTTGTTCATTGAGAGAACGATTAAATGAGAGAAGACATGGAGAATGTAAACAGACAAACACGTATTAATACCTGTCCGGTTTTGGTTCGTACAAGTTCATTTGTGAAACTTTTCCTACAATACACCTTACATGGTGTACAAGTTGTCTTCACATTGATGCAGTAGAATAAATAACAGCAACACTCCCATTCTCGTGCAACACCATTTTTAGATGCAATGACGCTGAGTGAAGGTATACGAAAGGTATAATTTTCTACAGTTACCCCCAGTAGTACTACTGTGTATGCATTTTCTCTGGTGTTGGACTAGAGAAAATGTAATTCTTGGGGTCACTTCTACAAGCTGCTTGGCTACCACATCTCATATTTAAGTCAATCTGTTCTACTGTGGGTGTCTGTATAATGTTTATATGTTATGTAACGTGTTTCTTACATATAAGTTTATTTAGGTACAGGTACACAGGTTTAATTATAAGAGTATACAGTGCTAGTCACTGCATTATGCCGGGTGAGCTCCCCAGCATAATGTGACAAAAATCAAAGGCCTACCTTACAAGGAGGGGGGGGAGGTGGGGGGATCTTTTTTTTGCCAGTGCATTATGCCGAGTAACAACCATTAGCATGAAGTCGTGGCCTGCCGCCACACTCCACAGTGACTCAGTGCTCACGTGGCTGCCATGGTGAGAAGAAGTGTTGCACTTTTGTCTCTCATCTGCCCCATCTTTTGTCCGGTGTTCCCTTTGGTTTTGGAGCTATGCATGTTTGATTATGGGTAAACAGAAGTCTAACACCTGCAACTTTACATGTAACTCAGATCATAGGGTTCACAAAGCTGGGCAACAGACAAAAGAAATAGTGGAGAATGTTGGTGTTCAGTGAGGAACTAGGTGCAGCGTTTCAAGGCTGGTGGCAGTGTCGAGTTACCGTCTGCCAAATTTCAGCCTGGCCCCTCAAAGAAGACATCTGTTCGTACCTTAACTGTGTTAACCCTTAAACTGTCCAAACGTAGCTCTACATTGATGTGTGTAGTGCTCCGGACGTAGATCTATGTCCGATTTTACATGCTTTCTTATGTAAAAAAAAAAATGTAAATCTAAGATCAGAGCGCTACACATGAACATAGATCTACACTTGCACAGTTTAAGGGTTAAAGAAGCAGTTAGAGAGTACACCTAAGATAACTGCTAGAGAATTAAAAGAAAAGAACCCACATCATCTCTCAGAGGTGTCTGTAAGAACTGTTAACAGACGTGTGTCAGAACTAGACTACAGTAGTCACTGAAAGGTTAAGAAACCGATCCTCTCCAAGCCACAGAAGAAACATAGGCTGGATTATGCAAAGAAATATCTTCACTGGAATCCTCGACAGTGGTCTGAAGTACTTTGGAGTGATGAAACAACCTTGGGAGACGTACCGGCCCAGAGGTAGTGACCCACTAGACCCATGCTACACCTGTAGGACCACCAAACACCCAGACTCACTCATGGTTTGGGGGTGTTTCAGTGCTCAGAGTGTTAGTGAACTCATTGTGCTTCCCAAAAACCAGTATATGAACCAGTATAATTACCTGGAGTTACTGTGTGACAATTTACCTTAGGTGTTTGACAAGTGTGGGGCTAAGGATTTTATGCAGGATGGTGCACCGTGTCGTACCCCCAAATCTCTAGTTCAGTGGCTTAAAGGCTGTGAAGTGAGGTTCTTTAATGACTGGTCAGGCAATTCCCCAGACCTAAACCCTGAGAACCTCTGGTCAATAGTGCAACAAAGTTTAATGGGCAAGGATATCAGTTCCATCCTGTGGCTGGAGGCTGCTCTACACAAAACATGGAATAATGTACCTCCCCAAACCTTCAAAAATTTGTGTGAGTCTTCCTACACAGCTGAGGGACATGATTAAATGTAAATGATGCAGCACCAAGTATTAAAACCTCAGTAAGTGTGCAAATGTATATATATTATAATCTTTCATGGTATGTGTTTGTGTTTTGGTATGTGTGTAGGGGAAGGGTGGCATAATGCCATGACTAGCACTGTATATAAAATATGCAGTAACTTTAAAACACTTGAAATTTTGTAAAGTTTTCAGACATAATGGAGAAACACGGAGCTCATGGAAGATGTAAACAAAGTGGCGTGCGGAGACCGTGTTAGTGAGTTGGGGGGGGGGGGGGGACTGTATAACAAGTTTTAGTCATAATTTGAAATGTCCACATTAGCAAAACGCTGTAAAGTAGGGTCCTACTGTACATAACTATTTTGTTATTTCTCACATATGTATTTAAAAATTTTCACTGTATTGTATATACAGTACTTTTTTAGGGCTTAGTTCATAAAACATGGATATGTACACAGCTCAACATATGACTTGCAGCTGTACATGGTTTATCTTCTTTTTCTAGTGTCTTACTGCACAAATAACTTTTTTTTGTGCAAAATGTGCTTGAGCCGCATGTTTTTACATGACGAGGCAAGTATACAATTTTGCTATCACAGATTCACTATCATGTTGAAGCTTAGGCAATAGTTACATTCATTTACACTTTCCTCATCATCCCTGCTGAAGTTACTATCAACTAGTGAAGTAAATGCCTACTTCATACTTCAGTGGAGGAGCAGGGTATTTCCAGAGAATGAAGCTCAGAGACTAGCTAGGTATATCTTATGGTTAGAAAGCTTGTATTGTACAGTGAAACCTCTGCTTACGAGTGCCCCACCATACGAGTTTTTCAGGATATGAACAGTCACTTGGTCGATTTTTTGTTTCTGGACACGAGCAAAAATTCAGGATGTGAGCATCCACTGCAAACAACTTTATTTTAGACCTCCAGATCTTACAAAAAGTAAAAGTGAATATATAATTATAGTTCACTGTCATGATGTATTATGTTGTTTTTACTGCTTAAGACTATAACTGCAACACAACTAATAGGATTTCTTACCTTAAATTGTGGGTGCTGGTGTTTGTTGATGATTGTGAAGAGAGGGGAGAGTTATGCTGTGGCCCTACTGGGCTGAGGTGGATGGTAGGG
The DNA here is from genome assembly GCF_038502225.1 of Cherax quadricarinatus. Taxonomy (NCBI): domain Eukaryota; kingdom Metazoa; phylum Arthropoda; class Malacostraca; order Decapoda; family Parastacidae; genus Cherax; species Cherax quadricarinatus. The sequence continues at coordinate 14,666,141 of NC_091329.1, read as the reverse complement.
GTTCTGGTACTGAAGTTGATGGTTGTACTGGAGTGTGCATAAATTCTGCAATGGATTTCTGTTCTATATTACCCTGAAGTACATTATACAATTGATGGTAAGGTATCAGCTGCTCAAGACACTGTTTCAGGGTCCTCTTCAGTGAAAAAGTAACTAAGTCATTCATTCAGTCAGTCAGTGATTCAGTCAATTCAGTCAGCAACACTGGTATGCCTACTGGGTGTCATGATTGCTTGGTAGATACAAGATATGGTAATTAAAAGATCAAAACACAATTCACAAACACAGCTAGATGTTGGGGGATGGCGGGAGGTCACCCCCACTGGACCACAAGGCGGCCACTTGAGGTAGGGAATGGCCGCCACCACTTGTCACATAATGACATATCAGGTTTCTATGTTACTTATATTGTTTATGTCATGTTAGATGAATTGTGATAGATAAATAAGCCATAGAGTTGATATTGGCATCATAATAAAGCCTCCTGAGAGCAGGAATTCAGCTGGAATGGATTAATCACATTTCAGTTAATTTAAATGAGGAAAATTGACTTGGCATACAAGCAAGGTCATGGAACAGATTAAACTTGTAAGCCAAGGTTCCACTGTATTTTCATCACTTCTCACAGGCAGTTCTTTATTTCTGTGAAAGTCATCACAGTTTTTGACACTGCAACTTGCATCACTGATACCTATGTATGTACATTACCTGTACAAAGATTTTGTATTGTTTCACTCTCAAATTAACTTCTCTACTTGCCATGGTACCAGACCATACTACCTCTCATAATGCACTGCATTTACCAAGCTTTTTTTTTTTTTTTTTTAAGGTGGGACAAGGTCACACCCTTCCCCCTTTCCATATTTTATTTCACAGTGTAATAAAGTGAATAATTACATGCAATAGCATATACACATTTTCATTAAATACATTGTGCTTCTTCAAAACTAATTTTAAAAAGAAGTATTGCTCTGAATCAGTGTAAATAAGATTCTCTTTGATACAGTCTTAATTTGATCCAGCTAATATTTTTATATGTAGTTAACAGTAAAGGTTTACTGTTTTTTTTTCTGTTTTGTAATTTGTAATGTACCTGCCTACTCAAAAGTTATCTGTAGTTTTTAAAATTTAGATCAAATAGAATAAAAGTAAGTGTAAAGACCATATAAAATAAGAAAATGTCTGATAATGGTAAAATAAATTGTTTTTTGTCGCTCGGCATTATATTTTTATACGAGTCATAGGCATTGCTGCAAACTAAGTGATTTGTGATCACTTTCCCCAAGCTCATTAATTGTGATTCCTTGTTGACTCTGTACACTTAACCATAAAAATACTGTGTTGAGGGATTATACCAAGTTACTCCACAGTTGTTGCAGTTAGGATTATTTTCAATATAATATTCTGAACCATTATTTGATAGCAAAGGGCTTTGAATTTTGTTTTTTAAAGTTTTACATTAGTTTCTAGTAGAAGTGATTAAAGCTTCCTCATGGTAGAGTACTTATCTCTACTGATACCCAGAGGCTAAGTCATATTTCTTGAGAATAAATACGTTAAAAAATTTCTCAAGTGTCCAATGCTGGCAATTTTAATGTAAGAAGCAACATAGTTTCATTCAGCTTTATCAGGTAGGGGGTGACGCACAATTTATGTATGCAAGTATAAGGATACCAGCAACCCAACTAATCCTAGAGAGTTCACCTAAGCATTTATACTATATGTTCTTTCCCCACACTTGTTGCAAAATAGTGCATATCAACAGCAGCAAGTCTCAGATACATGCGATTATTTCTTAGATACCTATGAGGAACCTCCTTAATTACAGAGCTGAATCAAAATGCCTAATACAACAGCATTAGCAATAGAAATCCACATCGTCACTTACAGGTTTATAAAAAAAAAAAAAATATTTTACTATGCAAGAGTATACTTCTCTTAGTTTTAAAAAATGTACCCATAAATTGTGAGATACAGTTTTGTAATTACTATGAAAGTCAAAATCGATCAGAACAGTAGAAATCATTCAGATTTTTTTTTTTCACCATTTAGAGCCACACCATTATGACAGACAAATTATGACCAGGTTATGTATTGGTAGAAACTGGCAACGTTCAAGAAATAAAAACGGATTTCCCTACAAATGTTATGAAGTAAACATTCACAACATAAATATAAATAACATAAACCATAAGACTTCATGGACAAATTAAACAAATAAGTAGTGGTATTGTACACAACACAAACCATTGAAGCAAACATTGAAAATTTTTAATCAGCAATTTCAAGACTGAAAAAAGTTAAGTGACATCACCTGTGGAGAGCATAACACAGTAAGTTACAGGTGTGTCAAGAATACTGTACATGCACACTCACCAAACATCACCTTGGGGTCTAGGTTCTACTGAGAGATTAAAGTAATAACATTAAAGTATGCAAAGAAATGCCATAAGACATTTATTGTATATATATACTATGTAGAGTTCCAGCCCCAAGATGAAAATAACTTAGAAGTGCTGTGAATTCAGTTTACTGATGACTACTGTGAATGTCAGGGTGCTGTGATGTAGTGGCGCCGGAGTGATACCCATATAACTAAAAAATTTAATTACAGGAAAAAAATATTTAGAATAAAACTACGTAATCAGCTAAATATATTCATGAAAGAACGTTAGTGTCGGCAAGTTTATATATAAAAAAAAAAAAAAACATGCAATAAACCGAAAATAACTGAATTAAATTACGAAACCCATAGGTTACTTATTTAAAATTCATAAAATACATCAAAGGAGCTAATTTATATGGAATATATGCTATAAAGTCTTTAGCAGAAACATGTAAAATTATATAAACGTATTTTGATATTTATTTTACTATGCACTTCTTATTGTCTACATTGCATATGTCTATAATATTAAGTACTGTATATTCTAGTACGATCTACAAAAAAAAAAAAAAAAAAATTTGAAGTATGTACACAAAGTAGCTCCAAGCTTATTGTAGGATTCCTAAGAAACTACTGAAGCTTTGTAATTATTTTTAATCGTGCTCAAGGTTGAAAAACAACTAAAATATTTAATCAACCATAACTAATATGGATATTTCAATTTTTTCTGGAATCTTTTTCTCACACTCAAACTTTCATTCATATGACTTTAGAAAATGTTAATACAATCCACATAAATTTGACACTCAAGTACTCTAAAAAGAAATCAAATTTCTCCCTCACTTTTTTTTAAATGAAATAGGAGTGAGATTAACATGAGAGCAAGTGAAGCAAATGGTTAATAAATTGACTTCAGTTTTGCAATCCTCAGTGACCCATTACTGATTCCTTTGCTGCTTTAGGTTTCACCTCCGGCACCACCACTCCACGAAAGGTAAGAGGTATAATGCGAGAAGAAAGAGTCTGGACTCTCCTACCTCGACTCTGCCACGTAGTAGTTAGGAGTTGTTAAATATCAAGTGGAGAAGAAGAAAGAGGGGGAGAAAAAGTAAAATGATTGAGCTTCAGCAAACACAACAATGCATAATGAAGAAAATAGCCCTTTTGGATTTTTCTTTCACGCCGCCACTACATAACATATATAACTATGTGATTTTTATTTTTAAGGTCCTAATGATTACCACTAACAATGAGCTCATCTTTATATTATGATACAGGCTATGATTGAGGATAGTATAATAATCAGCCACATTTTTTAATTAAATATTATTTAGTAATAACATGTAAGAGACCTAAAGGCTGTATCAAAATATTTAATCAAATACATACCTATTATTTTAGAGTTGCTGTTAAGAGTTACAGTCACACTGACTTGTATCTGACACTACTTGGAAGTTCATTGTCTTAACATCAACTCTTACATCACTTATAAGATAACCCATTAAGAACAACCAGATGAACTGTATGTCAATGTGTGATTACTTATGTGTGTGTGTGTGTGTGCGCGCATGTAGTATATTACCTATTGGAGGGTAAGCTCTAGTTCATGATCCCACTACTTAATTTTCATCCCTTGTATGGAATCCACTTCCACTGTCACTCATCAGTTCATTTTGCACCTTTACCACACAAATGTTGATATGTGGATATAACTGTGGTTTATTTCCAAACTATGACTTTTTGTTCTTGTTTCATCATTGGTATAAAAGGGCTATTCTTGTCTTTGTTTATGCCCCAAGTATTTTTAGTGCTAGATCCCTTCTTGTTCTATCAACAGAGGCCTAACTCTTTCTTTACTGCACAGCCCCTTCAGCTCAAGTCACTAGTCTGGAGGCACTTTTTTGGACAAAATTTCACTTTATTGTTTTTGGATTAGGTGCTGCATGTTTTGCATGTACAAGATAAACTGTTTGCAACAAGTCTTTCTAAACTCCTGAATGCAACTCTATTATTTGTTTGCTTTGGAGGATAAGTTTGAGCAAGTTATTCCTACATCATTTTCTTAAAATGTTTCCATGAGCTTTTTGTACTCTCATATGATACTCTTGTCTATTGTTTCCTGATCCTATATTTCATCTTCATAACTTCTTTTGCTGGGGATTAATATTCTAATTATTGTGGGATTATCCACAAACAAAAACCATATGGGCCAAACATCCATCCATGTTACTTCTAGTCAAACTCTCCTATCCTAATACTTCATCCTTTGTCATAAATGTTTTCCTTAGGCACCATTTTGATGCACTATTTTCTCAAGTTACAGTTTGTTATATAATCTTTGATGAGCTTCGAGTCTCGCTACTCTCGGAGCCCGGTCATGGCCAGGTTCGTCTGGTGCTTGCCTGGTCAACCAGGCTGTTGCTGCTGGAGGCCCACTGCCCCATATATCCATTACAACCTGGTTGATCTGGCACCTGTTGAAGATACTTGTCCAGTTTCCTCTTGAAGACTTCTACACTTGTTCCAGCTGTGTTTCTCATATCTTCTGGTAAGATGTTGAATAGTTTGGGGCTATGAATGTTGATACAGTGCTCCCTATTGTGACCACTGCACTCCTGCTCCTCGCTGGGTTTATCTTGCAGTTCCTCCCATATCTCTTACTCCAGTATGTTATGGCAGTATGCAGATTTGGGACCAGGCCTTCGAATACTTTCCAGGTATAATTATCATGCATCTCTCTCTCCTTCGCTCCAGTGACTGCATGTTCAAGACTTTAAGGCGTTTCCAGTAATTTAAATGCTTTACTGGCTGTGTGTCGTAAATAATCACTATTTGATATTTCTCCTGCTTTGAACAGGACTGTTAGCACTGAGCAATATTCCAAATGAGGGAGCATTAGCAATTTGAAGAATGTCACTATTTTTATTATTTCCCATGTTTTCAAAGTTCTCAAAACCCACCCCATCGTCCTCCTGGCTGTCGTGACCTTTGTCTTATTACGCTAGATGAGGGTTCCACACTGCACACCAAGGCATGCCACTTAAATTTGTAAGCGTAGCCTGTGCTGATAATGTTACTCTGTTTGTTTTTCAGGAAACAGGTTTTTTGGTAATGGTTAATTTGAGGTCTTTTTCTTGAACTTTCTTATAAGCTTTTTTGTTAGGTGGTGCTATATTTGTTCTTCTGTCCCAGTCTCCCAGGTTCATAACTTTTGCTCTGCTTTAATTATTTGAACAGTCTTAAAGTCATTGTAAATCTTATTGTATCTTATTTCATCCTCTTTAATCTCTTTATTTTGGGATTAGCCACAAAGGATACATGGGAGTTTCATTCTTCTATAATGATGCTTTGCCTATTCTAGAGAATTTGTTTTTCAATTAAATATTCCCTTATCTATGCTTCTACCCTTCCTTTTACTCTAGTCGATAATGTAAGTGCGAGTGATCATCTATTTGAGTACGAATGTAGAGGTGCTCCTTGACTTACAATGGGGTTATGTTCTGATGAACCCATCATAGGTTGAAAATAAACAAATAATTACTGTAAGTACCAGTACTGAAAAGTAAATGAAGGAATGTAAGTTATATCAATAAATGTACAGTACTGTAGAGTACAAATGTGCATCGCTATCGCACCACTGTGCAACTGAAATATCCTAAGTCGAACCATTGCAAAACGAGGAGCATCTGTGTGTGTGTACGTATATATGTATATGTATGTGTGTACAGCCTCTCCTCACTTAGCGACATACTTGTTTGCTGAAGACTCAGACTTGTGACGGGCTCTCTGACCAGTATGCATACCAATATAATGTACATTTGAGTTGATTTCCTCTATTCTGTTTATTACAATGTTCAGTACACTGTTGTATGTACATTTAAAAATATACCAGAAATGTTATAAATAATGCAAAGGTGACATTAAAACAATATCAAAGATGGCTGACACAAACCCACTACCATTATAGTATGCTTGTCACTTAGCGACAAATTCGTTTACCGATGTGGTCTTAGGAGCGGAACTCCGTTGTTAAGTGAGGAAAGGCTGTATTGTAATGAACAGAATAGAGGGAGTCAGCTCTAATATACACTATTTAAGTATGCATACCAGTCGGAGAGCCCATCCTAAATCCAAGTTGTCGGTAAATGAGTACACTAAGTGAGGAGAGGTTGTATATATGCACGTCGTGCCAATTAAGCCGAACTAGCAACTTAACCAAATTAACAGAACGAAAATTTGTTTTTGTGATAAATCAGTGGAAATCGGTCTGAACATAAAAAAATATACTATGTATCACTGATTTTTAAGCATTATGCAATCAATTTAAACTGACCTATGATGTACATAGCAGAATTTAGTTAAAAAATATGCTAGTTTAAGTTAGGCGAGATGAGGTTTCTAAGTTAGGTCTAGGCCAAAAATAAAACTTTTTACTGTACATCACTGGCAATGAAAAAATATATCTATAATTTTTTTTTTTTTTTTGAAAGTTCAATTTTTAAGGAAGTTTGGCTTAAAAGGTACAACATTGTGTGTGTGTGTGTGTAATATATAAATTTATTTTTAACACCAGCCATAATGTATATATATGCAATAATCATGAATGAGTGATAAAAAAAATGCAAAATAACCATGGGGGGAGTTGAATGATACCTTTATGCCTTTCATGTCACAATCGATACATCAGAAGCTTGCAGTGTTGTAAAAATGAGTACGATGTCCAGACAGATTCGGTCAGGGAAACGGCTCTCTCCAGAATGACAGAAATGGGCACCAGGCAGAGTGCCAAGTGCCAGAAAATGCAGGCATCATATTAACACTTTCAGGATTGGTGCTGTAGAACTATGTGATGAACTCAGCTCGCTCAGATAAGCTGTGAGCGGTAAATTTGGGCCTAGATATAAGAGAATAGGTCTACGTGGTAAGTGTGCACCATATAAAAAAAATTCTCCACGCAGTGCATAATGGGGAAAAACTGTGACCATGCTTTTGGTTTAAAACCAACTTTGCGGTGTATTTTCGTGTGGTTTTATTCTCGTTTTTTTTTTTGTCTCATTTGACAGAAAGGAAGGCATGTTACAGAAATAGAGATGATTTTGATTGGTTTCAAGACTGAAAGTAGGTTGGCCAAATCATTGATTTCTGATCACTTTATTGGGTAGTTCAAATAATAAATGGGCAGTTTCTTGTACTAATTCGATAGAATAGAATGAATACTAATGACACAGCTATGAGTTTGGTAACTGGAACAATGGAATTGGCCTAAAATATTACTCAAAGTGGGGGAAATCGCCAATGCATAAATATTGCTGAAACAGCTGTTTGCAGGAGCGTAATTCCATAAGTTTTTCCATCAAATTTTGTACTTTTGGTTTCATTACCTTTGGAAAAAATCTATAATTTCATAAGAATTTTTTTTTTTTTAATTCTTTGACCCTGAGAGCAATTCTTACATCAGGGGTCCCAACTCTGAAAGGGTTAAAGTATACAAGTATATAAAGTCCATAAGCATTGAATATGTAGTAATAACCTAGCAACCACAACATTAGTGACGTGTCAGTTATCACAAACATGCCATCAAACTCCAAACCATTTCACTTTAGTAAAATAGTTTAAATTCTGATTCCAAGAGTATCTGGCAACCATTTTTAGGAAATTTCCTTTTGTCATATTAAAGAAAATGGGTCTAGTGCAACACAGTTAAACAAGGATCATCTCCCTCTTGTTTTTGGCCTTAGACCCATTTTCTTTAACCCTTTGACTGTTTTGGCCGTATATACGTATATACATCTTACGAGCCAATGTGTTTGACGTATATATACTCAAAAATTCTAGCGGCTTCAAAATCAAGCAGGAGAAAGCTGGTAGGCCCACATGTGAGAGAATGGGTCTGTGTGGTCAAAAAAAAATCCTGTAGCACGCAGTGCACGAGAGAAAAAAAAACTGACTGTGTTTTTGGATTAAAATGCCGACTTTGAGGTGTCTTTTCGTATAGTATTTATGGTTGTATTCTTGTTTTCTTGGTATCCTTTGATAGAATGGGAAACATATCATAGAAATAGAAGTGATTTTGATTGGTTTTTCTATGAAAAGGATCTTGAAATGGAGCTCAAAGTGGCAGAAATGTTCGATTTTTGCCGATGTTCAAGAGTAAACAAATGACATCATTGTCCAATAAATGTCCAGCTAGCCATTGTAATACGCAGTCACGAATGGGTTGATGTTATTTATACAATTATTACAATATTATTGCAGTAGTCTACAAAACAGTAAACCTTCAATTTTTTTTGTGTGAATAAAAATTCATGCCTGGAGACATGACTGATGAACAGAGAAACTGTTATTTTAGTGCCAGAAATGTCTGCATTGTTCATTCTAGACCCTATTTTGAAATTGACATATTTTTGAATTTGCATGAAATTGGCCAAATTGCCAATTTCTGACCACTTTATTGGGTAGCTGAAATCGGTAAATGGGCAGTTTCTTGTTCTCAATCGATAAAACAAATGGAGTTCTAAGAAAGAACTATGAGTTTGGTGGATTGCAACAATGGAATTGGCCGAAAATAGGGCTCCAAGTGGGCGAAATCGCTGATGCGTAAATGTCGCCGAGGTTGCTAACTTCGCGACAGCATAATTCCGTAAGTTTTCCATCAAATTTTGTACTTTTGGTGTCATTATCATCGGGAAAAGATTCTCTAACATTTCATACAATTTTTTTTTTTTTTTTTTTTTTCAAATATTTTATGACACCAGGAGACACTTCAGGATTTGGGGTTGCGACAGTCAAAGGGTTAATACGATGATAGAAAATATTCCAAAAACGGTTGCCAGATACACTTGATATCAGAATTTTAAGTCTTCTATAGCTAAATGGTTTGGAGTCTGACAGCATGTCTGTGATAATTTGTCACTAATGTTGTGGTTGCTAGGTAGTTACTACATTTTCTATCACTTGGCACTCTGCCTGGTGCCCATTTCTGTTATTCTGGAGAGAGTCATTTCCTTCTAAATGAATCTGCCTGAGCTTCCTACTCATTTCTGCAACATTATAAGCTGACAAGTTGATTGCAACATGAAAGAACTAAAGCTATCATTCAACTCCCCGTGGTTATTTTATGTGTGTGTGTGTGTGTGTGATATAATTTATTTTCTTTTTAGCTAGTAAGGTAGTAAATAACTAATCAAATGTGTGCCATCAAGCTAAAGGATGTCACAGGCAAGGAAGAAGGAAACTTAACAATGGCAGTGCAGATTGGCCATGGCAGTTCAGACCAGATATAGCCTTTCTCCCCTCCCATCACTACTTGTGTTTTTCAAATTAAAATCAAAGTAATATTGATATCTAAGCATTTCCAAAAATAAAATTGCAGTTTAAATAAATGTTTATATTTTTAATTTCTTTTGAAATTGCTTCCTTCAGTGTCATAAAACAAGTAATAGTTTAAATAAGTATGTTAATAAGTGGAATCTGTATTTAAAGGTCTGAACTGCACATAGTTCGCATCTTTTCTGACATGCTAATAACAAAAAACAATATTCACTAATGCTTATTTTGTTCCAACACACTTAAAGTGTGAACTGGATAAGATGTTCACACATTTAAGTTAGCTTCATATATTTAAACGCTATAGATTAACTGGTCGCTGGTCTTGTGCACTACAAATTGTAATTTAACTTGCCCTCAAAACACACTTTTGTCATAACTCCAAAACTGACCAGTAAGGAAAATTTTGAGGCAAATCTAAACCAAAATGCTTTGAGATTCTTCAGATTACAGCTATTTGTCCGTGGTTATTTCTTGGCGTGTAGCACAACCACACATCAAAATAACTTTTTTTAAATGCTCTATATGCACAATACAGAGCCAAAATGAAAAATGTCATTCACTAAAATCTAATCAAAATTGTTTCTTATATTATGATCACACAAATGTACACCAAAAGAAAGTCTTTGGATAACTGCCCCAAAAGAGGCATATTAGCTGTACTGTACACCTCCCCAGCTAATGTACCATGGAAGCATGGGGTTTGAATTCACCAGTCCACGCATTCTAGCACACCGATCACTAGGGAATATATTATTAATATACAGTATATAACAAATTCACTGTTATTCATACAACTGTCAATTTCATTTGTTTTTCTTTCAGTAATCTATTTTATAGTCAGTGCTTCCTAGTCTTCTTTGATGCTCAACTAAAATGAGCATTCAAGTCTATTCATAATAATTATCCCATCATTCATAGCCTTGTTATTCACAGTTCCAGTACAGTATTATTAGATTAGAGAAGAAAAACTATATGGTGACTATTTCCAAAGAAATCATTTGATTTGTTTGACACTAACATCTTTTAAGTATTTAGAACAATTTCAGCAAGAGCACTGATACAATGTGGAAATTAAGTTGATTCAGCCATCAAACTGTTATCAATCCTATTCCATTTTCTCTTGTAAGCTGTATCCTGATATAGAAATTAGACTGATTCCTAGATGAGTACTGTTAAATAAAATGGGCGTGAAGTAGTAGTGATGTAGCCTAATGCGTAGTGGCGGCGGTGAGGGCAGAGAGAAGGCAGCAGCAGCAGACAGTAAGCAGAAAGGTACCGTGGGCGGGGGCACTGGTGGAAGGGGCAACGCTACTGTACTGCACGGACGGCCCCGACCTGGTACCTGTCACTGCCGATGGATCTGTAACACACACAACAACCCCACACTCAGCTACAACACCCCACACAAAGGCATGAAGAGAGACAGCAGGGGATGATGCCTAAGATAAACCTCCACACTTACACAACACAACCAAGCATACAACCACACACACACACAAAAAAAAAAAAAAGAGCTAACACTCACTTTTACATAAATTGAAATATAATACAGTATACTCCCAAATTGTACTACCTATACAGTACTAGTATGAAAAGAAGTATTACTACTTGATAACTGACAGTAATCAAATTAATAGTTAATTACAAATTTATAACCTAACTAGTAGTAATTATTACACTCAGTCACAAATATCATATTCATAAGTATACACTACTGTTCCTAAATGAATACTTTAACCTGTTCCTCTAACACAAACTACCTAACCAGAAGATCTCAATATAGTTTTTAGAAAAGGATCTAAAATATATAAATAGAAAATATTAGATAATTTACTCAAATCATAGAAAAGCTCTAATCATATCTATTGGTTGTAAAAGAGAACTCTAGTAATAAAATAAATTACATATTAAAAATTGAAGATGCTGAGAGATTCTGATTTGCTAGTGTCTTTTCATTTTTTTTTTAATCTGAGCATACTATTATAAACATGATTGCAATTATTAGGCATGTTGACCAGTCATGTATACAAGTAACTCTTTGCACTTAAATACTGAGGCAGTTAAGCAAGATTTTTGGAAATAAAATACCATATATGAAAAGTAATGAAATTAACAGAGCATTTTGTTATACAGTGTTTTAGTTGCATATTTTTCTGCACTTGGTGCTTATGAACATGCTTAAGGGACTTTTTCTATGATGTTAAGAATTACTTTACGGTTATTATGATTAATATATAAAAGAGGGTACAAATTTGTTTTAAACTAAAATAAACAACAAAGAGTACATGTATTACTTATCAGTTTTATCTCAATGATATAATCATTCACTGGATGAGAAGAGACTGGCTGTTATCTGAGATACTGCACAGGAAGTCTTACAGTGCAATAATGAGTAATTCAATGCAAAACCTCAAAATAGCTTCCTGGTCAAAATAATACATCTTGATTAGTAGTTGTACTTCATGAGGAATAATTAACAACTCTTCATACCTCTACCATATTACAATAGTATGCTACCAGATAAATAATGAAATTAATTATTTGATGAAAATAACATTTGGAATTTTTTAACATTTCTTAATACTCATCAATTATATTATTTAGAGTGCAAATGATGAATGACCCTTGTGAGTTTAGCACTTAATTATGATAATAACAAGAGGGCAAATGACAGTATCTAACAGCTTCAATGCAAGCAATTCTTGATATATTAGCCATGCACATGTAACACACAAAACACATTAATAAAGGGTGGGTGAATATAATCTATGTACAACTTGTACAAATTTGAAATGACAGTTGACTATCTACAGAGATCAAACAATATACTGTAGTACCAAATGAGAGTATAGTATATATGTATATATATTGAATCAGATGGAAATTACATAAGGGAAAAAATAATATGGCAAAGACTATGAAACTGGAAACAAACATTAATAGCACATTACATAAATAAATATATATATTTTTTGTTATAAAATACATAAAAGTTTCATCAATTAAATTTTAATTATGCTTCACACAAACTGCAATGATTATCTGTTTGTTTTTGTTTTCTTATTGTGCTTAACTTCATACCATGAGAGATCTAAGGTGAATTACTTTGGTTAGAGAATACTACACCAGATCTAAAAATAATTAGTAAAACAGTCTATGCATATCAGACACAAGGAAACACTGAAATAAATTTGATACATATATTCCTAGAATATAAATATGTGCAAAAAATAATTTTGTATTTTGTTTTGAAAATGTTACACAGCTAACAATACCCAAACATTATACAGTAATGTAACCTATTACCTGGGCTGTTTCCCAAACTTGAAGACAGATGCAACATTGTAAACTGCTTGATATCCTACATTTATCAACATATTGTGGATAAAGAAAATCGTAATTATTGTGTGTAAGGGTCTTCAGGAAAGTCACCATTTTAATTTCTTTGATAACAGCTATTATATTTTTTTAACCTCGACAACTAATAATTCATCAAGGTATATTAGTCTTCCAATAGAAATTACCAATATGAATATGCTAAAATATTCAACATTCTTTAACTTGTTTAAAATCTAAGGAATTTGAAACTTAATCAGCACAGTACTTATACTCTTACTAAAAAACTGGTTGCTAAACATACCATTAGCAGTCTTGATAACTGCTTCAGCAGGTGTTGAAAAGCCAATTTCGTTGTGCGCTCGTAGTTCAATCCTATAATAGGAGTTACTGCGCAGGTTCTCGATGGTGTAGGTGGTTTCGCCTGGATGTTCTACCTGTCTTGTCGTCTTTGTCCCAGCATTTTCCCAAGTTCCTGATACATTGTGTACCTTTGATGGAAAGAGAGATGTGTATAAGATTCCTGTCTTCAGGCTTATTTATCACCTAAAATACCTTTGCATGCGATATCTAAAAATTCATATTCTGCTATTTTTATAAAAAAGATAGATTTTATTTCTTTGTAAAGGTTACAATGTGTAATTACAATTTTGGCTTGCTAAGTACAAACAAAGCCATTATCATGCTGGGGCATTTTGGGCAGACTAACCCTAGTACATAATAACTACTTAAATTTAGACAAGTGAGATTAACTTTTATTAAAATCTTTATTTAATCTTAATACTAATGCAAGATAGTCAAGGTGGAGGTTTATAAGAATAATCTTGAAGTTGCACATAATAAAAACAATATTACAATTAATGGTTCAAATAGTAATATTTCATGGATTGGCAGATGTTTAATAAACTGAAGGTCATATAATATAATAACGGATTTGAAGTTGTTTTGGTTGGTTTGGATAGTATTATCTCCATAATGCTTTTTGCTACATGTAAAATAAATTCATACAGTAAATAATAATCCCTTAATAACAGAAAAAAGTATACCATACCTGGTAATAAATAATCTGGAAGAAATCAATTTTTTCCCCATTGTCCAGAGGCACCTGCCAATGCAACCTATATTGGTCTGGGTAAGGAATTTCAGTCACTGGTTTATCAACATTGAAGATCAGAGGCTCTTCTGGTGCAGCTCGTCTTGGCATTAGTTCACTCTTAAAAAAGAAAATAGGAGAAAATACAAAAAATCTTAAAACATGTATTTAGTGGTCAGATAAACATGTGTGTAATCATTTAAGAACAAAGAAAGCAGGAAGATTTCAGTAAGTCTATTAGCCCATGCTAGGCAGAGTCCATTCACACCAATCAATATTTTTGTTTGAAAGCTTGTTCCACTTAATTTAAAGTCTATTGCCAAAGCAGTTCTTTCCTATATCCTATATAAATCAAAAGTGATATATAAATTTAATCCATTGCTGCCAGATCTGTTTAGGTTAGATATTTTCAGCGCAGGGTTTAAAGGAGGTATCTAGAGGAAGGGACTTAAACATCCAGCAGTGGACATAACTTGTTTTGGAATGTGAAGTGATGTGCTGTTATAATAATATCTTTATTTACTACAAGTACATGTACAAGGTATACAGGCCTAGCTGACATCAATGACATATTACTACAGTGGACCCTCAGGTAATGATGACATCGGCTAGCGATAAAATCGGACGGTGATTCATTTTAGTGTAAAAATGTTGGCTCGGCCAACGATGAAAAACCCGGTTAAGGACAATCATCCCGAACACGTCTGCCTGTCCATCCGGCCTGAGCATGCCTCAGTTGCCCTGCCTTCAGCTAGTGTGCCATTGTTTACAAGCCAGTGCTGACGGTTCCCTGCATACACTAGATACATTTTGTATTATTCCATTGTTTTTAGTGCTTGTAATTGCTAAATAAGCCCCAAGAAAGCTTCTAGTGCCAACCCTGTGGTAAAAAGGGTGAGGTATACAATCGAACTGAAGAAAGAGATAATTGCAAAGTATGAAAGTGGAGTGCGTGCCTCTGTTCTGGCCCAGTTGTACAACAAACCCCAATCAACCATCGCTATCATCTTGGCCAACAGAAAGGCAATCAAGGAAGCTGTTGTTGCAAGGGGTGAAAGTATGTTTACAAAACAGAGATCACAAATACTCGAAGATGTGGACGGTTATTGCTGTGGATCAACGACAAATAATTTTCAGGAGACAGTGTTTCACAGTCAATCATATGTGAAAAGGCAAGGCAGTTGCATGCGGATCTCATTAAGAAAATGCCTGGAACTAGTGCTGATGTTAGTGATTTTAAGGCCAGCAAAGGTTGGTTTGAGAGATTTAAGAATTGTACTGGCATACACAGTGTGATAAGGCATGGTGAGGCTGCCAGTACATAGACACTTGAATATTAAAACCCCAACAAGTGTTTAATTGTGACAAAACAGGCCTGTTCTGAAAGAAAATGCCAAACAGGACCTAAATTACACAGGAGGAAAAAGCACTGCCAGGACACAAGCCTATAAAAGACAGGCTAACCCTAATGTTTTGTAGTAATGCTAGTGGGGATTGCAAAGTGAAGCCTCTACTCGTGTATCACTCAAACTCCCAGTGTGTTCAAGAAAAACAGTGTCGTCAAGGCTAATTTGTGTGTGATGTGGAAGGCAAACAGTAAGGCATGGGTCACTAGGGACATTTTCCATGATTGGTTCTATCATGTGTTTGGCCCCACTGTGAAAAAGTACCTCCTGGAAAATAAATTGGACCTCAAGTGACTCTTGGTATTAGACAATGCTCCTGCTCATCCTCCAGACTTGCAAGAGCGAATTGCGGAGAAGTTGAGCTTCATCAAAGTGAAGTCTTTGCTTCCTAATCCCACTCCTCTCCTCCAGCTCATGGACCAGCAGGTCATTTCAAATTTCTAAAAAACTGTACACCAAAGCAGCATTTCAAAAGTGCTTTGAAGTGACCTCAGATAATAAATTGACCCTAAGAGTTTTGGAAAGATCACTTTAGCATCCTCAGTTGCATAAACCTTATGGGTAAGGCTTGGGAGGGAGTGACTTGTAGGACTTTGAACTCTGCTTGGAGGAAATTGTGGCCACAATGTGTACGAGAGAGATTTTGAAGGGTTTGGGGCTAACCCTGAGGAGCCTATACCAGTTGTGGAATCTATTGTATCATTGGGGAAGTCCATGGGGTTGGAGGTTAGTGGGGAGGATGTGGAAGAGTTGGTGGAGGATGGCAATGAAGAACCAACCACTGATGAGCTGCAAGAGCATCTGCAACAGCAAGAGACCACAACTGAGGAAATTGCTTCAGAGGAGAGGAGAGAGACATGGAGGAAGTTGCCTTCTTCAATGATTAAGGACATTTATACAATGTGGACAAAGGTGCAAGCCTTTATGGGTGAACATCACCCTGACACAGCTATTGCAGGCCGTGCCAGTGCCTTTTACAATGACAACGTCGTGGCCCATTATAGTGACTATCAAGTTGTTCCCAGTGGCATTAAAAAAGGAAGGGAAGTAACCCCAGAAAAGGACTTGCTACCTAAAGTCCTTATAGAAGGGGATTTCCCTTTCCAAACAATAATACACCTCCATCATCTCCCCTCCTCCCACCTCATCAATAAATCTTCAATAAAGGTGTCATTTATTCTTCATGTAGTATTTATTCTTCATGTATCATCATTTTCTGTATAGGAAATTGTATATTTCATGTGAAAAAAACAATTTTTTTAATACTTTTGGGTGTCTGTAACGGATTAATTGGATTTCCATTATTTCTTATGGGAAAAATTAATTCGGCTAACAATAAAATTGGTTAAGGACAAGCTCTCTGGAATGGATTAAAATCGTTACCTGAGGGTCCACTGTACAGAGAAAGCCGCTTGTTATGCTGAGCATTTTGGGCAAGTTAGGTCAGTTTTGTCCCTGGTACCCATTTTAAACTGATGGGTGAACAGGAACAGCAGGTGTCTTATGGAAACACATCCCTAATGTTTTTCAGCCGTACCGGAGGAGATTCGAACTCTGGACCTCAGTGTGTGAGCTGAGTGCGCTAGCAATTAACCCTTTGAGGGTCGACAGGCCCTCTCCGAAACTCGTTCTCAGGGTCGGTCAAATTTAAAAAAAAAAAAAATTATTTTTTCTTATGAAAAAATAGAGTTTTTTTTTCTAAACATTATAGGATAAACAAAAAAAATTTACCATCAATACTTACGGAGATATGGATGCATGAAGTTTGCAGAAAATGAGCCGCGTATGGCAACAGCGGCGACTGCCGCTCACCCGGTAAACTTTAGTTTACTTGTATTTGAAGGTTTGTTGTTTTTTTCACTATTTTATTTTTTCACATAACTTATGTGGCCTATGAGACCAAAGTAAGGTGCAATGTACATATATACACTCGTTGTATACAACACAATAAGCACACAAACATAATTATCAATATATTGTTTACAAAACTTGTTTACAAAGACAAACAATACAAAACATTGTTTATTATTATTGTTCTATAATATATATACCAATATACAGTCACTGAACATATTCCTATTAGTTCTGCAGCTTGTGGAACTCTGAAACATGGTGTCATACACAATGGTGTTTTATCTTTCTCCCTCATTCTATCTCTTTCAATCTGTCTCTCTCTTTCTATCTGTCTGTCTATCTCTGTCTCACAGGTACACATAAATACAAGTATACATAGTATAAATTACCTAGGATAACCCAAGAAATCCAGACAAAGTGCTATACTCAGCTTGAAGATGTGAGTAAAAGTGATGACACAGTCTTGTGGCTCTCTGAGACAGAGAGCTAGACGGATAGACAGATAGACAGGGAGCTTGACAGACAGACAAATAGACAGACAGAAATGTTAGTGTACCAGTACCAGTGTACTAGTGTTCCACCCTCCTCCTCCTCTTCTTCCTCCTCTTCTTCCTCTTCCTCATACTCCTACTCTTCCTCTTCCTCCTCCTCCTCTTCTTCCTCCTACTCTTCCTCTTCCCCCTACTCTTCCTCCTACTCTTCCTCTTCCTCCTCCTCCTCTTCTTCTTCCTCTTCCTCCTCTTCCCCCTAATCTTCCTCCTAATATTCCTCTTCCTCCTCCTCCTCTTCCCCCTACTCTTCCTCCTTCTCCTTCTCCTCCATAGTGTAAATTACCAGGAGTCGGCAGCTGTCAAAATGACATATTGTCTCATTACTCACTCCCCCCTCCCGCCTGTCAAAACAATGGGGTCGGATGCTGCTTCCCTTCCTCCATTCTATCTAATTATCTTTCTCCCTCATTCTATCTGTCTTTTTATCTCTGTCTCACAGGTACACATAAATACAAGTATACATAGTATAAATTACCTAGGATAACCCAAGAAACCCAGACAAAGTGCTATACTCTGCTTGAAGATGTGAGTAAAAGTGATGACACAGTCTTGTGGCTCTCTGAGACAGAGAGCTAGACGGATAGACAGGGAGCTTGACAGACAGGCAAATAGACAGACAGAAATGTTAGTATACCAGCAAAAACAAAGGGAGGGAGATGTTTATCTCATCTTTTGGCATCAGCTCTACCCTCATTTACCCTCATCAAACGTCAGCACTTATCAGATGTTATCTCCCCTTATCTTGTTACTGCCATGGGTGAACATTTATTATTACCTATTATTATTATTATGTATTATTATTATTATGTATTATTGTTATCATTACGTATTCTTCTTCTTCCTCCTCCTCCTCCTCTTCTTCCTCCTCCTCCTCCTCCTCTTGCCTCCTCCTCCTCTTGCCTCCTCCTCCATTCTTGGAACAAGTTTGAAGAGCTTGTAGTTCATAATCACTATCACTATCATCACCAATGCTCACATCTGAGTCTGGGATTTTGGAAAATAGGAGTTTCCTCTTTGATTCTGGTACAACTGAACGTGAACAAGATGGCCCAGCACCAGAGGTGGAAGGCTGTGGGTTGTCTGGGTTTTCCTCACTATTACCCATATTATGGTCATTAGTTTCGGTCAAAACCTCACCAGAATCTTGAAACTCATCTTCACTGTCACTTCCATCTGTATTAGAACTGTCACTGGGGAACAAAAGTGTCCCAATTCGCCGAGGAGTGAGGAACTTCTTACCACAGGGCACGTGGAAATTGTGTACTATGATGGCATTCCCACAATGCACCACTGGGTCCCAGATTTTTTTCCTACTGCCCACACCCACCACACAGACCCATTCTCTCACATCTAGGCTTATCAGCCTTTTCCTGTGAGATTTGAGGCCGCTAGAATTTATGCGTACTAGTACGACAAAAAACCCTACGCGTAAGACGTACTAGTACGACCAAAACCTTCAAAGGGTTAAGTAACGGGACACCTAATTGTTGGAGTGAAAACATAGTAATGCAGGTTTCCACCTTACTATTTGTAAATTCACTAAAATGCAGTGTCCCATTTCTATTGGCAAATCCATATGTTGATAAATGAGACATATGCAACATTTGGGTCTCTTTATTCTGGAAATGTTTCACCAGCTAGTAGCTTCTTCAGCCCAAGACAGATCAGTGCTATTCACAAATTGTATTGAAGATTTTTATTACTCAACTGAAGTGTTGATGGCCTGATTGTGCTTTGTATAGCTACCATAGGCCCAGGAATGCATCAATTGCAATAAGTCAGGGTCATCTGTATACAGTACAGAAAAGAATTTAGAAAAACTGGTTATCTTGATATTAGGTATGAAGCTACGAAGTACTATGCATGTACATCATGATTCGGTGGGAATATTGTCTTAGTAGGTATCATAAAATTATAATGTTTATGCCCTTCTGAAAAGACAATTAGGGAGTGATATGCATTTTTGCTTTGAATTATCCTACCTTGAATGGAAATGGCAAATTACAATAACTCACCTTTTCACTACTCCATTCACCATCACCAACTTCACTACGAGCAGCAAAGCGGAAAATATACGTCTCTTGTGGCTTTAGTCCATCCAAAGTGTATGATGAACCTAAGATTTACATTTGTTAAAATAAAATGACAGTAAACATTAATAAATATTCAAAAGCATAATCAGGATTCAAATCTACTGTCTGAAATAATTAGCTCATTGTGTTAGCCACTGGACTGGCAATAGGGGCAAGAAATCTCAGACCTTGAGTTCAAATCCTGACCACTCCACTGAACTGTTACATTCACTCACTACAAATTTTCAGGACATTGATGTGTGACTTAATATATTTATCAAGTATTTTAAACAAATAATTCATACGAAAAAACCACCTGATAAAAATACACTACCTTTCGTCCAATAGCTACTTTTAGAATCATCCCAGGATAAATCCTGGAGCCGGTATTCAACAACATAACCCTGAATTGGGAGTCCACCATCATCCATTGGGTCTATAATACTCCATGTGACTGTGGTTGCTGTTTTCTTCTCTACCTGGATATATCCATTAAAATACTGGTTATTTTTAATCTTAAAAATTAACCATCAAATACAAGCCTTCAAATTAGATATTTGAGTTTAAACAATTCAATATTTGTCTGTTTGAAGCAAAATAAATTAATTATTACCTTGGCATTGGAAATTGGTCCTGGAGCATGTGCTTCTTTCAGTTCTAAACTCATTTTTGCAATTCCCAGACGATTAGTAGCTTCACAGGTGTAATCACCAAAGTAACTGGTAGTGACAGGATTAACTCTGAGAACACCAAGTGGGCTGATGCTTAGAACTTGAAGGTTTTGATCATTTGCACTAATTTCTTCATTACGAAGATACCACTGTACTGGAATGAACAATTAGTCTTTTGATAAAACTGCTGTGTCATACTGTTTCAACACTGTCCATTCTTACCATGGCAGGGTGATGCAAAAGAAGGAAACATTCATCATTATTTACATTTACAATCAGTTTTTTAATAAAACTGTAAATTTATTTGCAAATACAGTGCCTAACTAAAAGCAATATTTTTTTTTTTAACAAGTCAGCTGTCTCCCACCGAAGCAGGGTGACCCAAAAAGAAAGAAAATCCCCGAAAAGAAAATACTTTCATCATCATTCAACACTTTCACCTCACTCATACATAATCACTGTCTTTGCAGAGGCACTCAGATATGACAGTTTAGAATTCCCTCCAAACTGTCAATATCCCAGACCCCTCCTTTAAAGTGTAGGCATTGTACTTCCCAATTCCAGGACTCAAGTCTGGCTAAATCTATAATAACAGGTTTCCCCAAATCCCTTCACTAAATATTACCCTGCTCACACTCCAACAGCTCATCAAGTCCTAAACACCATTCATCTCCATTTACTCCTATCTAACATGCTCTCACATGCTTGCTGGAAGTCCAAGCCCCTCGCAACCTCCTTTACCCCTCCCTCCAACCTTTTCAAGGATGACCCCTACCTCTCCAAGTCATTCTACTTTGATCCATTCTCTCTAAATGACCAAACCACCTCAACAACCCCTCTTCAGCCCTCTGAAGAGGTGTTGTTAAATATTTACACCACACATTGCCCTTAGACAGGACATCTCCACTGCCTCCAGCCACTTCCTCACTGCAGCATTTGCAACCCGAGCTTCACACCCATATAAGAGTGTTGGCACCACTATACTTTCATACATTTCCTTCTTTGCCTCCATAGATAACGTTTTTTTGTCTCCATAGATACCTCAACGCACCACTCGCCTTTTTTCCTTCAACTCTATGGTTAACCTCATCCTTCATAAACCCATCTGCTGACAAGTCAACTCCCAAATATCAGAAAACATTCACTTCTACTCCTCCATGGGGAAGTGGAACAGAATTCTTCCTCCGTAAGCCATGCGTGTTGTAAGAGGCGACTAAAATGCCGGGAGCAAGGGGCTAGTAACCCCTTCTCCTGTATATATTACTAAATTTAAAAAGAGAAACTTTAGTTTTTTCTTTTGGGCCACCCTGCCTCAGTGGGATACGGCTGGTATGTTGAAAGATTCACTTCTACCATACTCCCCCTCTCCAATGTGAAATCCAATTTTTCTTTACCTAAATCATTTGATACCCTCATCACCTTACTCTTAACTATTTTCACTTTCAACTTTCTACCTTTACACACCCTCCCCAACTCGTCTACTAACCTTTGCAATTTTTCTTTAGAATCTCCCATAAGCACAGCACCATCAGCAAAAAGTAAGTGTCAACTCCCATTTTGTACTTGACTCCCCATAATTTAATCCCACTCCTCTCCCCAACACCCTAGCATTTACTTCTTTTACAACTGCATCTATAAATATATTAAACAACGATGGTGACATTACACATCCCTGTCTAAGACCTACTTTTACTGGGAAGTAATCTCCCTCTCTCCTACACACCCTAACCTGAGCCTCACTATCCTCATAAAAACTCTTTACAGCATTTAGTAACTTACTACCTATTCCATACACTTGCAACATCGCTACCCTATCCACTCTATCATATGCCTTTTATAAATTCATAAATGCAATGAAAACTTACCTGCCTTTATCTAAATACTGTTCTCATATATGCTTCAGTGTAATCACTTGATCTACACATCCCCTACCCACTCTAAAGCCTCCTTGCTCATGTGCAATCCTACTTTACACTACAGTTTTTAAACTGCAACATTAGCACCCCTCCTTCATAGTGCAGGCACTGTACTTCCCATCTCCAGGACTCAAGTCCGGCCTGCCGGTTTCCCTGAATCCCTTCATAAATGTTACTTTGCTCACACTCCAACAACACGTCAAGTATTAAAAACCATTTGTCTCCATTCACTCCTATCAAACACGCTCACGCATGCCTGCTGGAAGTCCAAGTCCCTCGCGCACAAAACCTCCTTTACCCCCTCCCTCCAACCTTTCCTAGGCCGACCCCTACCCCGCCTTCCTTCCACTACAGACTGATACACTCTTGAAGTCATTCTGTTTCGCTCCATTCTCTCTACATGTCCGAACCACCTCAACAACCCTTCCTCAGCCCTCTGGACAACAGTTTTGGTAATCCCGCACCTCCTCCTAACTTTGAAACTACAAATTCTCTGCATTATATTCACACCACACATTGTCCTCAGACATGACATCTCCACTGCCTCCAGCCTTCTCCTCACTGCAACATTCATCACCCATGCTTCACACCCATATAAGAGCGTTGGTAAAACTATACTCTCATACATTCCCCTCTTTGCCTCCAAGGACGAAGTTATTTGTCTCCACAGACTCCTAAGTGCACCGCTCACCCTTTTCCCGTCATCAATTCTATGATTCACCTCATCTTTCATAGACCCATCTGCTGACATGTCCACTCCCAAATATCTGAATACATTCACCTCCTCCATACTCTCTCCCTCCAATCTGATATCCAATCTTTCATCACCTAATCTTTTTGTTATCCTCATAACCTTACTCTTTCCTGTATTCACTTTTAATTTTCTTCTTTTGCATACCCTACCAAATTCATCCACCAACCTCTGCAACTTCTCTTCAGAATCTCCCAAGAGCACAGTGTCATCAGCAAAGAGCAACTGTGACAACTCCCACTTTGTGTGTGATTCTTTATATGTGATTCTTACCTGGTATACTCAGTACTAAACTTATTCCCCTATAATTTTTACTATCTCTTTCGTGCCCCTTCCCTTTATATAAAGGAACTATACATGCTCTCTGCCAATCCCTAGGTACCCTCCCCTCTTTCATGCATTTATTAAACAAAAATACCAACCACTCCAACACAATATCCCCCCTCCTGCTTTCCACATTTCTGTCATGGTCCCGTCAGTTCCTGCTGCTTTACCCCCTTTCATTCTACATAATGCCTCATGCACCTTCCCCACACTCACATCTTGCTCTTCCTAACTAGTCATAAGTTTGCCTATGATACTCCAATATAGACACTTTGTATTGTGCCAAAACAAAAGCATTCACATTGCTAAACTCACAAATTATGATGTAGTCACTTAGCCTTAATACCATAATCTGTAAGGATTTAATGTTAAGAATTAATCTAAGTCTGCTCAAAATGCCTAGCCATGTTGGTTGCCCAAAGTCCTCTTAATTTGGTTTTCAAAACTTTCCAAAACTTTAAAACCAAAAAACCCACATTTTTAATAAGAAAAATAAATTAATTAGATTGTTTTCTTACCTAAAAATTTCACTTCCCAGTCGAAAATTTAACCCCCTTTTTGTCAGGGCTTTAAATTTTCCTCAAAATATTTTTCCCCTTTACCCCAAACTCCCCATTTTTACTAATTTCTCTTTTTTAACGACAACCCATTTTTTCTGGCTTTCAAAATTTGTTTATTTTAAAAATTTTTTTTTTTTCAGAAAATTTCTTAAGTTTTTCCCCATTCTTTCACTTTTTTCACTCTTTTTTCCTCCCCTGCCTCCCCTTCTTCCTTTGCTTTTAAAACCTTTTGAAAAACCTCCTTTCCTTTTTTTTTTTTGCCCACTTAACTTTTCCCAAATTTTTTTCCCTTTCCTCAACCCTCTAAACCAAACCCCCAAACAATTTTAATGCTGCATTTTAAACTTCCCAATCCTCCCTATATGTTTTTCCCCCAAATTTTTCTTAGTTTTTGTACATTCTAAAAAAACCCCTTTTTTTTTGGCTTTTTTTGGGAAGACAAAAGTACCCCTAAAAAAAAATTATAAAATGTTTTTGTGACAATTAATGTAAATAATTTCCATGCTCTAGTGGGTTAAAATTAAAATTTTAAAAATGGGGATGTCGACGGGAATAAGTAAAATTATCACAGTGGACTTATTCTGTATAATTTTATAAAAAGTTTTAAAAATTAAATTCAGGATTTTTTTTTTTTTTAAATACAGTGGCCCCCATGCTAAAGAACCCCGTGAAAGAGGGCTGGCTGTTATCGAAATGTTGGTATTGAATGAATTTTTAAAAAATGGGAAAAAAAATTTGTGAAAGGCTAAAATAAAAAAAAATTTTTTTCCCAAAAAAATTTAAAATTTTACAAAAACTAAAAAAATTTTCAATTCATGACATTTTTATTGAAGATCTGGTTTTGACTGATGGGATGGGAGGGGAGAGAAAGTTTAGTGTTTAAAAGGGGAACCCCTTCCTTTAAAGACTTGGGGACAAGCCCTTTTCTGGGGTTATTTCCCCTTCTTCAATCCCCCTAGGCCCAAACTTCAAGTCATGGATTTTTTAAACCCCCAACAAAATTTTCCATAGTGGCCTGCCTCTAGCCCTTTTAAAGTTTGCCCAAAAGTTTTCCCCTTTCTTTCATTTTTAAAATCCTGTTTTGGGCTTCCCAATCCCTGTGTTTGGGATTTCATCAAATTTTTATTCAAGCCTTTTTGCAAAATTTTCCTTAATCTTTAGTGGCAATTCCTTAAATTTTTCTCTCTCCCCCCTTTTGAACCAGTTTCCCCAGGTCCCCCCTCTTGCTCTTGAGTTGATCTATAAAGGCTCACCCCGGTGGTTGGTTTTGGTTCCTCCCCCACCCTCTTCCATTCACCCCCCAAAACCCCCAACCCCCAAGGGTTTTCCCCAAATCCCCCAATTGATTCCTAAACCTTATACTCCTCTGGGGTTTGGGCCCCCAAACCAAAAACCCCTTTTTTCCCCTTCCTTTTTCTTAAGCGAGTTAAAGGTTTCCCTCTTTTTCCCCCCCTCCCAACCCTTTTACCTTAAGGTTTACACTTGGGGATTTTAAAGTGTAAACCCAAACTTTTTTAAAGGGGTAAAACCCGGGTTCTTGGTCCCAAACACTTTTAAAACCCAGGTTTTTTTGTGTACAGTTTCTTGAATTTGGGGAAATGACCAAAAGGCCCAGGGGTCGGGAGGGGGTGGTATTAGGAGGAAAAATTTCCCAAAATAAAACTTGTCCCCCTAAATTGGCTCTCCCACGTCTGTGGGATGCCCAAAGGGCATTGTCTAACACCAGGAGGCATAAATTCCCCAATTTTTTTTCCCAGTTATTAATTTTTGTTAGAAAAAATCCCCCGGGTTAACCAGTTATAGAAAAAGTCCCTAGTGACCCATGCCTTACTGTTTGATCTCCACAGCACACACAAATTATCCTTGAGGACATTCTTTTGCCTGAACGCTCTGGGAGTTTCAGAGTGATACACTAATAAAGGCTTAAATAACAAAAAGGCACAATACCGTGACTGGAACGATACACAAATAACCCGCACATAAAAGACAGAAGCTTACGACGACGTTTCGTCGTAATGGTCCAAGTCGGACCGAAACGTCGTCGTAAGCTTCTGTCTTTTATGTGCGGGTTATTTGTATAAAGGCTTAACTTTGCAATCACCACTAGCATTGGCACACATCAACAAAGTAAGCCTGTCTTTCATAGGCTTATGTCCTGGGAGTGCCTTTTCCTCCTGAGTAATGTAGGTCCTGCTTGGCATTTTCTTCCAGAACAGGCCTGTTTCATCACAATTAAACACTTGTTCAGGTTTCAGTCCTTCAGTTTCTATGTACTCCTTGAATTCCTGCACATATTTTTCAGCCGCTTTGTGGTCCGAACTGGCAGCCTCACCATGCCGTATCACACTATGTATGCCACTACGCTTCTTAAATCTCTCAAACCAACCTTTGCTGGCCTTAAATTCACTCACATCATCACTAGTTGCAGGCCTTTTTTTAATTAAATCCTCATGCAACTTCCTAGCCTTTTCACATATGATCGCTTGAGAGACGCTATCTCCTGCTAGCTGTTTTTCATTTATCCACACCAATAAGAGTCTCTCAACATCTTCCATCACTTGCGATCTTTGTTTCGAAAACACAGTTAAACCTTTGGCAAGAACAGCTTCCTTGATTGCCGTTTTCTTGGCCACAATAGAAGAGATGGTTGATTTGGGTTTCTTGTACAACCTGACCAGGTCGGTGATACGCACTCCACTTTCATACTTATCAATGATCTCTTTCTTCATTTCTATAGGAATTCTAACCCTTATTGCTGTAGGGTTGGAACTAGAAGCTTTCTTGGGGCCCATGGTCACTTATTTTCCAGAAACAGCACCGAAAACACTGTAATAATACGAAATATTCCGATTGTATGCTTGAATGTTACCGCGGAGGCTGGCTGGTAAACAATGCCACCGGCGGAACATATGAGGCTGGCTCAGGCCGCACATTGGACGCGTCTCGGACGAAGGGCGCTGAGCGGGTTTTTGGGCGGTATGCGGGGCAAAATTTTAGCGATCAAAGCGTCCGCTATGCGGATTGTCCATTATGCAAGGCGTCCGTTATGCGGGGGTCCACTGTACTGGGAAACAGGTTTTGTGTCCTTTGATTTCAATAAAGTGCTAATCTGGGTCATAACCATAAAATATCAGAGATGATTATTCTCAGTGATATACCTATGTGACCTGTTACATTCCTCCAAGAATAGTTTTACCTCAGGGTTAACCCCCTTTTTCACTGTCGGTGCCATAATATTAAGGCTTGCAAGCCAGATAAATAAGTAGTAGAGATGATGATAGCGTCATATTGAAGCATAATAAACTCGCCTCCCTCTTGCCTCCTACCTGTCTTCCATACACCAACAAGAATCAATAAAGGTTAAGTGATGTTAAATGTTCATTTATACATTTTATTAGTACTTCATATTTATTTGTCATTGTTTTCTGTATGTATATCTATATTTAATCTTTAAAAAAAAATCTTTTTGTTAATACTGTTGGGTGTCTGAAACGGATTAACTGATTTCCATTATTTCTTATGGGGGAAATTAATTCGGCTAACAAGATCGGTTAAAGGCAAGCTCTCTGAAACGGATTAATGCCATTACCCGAGGGTCCACTGTACAGTGGAACCTCTACTTACGAGTGCATGCACATGCGAGTTTTTCCAGATATGAGCAGTCACTTGGTTGATTTTTTGCTTCAAGACGAGAGCAAAATTTCAAGATGCGAGCGAGCGTCAAGGGAGGTTCCTTGACGCTGGTGAGGGGTTCTTGCTCCTGATCTAGGGAATTTGATCTCATTTGTTTGTTGGACTATCTTATTGAAACTTGGGCAATGTATGATGGAAAGATGCTTCTTAATGTTCACTAAAATTGAAAGAAATCGGACCATAAATAACTGAGTTCCCTTCTCAGCCATTAGCCGCCCCTTAGCGGTATATTTTTGTATTGTTTTTATGGTTGTATTCTCATTTTTTTTGGTCTCATTTGATAGAATGGAAGATATATTACAGAAAGATATGATTTTGATTGATTTCATGATGATAAGTACGTTGAAATTGAGCTCAAAGTAGCAGAAACGTTAGATTTTTGTCGATGTTCAAAAGGAAACAATACCTGTCTGAGTAGCCATTCCAAACACGCAATCATGAATGGGTTAACATTATTTATACAATTATTACAATAATGCAGTAGTCTGCATAACAGTAAATCTTCTATTGTTTGTGTGAATTAAAATTACAAATGGTAAGCAAGAGTATTATAATAATAATAATAATAATAATAATAATAATAATAATAATAATAATAATAATAATAAATAATTCTAGGTAGTAGGTTGGTAGACAGCAACCACCCAGGGAGGTACTACCGTCCTGCCAAGTGAGTGTAAAACGAAAGCCTGTAATTGTTTTACATGATGGTAGGATTGCTGGTGTCCTTTTTTCTGTCTCAAACATGCAAGATTTCAGGTACATCTTGCTACTTACACTTAGGTCACACTACACATACATGTACAAGCATATATATATACACACACCTCTGGGTTTTCTTCTATTTTCTTTCTAGTTCTTATTCTTGTTTATTTCCTCTCATCTCCATGGGGAAGTGGAACAGAATTCTTCCTCCGTAAGCCATGGGTGTTGAAAGAGGCGACTAAAATGCTGGTTGCAAGGGGCTAGTAACCCCTTCTCCCATATAAATTACTAAATTTAAAAAGAGAAACTTTCGTTTTTCTTTTTGGGCCACCCTGCCTTGGTGGGATACGGCCGGTTTGTTGAAAAAAAATAATAATAATAATAATACATAAAATACTGTAATTATATAATAATAATACATGTAATATAATATAAATCATTATAATAATACATACATACTAATGATAATAAATAATACTATATATAAATGAGTTTGAGTACACCACCACCAGTGACAGAAAAAAAGAACAAAATGAAATGAACTCCTGACAGCATACGCCGCTGTGCCCAGCATCTCTTCTCCCTCCTCAACCTTCTCCAAGGTAAATGCTGTATTATTATTATTATTACTTATTATTATTATTATTGTTTTCCTTATGAAACTACATAGTGATCTAATAGACATATTTCATTCATTCTAGCGTATACACGTATATCATGTTTCTATGTTATTAATATTGTTTATTATGTCATATCAGATGAACTGTGATAGGTATAGAGCCATAGATTTGATATTAGGGAAATATTCAAGTATTTTGTCATGCCTGGAATTCCACTGGGATGGATTAATTCCATTTCAATTACTTTAAATGAGGAAAAGTGACAACACAAACAAGCATATCCATATGTGAGCAAGGTCACAGAATGGATTAAACTCGTAAGTAGAGGTTACACTGTATACAGAGAAATAGGTGTGAATATTTTGTACCTTTAGAAGGTTCAAATCTTTGAATAGTATGTGTACTGTCTGAAGTAAAATAGTGAGATTAATCTAATGACATGTTTTTTATTGGATTATGAATGGTTTTAGATGATTTGATGTCAATAGGTGAGGTATGGGTAGATTAAGAAGTAGAACAGAGAAAATAGTGTTAGTTGTGGTACTGTACAGTTATGCATTCTAGAAAGAATGCCCATTGTTTTGGAAATGTAATTAGATATGTTCTGGATGTTTTTTAAATTCACAGTAACATGTAAATGCTATCCTATAAAACACATTTCTGTATTTAATTTTAGTTTTGTGTCTTACTTGTTGCATTGGGAATAGAAGTTGCAAGGCAGGTTAGGTTGACAGGTTGTTGCTTCCAAGACCATAACTCTTTGTATAGCTGTTCTTCAAACGATGGTTTAAATTCAACTGTGATATGTCCCCAAACTTGTGTGTCTCCTCCTTCTGAACTTGCTGTGCAAGTGTAGAGGCCATCATCAGAACGTATTACTCCTCGGATCTTCAGGCTAAGAGAAAATGTTTTTTAATTAAATTAAAAAAAAAATCCTAAAGCACTGCACATTTAAGATACAAATCCATAATTTTAATATGCAGGTTTCTGCACAATGCTATGTAAACTTATCCACCAGGGATAAGTTCCAAGTACCTGCCGCAGATACTGACACTGCGAATAGTAGCGAACCCTATACAGGCACCATCTGACTTGCGACCAAGCTTGGTTCCGACCAACCAGTCGTAAGTCAAAATGGACGGAAGTCAAACCTTACTACTGAATATCAACATCATATTTTTGTAATGATTTTATTTTATTGTTTTATTTTGGTATTTCATTTTTTACTTTACTTTTTGTGCTGTTAGTACTGTAAGGTTTAGGATAAACACACTGTACAACACAAACAGTTGTTTATTTCCCAGAAATTTGGCATACAAAACATGGTCGTAAGTCGAGTAGTCATATGTTGAGCAGGTTGTAAGTCGGATGGTAGGTGTATATACACGTATACAGATGTCATTTTCATTTACATACATACCTATTATAGTTTAATTGATAAATTATGCACAGTAAATGGAGAATTATAATTTTTTCACTGAAGATGTACTTCATGGCCTCTCTTAGGCTTTAAAAAACTTCCACCGTCACTACTTTTGCACTTTGAGGCATTATTAAGCAAAATTAAGGGTTATTTTCTGGCTACAGCAAACCATGGATGACTGAAACTGTAGATAAAGTACAAGTAGATATGGGGGGGTCCTACTGTACTTCAAATATATTTCATAATTTTTACATTAGAGCTTCATTATAGCATAATTATGATTTCCCAGAATATTATTTGATTGCATTACTGGAGGGCCCTGCTTGTACAGCAGGTTAGGTTCCAGGCTACTGCTAAAGCAAAAATCACTGTACAGTGAAACATAGCCTTTTTTCATTTTCAAATGCATATAGAAGCCTGATAACATTTTTACACTGTCATATCATACATTATAATTAAGTGAGCAATAGAACCAGACCTAAAAAAAATGTATATACAGTACACACATTACTTACCTTAAAATATTTTCATCCTTAGCTTTGAAGAATGGGTATAATTTAAAACCACTGCATTAGCAAAACACTGTAAAGTGGGGCCCTCCTGTACTCTGAATTAAATAAACTGGCAAAATCCTGGATCTTAGCATGAACAAGGTTTTAATAAACTGTATGAAATGTCCCAACTAGCCTACCTCAACATAAAATCATAATATTTAATTATGACTTAGCACTGTATTATTAATATTATAGCTTTAGCAAGTACAGTAGAGTACAGTATTTTATTCTGTATTTTTCTTTGAAAATCGGCCAGTCATATAATTTTAAGAAATAAACTCTAAAACATATACTTTTATAAATTATTGTCCACAAATTCTTCTATGGGACATACAGTACAGTGGACCCCCGGTATTCGATATTAATCTGTTCCTGAGAGCTCATCGAATACCGATAATATCGAAAACCGAATCAATTTTCCTCATAAGAAATAATGGAAATCAAATTAATCCGTGCAAGACACCCAAAAGTATGAAAAAAAAAATTTTACTACATGAAATATTAAGTTTAATGCAATAGAATAATTACAATAACAATAAAATAATTGACACTTACCTTTAATGAAGATCTGGTGATGATTGATGGGATGGGAGGAGGGGAGAGTGTGGATGGTGTTAGTGTTTAGAAGGGGAATCCCCTTCCATTAGGACTTGAGGTAGCAAGTCCTTTTCCGGGGTTACTTCCCTTCTTCTTTTAATGCCACTAGGACCAGCTTGAGAGTCACTGGACCTCTGACGCACAACAAATCTGTCCATAGAGCTCTGTACCTCCCGTTCCTTTACGATTTGTCTAAAATGGGCCACAACATTGTCATTGTAATAGTCACCAGCACGGCTTGCAATAGCTGTGTTAGGGTGATTTTCATCCATAAAGGTTTGCACTTCAACCCACTGTGCACACATTTCCTTAATTTTTGAAGTAGGCACAACGGATTCCACAACTGGCATAGGCTTCTCAGGGTTAGCCCCAAACCCTTCAAAATCTTTCTTAATTTCCATACTAATTCTCACCCTTTTTACCACAGGGTTGGCACTAGAAGCTCTCTTGGGGCCCATGGTGACTTATTTTGCAGAAACAAGCACCAAACACAGTGATAATATGGATAATATGGAATGTACCGAATGTATCCTTATATGCGCGCACACTGGCAGGCTTGTAAACACTGGCACACACGGGGCAGTTCAGGCCACACGTGGACAGGTCTCGTATGAATCGTATCGAATACCGGGTTTTCAATCGAATACCGAGGAAAATTTTTTGTGATATAATGTATTGAATACCAGATTTATCAAATACCGGGGGCCCACTGTACTGTCAGTGTTACTTACAAACTTAAATGCAGAGCCTTCAACTGAATAATATAAGTCAAAAGTATTGTCTGTCATATGTTTAAGATAGTTATTTTTTTTTTCTAGTCATATCTCGTACAGCATTATCTTTTCAAAACTTCGTTCATAGGTGGTAGAAGGTTTGGCTCGCAGTCTAAAGAACCGAATTCGATTGTGGGTGATGCATAATGTATGGGCATGTCTCCTAACACCTGATGCCCATGTTCACCTTAAGAGTAAATAGATACCTAGGCACTATCAACTATTATGAGTTCCATCCCAAGAGATGGCCAAAACAAGCCTTTTTCTCTGGGTTATCCTGGATTATTAACTCTGGGGTTAGTACTCGGAATGAAGCCAATGTTTTTTTCTTCATACAAGATTTTTCTTTTAAAACATACTGATTGTATAATTTTGTGTACCAAGACATTGCAGAATTTTTATGGAAAGTGTGCACTCAGGAATGTTCAGTTTTCTACTAATAGTTACACAATACATTCTTAGTATGTATTACAGTTGTTAATATAATAATGTATTATTTATTAATACAGACAGTACTGTATGCACCCAAGTATAGATTAAGAATTTAGGCCCAATTAGGTCAATTTGTTCATGGGTAATATTACTGAGGGGTTAAAATCTATAAACCATCCATTTTTGGGTTAAAGAACTGAATGACCTCCTTGGCATTTATACTTATAAATGTTAATAGCTTATAAAATACAGATTTACACTACTTTGACACACTCTGTCTTTCATTGATAAATCGCCAGGGTAAGAAATTAGCTATTTCTATGTAAAGTGGAACCTCGGCTTACGAACGCCCCACCATGCAAATTTTCCAGGAGACGAACCGTCGTCCAGTCGATTTTTTGCTTCTGGATACAAACAAAATTTCAGGATGTGAACTTCCCCCTCAAGGGAGGTTCCTCAAATAAATAAATAAAATATTTATATCTTTGTAAAGGTTACAAAGTGTGTTTACATATCATAATATGATTGAAGCAAAGAAAGCCTTTATCATGCTGAGGCATTTTGGGCAGACTTAACCTAATACTAATAGACTACTTAAGTCTAGACAGGTGAAAAGTGTGCTAGTAGTGGTTACCAATGTTTTGCTGATGGTGGCATCAACTACTGGCAGCCTTTTGAAGTTTCTCCTGTTATTATTATATTGTATTATTATTGTTGTTATAATAATAATAATTATTATTATTAGTAGTAGTAGTAGTACGTACATAGTGAGGGGCTCTTGATCTAGGTCATTAAATTAATATTAATGATCATAATTATTATAATCCTAGGTAGTAGGTTGGTAGACAGCAACCGCCCAGGGAGGTACTACCGCCCTGTCAAGTAAGTGCAAAACAGAAACCTGTACGTAATTGTTTTACATAATGGTAGGATTGCTGATGTCTCTTTTCTGTCTCATAAACATGCAAGATTTCAGGTACGTCTTGCTATTTCTTACACTTGGGTCACACTACACATACATACATACATGTACACACATATATTTACACACACCCCTCTAGGTTTTCTTCTATTTTCTTTCTAGTTCTTGTTCTTGTTTATTTCCTCTTATCTCCATGGGGAAGTAGAACAGAATTCTTCCTCTGTAAGCCATGCGTGTCGTAAGAGGCGACTAAAATGCCGGGAGCAAGGGGCTAGTAACCCTTTCTCCTGTACAAATTACTAAATTTAAAAAGAAAAACTTTATTTTTCTTTTTGGGCCACCCTGCCTTGGTGGGATACGGCCAGTTTGTTGAGAAAAAACAAAATTATTATAATACGTATGTACTAATAATTATGATAATACATAATAATAATTACGTATAATAAATAATAACAATAATAATATGTACGTACTGCATATAATTTAGTTTGACAACAACACCACCACCAGATAGCAGTGTCAATCAAAATAATGTTCACTAATGCACATTTACATTGGTGAATTCCTCGCGGTGCAAGGAATTCTTGTGATTTCCTTTTGTTTCGTGCAGTTAATTAGCCTGATTTCTTCCTTCTAACTATGGATCCTAAGAAAGCAAGTGCAGAGGACAGTGCCGAGAAGAAAAAGAGGATGATTTGCATGGGATTAAAGCAAGAAATCATTGATAAGCACAGGCTTGGTACATAGTGTAGCAAGAAAAACAAAAATTATACATAGCAACCACTCTCGTGACCACAATCCTCCTCCCTCCGCCATCCATGTAATGACATATTTTATCCATTCTACAGTATATATCAGGTTTCTATGTTATTTATATTGTTTATTATGTCATATTAGACGAATTATGACAGATAAATAAGCCATAGAGTTGATATTAGGGTTATTTTGTCATGCCTCCTGAGAGTAGGAATTCAGCTGAAACGAATAAATTGACCCAGCATATGAACAAATCAAGATACAAACAAGTCCATGGAACGGATTAAATTCGTAAGCCGAGGTTCCACTGTATTTACAAAATTAAATGCGAGTTTAAACAAAGTGAAAAAAATAAGTACCCAGCCTTTTCTGATGCTGATGAATAAAACAGATGAATGGAGATAAACTTTTTGTTCTAAAATACTAGAGATTTGCAATTAAATAACTGTCATAAATCACTAATATGTGCAGAACTTGTAAGTATTTTTCCATTAAATTAATAGTGCATACAAAAAATTGCATTGAAAAAAATTCATATTTCAGCTTTATATAATTCTTGTCAAGTAAATATAAATAAATAAATAAATGTACATTATTAGCAGATTAAGAATAAGTTTCCTGTATCTGATATAATTCAGTTACTGTACTTCCACCATCATTTTAATGTAGAACAATACAGTACACTTGCTGCACTCATATCCATCACACATACCAAGTGCCAAGACTCAAATAAAGTACTGTATTACAGTACCTCTAAATTCCTATTTTCTCATTTTTTCATATGTGCAAAATCATTTAATAATTTTAAAATTAACTTAATATACATTAAGTGCTGAGCAAAAACAAAGACCTCTGCACACAATATCTACAACACTTAACCCTTTCAGGGTTGGTGCCATACTAGTATGGCTTGCACACCAGGGTTGGTGCCATACTAGTATGGCTTGCACACCAGGGTTGGTGCCATACTAGTATGCCTAAATTCTAGCACCTTCAAATCTAGCATGAGAAAGCTGGTAGGCCTACATATGAAAGAATGGGTCTATGTGGTCAGTGTGCGCAGTATAAAAAAAAAAATCCTGCAGCACACAGTGCATAGTGAGAAAAAAAAAACTCCGACCGTGTTTTCGGTTTAAAACGGCGACTTTGAAGTGTGTTTTCGTATGCTATTTATGGTTGTATTCCAGTTTTCCTGGTCTCATTTTAAAGAATGGAAGACATATTACAGAAATTGAGATGATTTTTATTGGTTTCACAATGAAAAGTACCTTGAAATTGAGCTCAAAGTAGCAGAAATGTTCAATTTTTGCCAAAGTTCAAAAGTAAATAAATCAAGCCACGTGTCCAGTACACGTCAACTGGTGAGTCTAATATTCTTTCACAAGTGCACTGATATTATTTATACCATTTCTACACCATTTCTATACTAATGCAGTAGTCTGCATAACAGTAAATCTTCTATTTTTTGTGAGAATAAAAATTCAAAGTGGAAAGCAAAAGAAATGTAACAAAGGCCTGGAGATGTGACTAATGAACAGAGGAACTGTTATTTTAGTGCCAGGAATGTCTGTCTTGTTTATTCTGGACCCTACTTGGAAAGTGGCATCTTTTGAAATTTGTGTGAAATTGGCAGAATTGCCAATTTCGGACCACTTTACTGGATAGTTGAAATTGGTAAATGGGTGGTTTCTTGTACTCACTCGATAGAAAAAATGGAGTTCTAGCGAAATAGTTACGATTTTTGTCATTATATTAATTGTAAAATATTAGTCAGACTGCAATATGAGAAAATCCATGATTGATATGTTACATGCCTCGAGATAGAAATTAGCTGAAGCAATAAATTTCCATCATATAACAATAAGATCAAACATGTCCATGAGGAAAAGAGTTCTCTATATTTACAAATGATGTTTTTGAAAATAATGCTTCTGACGCCTGATGAAAACGTTGATGGAGAGGCCTTTGTCAACCTAGAGATTTGAATTAATAATGTCATAATCCTAAATAAATTCTCTCTTTTCCAATTAAGTCTACAAAAATTCTTGCTTTAGCTTTTTAATTCTTTCACTAAATACAAATAAATAAATAAAGTCACATTATTAGCAGGAAGAATAAGGTTTCATGTATCGATTAATTCGTTCTGTCTTCACATCTTTAATGTGACAATACGACCTTGACCAATCCATACAATGCAGTGAAGACAAAAAAGATGTTCAGACTGAAAATTCTATTTCTCACTTTGCAAAATCTTTAATAATGTGACATGCTAATAGCATTAAAATGTGCTAGGAAAAAAAAAGACTCTGGACTACTAATTCTCACTAACAGAACACAGAGGTGTGTCCATACAGTAGTAAGAGTGAGGCCTACTGGTTGAAGCTTGTCCACAGGAGTTGCTCCATCTAGTATCCTCATCCTTATTCAAATCAGCATGAAAAGCTGGTAGCCACAGAAGAATGGTTCCTTTGCAGATGACACGATATCCTGCAACACAGTGCATTGCAAGAACAAACTCCGACATCGGTTTTCAGTAGCTGCGATGAATTGTTCATACGATGATGTAAATTTCATTCTCAGAATGGAAGACATATAGAAATTAAATCTTATTAGGTTTCACAATGAAAAGTACTTACACTGGATATAAGTACAGTGTATAGTAAAGTAGACCCTCGGTTATCGTAATTAATCCGTTCCAGAGAGTGTGATTAAAGCCGAATTTGACGACTTCCGAATTCATTTTCTTCATAAGAAATAATGTAAATCCAATTAATCTGTTCCAGACATCCAAAAGTTTAAAAAAAAAAAATATTCTTTTTACATGAAATATACATTTACCTACACAGAAAACAATGAGACATGAAGAATGAAACAATAATAAAATGACACTAACCTTTATTGAAGACTCTTCTTAGTGTATTGAAGACAGGAGGGGGGGGGGGAGAGGATGGAGAAATTACTGTTTGGAAAGGAAATCCCCTTCCATAAAGACTTCAGGTACCAAGCCCTCTTCCGGGGTTACTTCACTTCTTTGTTTTTTAATGCCACTAGGACTAGCTTGAGAGTCGCTGGACCCCTGTCGCTCAAAGAAGTGTTCCAGAGAGGTCTATTTCTAGTGTATGTTAGGAATTGTGGCGGTGGCAGGGGGTGTGTGTTGGGAGACAGAACAAGATAGTCCTTCCATATGACACTAACATCAACTCTATGGCTTATTTATCTAGCACAATTCATCTATCTTTCTTTCAAGACACCGGCTGTATCCCACCGAAGCGGGGTGGCCCAAAATGAAAAACGAAAGTTTCTCCTTATACATTTAGTAATATATACAGGAGAAGAGGTTACTAGCCCCTTGCTCCCGGCATTTTAGTCGCCTCTTACAACACGCATGGCTTACGGAGGAAGAATTCCGTTCCACTTCCCCATGGAGATAAGAGGAAATAAACAAGAAAGAAAATAGAAAAAAACCCAGAGGGCTGTGTATATATATGCTTGTACATGTACGTGTAGTGTGACCTAAGTGTAAGTAGAAGTAGCAAGACGTACCTGAAATCTTGCATGTTCATGAGACAGAAAAAAGGACACCAGCAATCCTACCATCATGCAAAACAATTACAGGCTTTCGTTTTACACTCATTTGGCAGGGCGGTAGTACCTCCCTGGGCGGTTGCTGTCTACCAACCTACTACCTAGGACAATTCATCTAATATGACATAATAAACAATATTAACCCTTTCAGGGTCCGTGCCATAGATCTACGGCTTTACGTTCAGGGTCCAAACCGTAGATCTACGCCATGAGCTCAGCTCACTCTGATAAGCTGTGAGTGGTACATTTGGACCTAGATATGAGAGAATACATCTATGTGATAAGTGTGCACCACATAAAACAAATCCTGCAGCATACAGTGTATAATGAGAGAAAAAACCGAGACCATGATTTTCGATTAAAACAGTGAATTTGCAGTGTTTTTTCGTATGTTTTTTATAGTTGTATTTGCGATTTCTTGGTCTCATTTGATAGAATGGAAGACATGTTACAGAAATAGAGATAGTTTTGATTGGTTTTAGCACTGGAAATGGCTTGAAACTGAGCTCTAAGTAGTGGAAATGTTAAATTTTTGCCGATGTTCAAGAGTAAACAAACGACCTCACACGTCTAATACACGCGAGCTGGTGGGTCTAATATACATTCACAAATGTGGTGATGATATTTATACAATTATTACAATATTGCATATCAGTAAATCTTCTATTTTTTTTTGTTTGAATAAAAATTCATTATGCGAGTAAAAAAATCAAAATGGAATTCATTTGTAAAGCCTCAAAACATAACTAATGAACAGGAATACCTACATTGTTTATTCTGGAACCTATTTTGAAATTGGAATATTTTGAACTTTGTGTTAAATTGGCCAAATTACCAATTTCCAATCACTTTATTTTGTAGTTTAAACAGTTGACTTGGCGATTTCTTTTGCTCAATCGATAGAAGTAATACTAGTGAAATAGCTAAGAATTTGGTTGACTGGAATAATGTAATTGGCCTAAAATGGGAGTCAAAGTTGGCAAAATCGCTGACACACCAAAATTTGCGAGAGCATAATTTCGTCAATTTTCCATCAAATTTCGTACTTTGTTTTATTACCTTCATAAAAAGATTCTCTACCATTTCATAAAAAAATAAAAAAAATTTGTTTGAAAATTCTTGGACCCTGGTGCACACTTTGAAATTTGGCCTCTGGACCCTGAAAGGGTTAATAACAGAGGAACATGATATATACTCTAGAATGAATAAAATATGTCATGTCTCTCTCCCTAACCAATGAGTGTTGTTGTGTGTACAAGGGCCACTGAAAGATAAGCCTTACATGGTGGTGATGGCTGCAGCAGAGGCGGCAGTGTTAGTCAGTAGCCCTATATACCTCCAACAACATTGGAAGAGTCAATTTCGTGCTGTCCTTTTTCTATTGATTAATCACTTAACTTACTTGCTACACTGTTAATGCTACACTTTATTGCTGGCTGGCACAATAGCCTTTATCGATTCCTGCTGCTTTAGTATCGTACATATCCCAGAATCACTGAGGAAGGCACATTATCCCCTCTCTCAGCCCTTTACCAAAGGGCTGGCTGGCACTAGGAACTTTCTTTGGGCCCTTGGTGGCTTATTTAGCAGTTGAAAGCACTAAAAAGAATGGAATACAGTGGACCCCCGGTTTGCGATATTAATCCATTCCTGAGAGCTCATCATAAAGCGAATCAATTTTCCGCATAAGAAATAATGGAAATCAAATTAATCCATGCAAGATACCCAAAAGTATGAAAAAAAAAATTTTTACCACATGAAATATTAAGTTTAATGCACACAAACTGAAGAAGACATGCACAGCTTGTAGTACTCTACTAACAATAAAATACATGACACTTACCTTTAATGAAGATCTGGTGATGATTGATGGGATGGGAGGAGGGGGGAGTGTCGACATTGTTAATGTTTAGAAGGGGAATCCCCTTCCATTAGGACTTGAGGTAGCAAGTCCTTTCCCGGGGTTACTTCCCTTCTTTTAATGCCACTAGGACCAGCTTGAGAGTCACTGGACTTCTGTCGCACAACATATCTGTCCATAGAGGCCTGTACCTCTCGTTCCTGTATGACTTCCTAAAGTGGTTCAAAACATTGTCATTGTACAGGTTGCCAACACGGACTGCAGTAGCTGTGTGAGGGTGATTTTCATCAAAAAAGGTTTGCACTTCAAGCCACTTTGCACACATTTCCTTAATCTTTGAAGTAGGCAACTTCTTCAATTTCTCTATCCCCTCCTCCCAAGCAGTTTCCTCAGGTCTGGCCTCTTGCTGTTGAAGATGATCTAGCAGCTCATCAGTGGTTAGTTCGTCATTGTCCTCCTCCACCAACTCTTCCACATCCTCCCCACTAACCTCCAACCCCAAGGACTTCCCCAATGCCACAATGGATTCCTCAACTGGCATAGGATTCCCAGGGTTAACCTCAAACCCTTCAAAATCCCTTTTGTCTACACATTCTGGCCATAATTTTTTCCAAGCAGAGTTCAAGGTCCTCTTAGTCACTCCCTCTCAAGCCTTACCTATAAGGTTTACACAACTGAGGATATTAAAGTGATCCTTCCAAAACTCTGTTAGAGTCAATAGAGTGTCTGTGGTCACTTCAAAGCACCTTTCAAACATAGCTTTTGTGTACAGTTTCTTGAAGTTGGAAATAACCTGCTGGTCCATGGGCTGCAGGAGAGGAGTGGTATTAGGAGGCAAAAACTTGACCTTAATGAAGCTCATGTCCCCAGAAAGTCGCTCTGCCAAGTCTGTAGGATGACCAGGGGCATTGTCTAATACCAAGAGGCACTTAAGGTCTGATTTCTTTTCAGTTAGGTAATTTTTCACATTGGGGGCAAATGCATGGTGTAACCATAGAAAAAGTCCCTAGTGACCCATGCCTTACTGTTTGCCCTCCACAGCACACACAAATTAGCCTTGAGGATATTCTTTTGCCTGAACGCTCTGGTAGTTTCTGAGTGATACACCAATAAAGGCTTCACTTCGCAATCACCACTAGCATTGGCACACATCAGAAGAGTAAGCCTGTCTTCCATAGGCTTATGTCCTGGGAGTGCCTTTTCATCCTGAGTAATGTAGGTCCTGCTTGGCAATTTCTTCCAAAACAGGCCTGTTTTGTCACAATTAAACACTGGTTCAGGTTTCAAGTCTTCACAGTCTATGTAATCCTTGAATTCCTTCACATATTTTTCAGCTGCTTTTTGGTCCGAACTGGCAGCCTCACCATGCCTAATCACACTATGTATGCCACTACGATTCTTAAATCTTTCAAGCCAACCTTTGCTGGCCTTAAATTCACTCACATCACCACTAGTTGCAGGCAATTTCTTTACCAAATCGTCATGCAACTGCCTAGCCTTTTCACAAATGATCACTTGAGATGCTATCTCCTGCTATCTGTTTTTCATTTATCCACACCAATAACAGTCTCTCAACATCTTCTAACAA
The DNA here is from genome assembly GCF_038502225.1 of Cherax quadricarinatus. Classification (NCBI taxonomy): domain Eukaryota; kingdom Metazoa; phylum Arthropoda; class Malacostraca; order Decapoda; family Parastacidae; genus Cherax; species Cherax quadricarinatus. The sequence goes on along the minus strand of NC_091329.1, from coordinate 14,624,383 downwards.
TTGCGGTCGCTGTTTCGTAATCACAGTTGCACCTTTTGCAACAACAGCTTCCTTGATTGCCGTTTTCCTGGTTGATTGGGGTTTTGTATACAACCTGGCCAGCTCCGACACACGCACTCCACTTTTGTACTTTGCAATTATCTCTTTCTTCATTTCAATAGTCATTAGCACCCTTTTTCTTGAAGGGTTGGCACTAGAAGCTTTCTTGGGGCCCATGGTGACTTATTTTGCAGAAACAAGCACCAAAAACACTGTGATAATATGGAATGTACCGAATGTATCCTTAGATGCGAGCACACTGGCTGGCTTGTAAACACTGGCACACACGGGGCAGTTCAGGCCACACGTGGACACGTCTTGGACGAATCGCGTATACCGAGTTTTTTAACAGTAACCGAGGCAAAATTTTTGCGTTAAAATGTATTGAATACCGGATTTATTGGATACCGATGGCATCGTGAACTGGGGGTCCACTGTAATACAAAATGTATCGTATGAACGCGTGGGAGCGTGCTCACTGGCTGATAAACAATGGGCCGCTGTTGCCATGCGGACACGTTCAGGACGAATGACTGTTACCGAGCTCAATGATGATCACTGAGTCAATATTTTGATGAAAAAAACATTGATTTCCGAATATTACGAAATCCGACGACTACAATATCTGGGGTCCACTATACACATTTACAAAGTATATTTATTCCATTTGTATTTATTAACTAATTTCCTGAACTTGTAAACCCTTCTGCCATTACACTATACAATTCTGTGCTCTTGATAATACCATAAACTTTCTGCTATTACACTAGACAATTCCATACTCTTGGTGGTAACATACAGACAACTACAACTACAGTTATTTTATTTCTCACTTCATTCTTTTGAGCTTAACCATAGTTTCCTTTCAAAACTTATACCCCATAATACTTTGCACCTAAATCTCTAGTTTTACTGTTTTCAAACCCATATGCCAAGGCTGCATATTTATACTCGACTTTCTAAATTCATTTTCATTAAATGCAACAATTCCTTCCTTATTCCTTGCTATTCACAAGGTATTGTTGTCATTACAGTTTTCATGAATTCTCATCAGCAGACCACTGTCACAAAATATGGATCAAACAAGTAATGCAATGGTCGTCTCTGCATATTATATGTGTATAAATAAATGAACACTGGAGTGTAAATAAATAAATACTTTTGGAAAAATTGCATGATAGATGTGAAAGCTGCTCAGCCATTTTGTCTAAGCCTAATTGCAATCATAACTGCACTAACGTACGTAGAACCCAGCATGACCCAAGATAAACAACAGTGATACCTATAAACCGAAAAATTACCAATTGAAGTGAAGAATGCCCCACAAACTCCAAGCACAGCCCCGCTGCCAGATGACTACCTACTACAAGCTCTTAACTAATTTAGTTTCTTCAACTAACCACAGCAACTCCTGTACTACTATGAGACCAACTCATAGAAGAAACAGCACTAAGAACAGCAAGGCAGCACCTAGAAATCGACTATTCCATAAGACGACCCAGCAGGACGCCGGTGCCCCATCCACCCCCCCCCTCACCACCCAGAGCGACGCATCACCAACAACAAACATGGCCGACTCACCCTCACCCACCAACCAAGGCGACTCGACTACAACACCACCAACCGTAACTCACTCCCTCTCTACCTCTACTGCCTTCATAGGATTTAACCCATCTGATATGCTCCCAGGTATGACTAATGATCCTGATACTCTAAAGAATTACATCACCACCCTAACAGCGGATAACTTGAATCTTCGTGCTGAAAATGTCTCTCTCCACGCAACAATAACAAACCATGAATCTAAGTTACTTCACCTTGAGAATAAGATCAACAGCCTTGAACAACAGCTAACATCAACTGGTATGACTGATTTTGGCAAGACCCTCCAATCAGTCATAGCCAGTCACACAGATCAAATAGCTTCCCTAAACACGAAGACTGAAGATGCTGTTAAGGACTGGAAAATAAACATGGATACCCAACTGACCAATTATTTTGCTTACCAAGATGATAAGGCAGAGCAAGATAAGCTGGCCGATGCAGTAGTGATTAACAGTTCACTCTTTCCTAGTGAATTAAACCATACCAACTGCAAAGCTACAACTCTCCAGATCATACGCGACCACCTACAGGTTAATGTGCCAGTGTCGGAAATAAAAGAATCACGGTTACTAGGGAACCAAGGGAGAAAAAGTATTATGCTCAGATTTCACACACAAGACAGAAAAAAAGACCTAATAAGTTCATCTATTAAAGCAAAAAAAGATATAGTATACATAAATGAGTGTCTCACAAGAAAACAACAGAACCTTCTGTACAGAGTGAGAAAACTAAAACGTGAGAATAATGATAAAATTTACCAGTGCTTTGTACGTGATGGACAAATTCTAGTAAGAAAAACAAATGTAGGCCATGTGTACTATATTACAAATGAAAATGAACTAGCAAACTTCCTTCATGATGCAAACATTACAGAGTCTGACTGATATTAGTGACCAAATCATTGTACTATGTTAGTGTATGTTATTATGCCATTATTGAACTAATCCCTGTACTATCACCTCCTAGATAGTATTTACTACCTCATTCTCCCATGTGTCCCACACAGTTCCTTGTGTGACCTAATTTGTGTTATCTTCCCAGATTTCCCTTTCACAATTTATTACTTGTTAATAAGATACTTACTCTTTAATAATATCTGTATTATCATTTATTCCTACTAAAGCACTGTTATAATTCTTTTATGATCTTACCTAATTTTCCCTATAGGAGATTCAATTTTTTTTTCTCTCTCTCTTTAAGCCAGATATTACAGTTGTCTATACCATTCCTGGCTACATGGCCATACACAACTGCGGAACAGACCATCAAGGGGGAGGAACAGCTATATACTACTCAAATCAACTCGAATGTATCAATAAATCTTGCACAAGGGACGAACACGGAGAATATATCATAGCCAAATTTAAATCAAAAGACCTGCAAAACCCCCTCACAGTTGTAAACATCTACAGAGTACCACAATCAAACATTTACCACTTTAGTGAAAAACTAGGAAATATAATTACTGATGCACACATGAATAAAGATCACCTACTACAAACAGGAGATTTCAACATAAACATACTACACGACCATGACCCACAAGTAACCAAATTCACAAACACAATGAGCAACTGCCTGCTGCTACCTGCAATATCTAAACCTACAAGAATCACCGAGACAAGTATCTCCTTAATAGACCAAATCTGGACAAACACCATATCCCCTTTAAAATCAGGCATAATCACAGACAACACTACAAACCACTACCCATATCTAATCTGGGCAAACTGCCACAAGACATTACAAAAGTAACCTTCAGAATACATAACGAGACAGCAGTTAACGACTTTATAGCAGCTATGAATAACATTGATTGGCAAAATGAGCTTGACATATATACAGATACGAATGAATGTATAAATAATTTTCTAAAGAAAGCCCAAAGCCTCTATAACAAACCTTGCCCCCAAAAAACTAAACAGATCACAGCTGGTTTCTTTTTCTGTCTCATAAACATGCTAGATAACAGGGATATCTTGCTACTCCTACTTACACTTTGGTCACACTTCACAGACACGCACATGCATATATATATATACATACATCTAGGTTTTTCTCCTTTTTCTAAATAGCTCTTGTTCTTCTTTATTTCTTCTATTGTCCATGGGGAAGTGGAAAAGAATCTTTCCTCCGTAAGCCATGCGTGTCGTATGAGGCGACTAAAATGCCGGGAGCAATGGGCTAGTAACCCCTTCTCCTGTAGACATTTACTAAAAAAGAGAAGAAGAAAAACTTTATAAAACTGGGATGCTTAAATGTGCGTGGATGTAGTGCGGATGACAAGAAACAGATGATTGCTGATGTTATGAATGAAAAGAAGTTGGATGTCCTGGCCCTAAGCGAAACAAAGCTGAAGGGGGTAGGGGAGTTTCAGTGGGGGGAAATAAATGGGATTAAATCTGGAGTATCTGAGAGAGTTAGAGCAAAGGAAGGGGTAGCAGTAATGTTAAATGATCAGTTATGGAAGGAGAAAAGAGAATATGAATGTGTAAATTCAAGAATTATGTGGATTAAAGTAAAGGTTGGATGCGAAAAGTGGGTCATAATAAGCGTGTATGCACCTGGAGAAGAGAGGAATGTAGAGGAGAGAGAGAGATTTTGGGAGATGTTAAGTGAATGTATAGGAGCCTTTGAACCAAGTGAGAGAGTAATTGTGGTAGGGGACCTGAATGCTAAAGTAGGAGAAACTTTTAGAGAGGGAGTGGTAGGTAAGTTTGGGGTGCCAGGTGTAAATGATAATGGGAGCCCTTTGATTGAACTTTGTATAGAAAGGGGTTTAGTTATAGGTAATACATATTTTAAGAAAAAGAGGATAAATAAGTATACAAGATATGATGTAGGGCGAAATGACAGTAGTTTGTTGGATTATGTATTGGTAGATAAAAGACTGTTGAGTAGACTTCAGGATGTACATGTTTATAGAGGGGCCACAGATATATCAGATCACTTTCTAGTTGTAGCTACACTGAGAGTAAAAGGTAGATGGGATACAAGGAGAATAGAAGCATCAGGGAAGAGAGAGGTGAAGGTTTATAAACTAAAAGAGGAAGCAGTTAGGGTAAGATATAAACAGCTATTGGAGGATAGATGGGCTAATGAGAGCATAGGCAATGGGGTCGAAGAGGTATGGGGTAGGTTTAAAAATGTAGTGTTAGTGTGTTCAGCAGAAGTTTGTGGTTACAGGAAAGTGGGTGCGGGAGGGAAGAGGAGCGATTGGTGGAATGATGATGTAAAGAGAGTAGTAAGGGAGAAAAAGTTAGCATATGAGAAGTTTTTACAAAGTAGAAGTGATGCAAGGAGGGAAGAGTATATGGAGAAAAAGAGAGAGGTTAAGAGAGTGGTGAAGCAATGTAAAAAGAGAGCAAATGAGAGAGTGGGTGAGATGTTTTCAACAAATTTTGTTGAAAATAAGAAAAAGTTTTGGAGTGAGATTAACAAGTTAAGAAAGCCTAGAGAACAAATGGATTTGTCAGTTAAAAATAGGAGAGGAGAGTTATTAAATGGAGAGTTAGAGGTATTGGGAAGATGGAGGGAATATTTTGAGGAATTGTTAAATGTTGATGAAGATAGGGAAGCTGTGATTTCGTGTATAGGACAAGGAGGAATAACATCTTGTAGGAGTGAGGAAGAGCCAGTTGTGAGTGTGGGGGAAGTTCGTGAGGCAGTAGGTAAAATGAAAGGGGGTAAGGCAGCCGGGATTGATGGGATAAAGATAGAAATGTTAAAAGCAGGTGGGGATATAGTTTTGGAGTGGTTGGTGCAATTATTTAATAAATGTATGGAAGAGGGTAAGGTACCTAGGGATTGGCAGAGAGCATGCATAGTTCCTTTGTATAAAGGCAAAGGGGATAAAAGAGTGCAAAAATTATAGGGGGATAAGTCTGCTGAGTATACCTGGTAAAGTGTATGGTAGAGTTATTATTGAAAGAATTAAGAGTAAGACGGAGAATAGGATAGCAGATGAACAAGGAGGCTTTAGGAAAGGTAGGGGGTGTGTGGACCAGGTGTTTACAGTGAAACATATAAGTGAACAGTATTTAGATAAGGCTAAAGAGGTCTTTGTGGCATTTATGGATTTGGAAAAGGCGTATGACAGGGTGGATAGGGGGGCAATGTGGCAGATGTTGCAGGTGTATGGTGTAGGAGGTAGGTTACTGAAAGCAGTGAAGAGTTTTTACGAGGATAGTGAGGCTCAAGTTAGAGTATGTAGGAAAGAGGGAAATTATTTCCCAGTAAAAGTAGGCCTTAGACAAGGATGTGTGATGTCACCGTGGTTGTTTAATATATTTATAGATGGGGTTGTAAGAGAAGTAAATGCGAGGGTCTTGGCAAGAGGCGTGGAGTTAAAAGATAAAGAATCACACACAAAGTGGGAGTTGTCACAGCTGCTCTTTGCTGATGACACTGTGCTCTTGGGAGATTCTGAAGAGAAGTTGCAGAGATTGGTGGATGAATTTGGTAGGGTGTGCAAAAGAAGAAAATTAAAGGTGAATACAGGAAAGAGTAAGGTTATGAGGATAACAAAAAGATTAGGTGATGAAAGATTGAATATCAGATTGGAGGGAGAGAGTATGGAGGAGGTGAATGTATTCAGATATTTGGGAGTGGACGTGTCAGCGGATGGGTCTATGAAAGATGAGGTGAATCATAGAATTGATGAGGGGAAAAGGGTGAGTGGTGCACTTAGGAGTCTCTGGAGACAAAGAACTTTGTCCTTGGAGGCAAAGAGGGGAATGTATGAGAGTATAGTTTTACCAACGCTCTTATATGGGTGTGAAGCATGGGTGATGAATGTTGCAGCGAGGAGAAGGCTGGAGGCAGTGGAGATGTCATGTCTGAGGGCAATGTGTGGTGTGAATATAATGCAGAGAATTCGTAGTTTGGAAGTTAGGAGGAGGTGCGGGATTACCAAAACTGTTGTCCAGAGGGCTGAGGAAGGGTTGTTGAGGTGGTTCGGACATGTAGAGAGAATGGAGCGAAACAGAATGACTTCAAGAGTGTATCAGTCTGTAGTGGAAGGAAGGCGGGGTAGGGGTCGGCCTAGGAAAGGTTGGAGGGAGGGGGTAAAGGAGGTTTTGTGTGCGAGGGGCTTGGACTTCCAGCAGGCATGCGTGAGCGTGTTTGATAGGAGTGAATGGAGACAAATGGTTTTTAATACTTGACGTGCCGTTGGAGTGTGAGCAAAGTAACATTTATGAAGGGGTTCAGGGAAACCGGCAGGCCGGACTTGAGTCCTGGAGATGGGAAGTACAGTGCCTGCACTCTGAAGGAGGGGTGTTAATGTTGCAGTTTAAAAACTGTAGTGTAAAGCACCCTTCTGGCAAGACAGTCATGGAGTGAATGATGGTGAAAGTTTTTCTTTTTCGGGCCACCCTGCCTTGGTGGGAATCGGCCAGTGTGATAATAAATAAAAATAATAATCACAGCAAAGAGATTGAATAATCCCTGGCTAACAACCAGCATCCTCAAATCCATTAACACAAAGCACAAATATGAAAAACAGTATAGAATGGGTCAAATAACTAGAGAACAGTCTAAACGTTACTCGTCAGCTCTTACCAGCCTGATAAGAAGATCTAAAAAATTGTATTATGAAAATTACATAACATCAAAAGTGATATGAAAAAAACCTGTAAAACTCTATCTGAAATTCTTGGTACTAAAAAGTTATCCAAAAACAAAACAATTAAACTAGCAAAATCAGATGAACCTCTACTCATACCAACTTAAACAGCAAACAGACTCAATGTTTTCTTCTCCACCATAGGAAAAAAAAATCTAGCGAACAAAATACCAAGCGCAAACACCCGTCCATCAGACTACCTCATAGGTACCTACCCAAATACGCTATTCCTAGCTCCAACCAACCCCATAGAAGTTACGCTCATCATAAACACCCTTAAAAACAAGGCAGGAGACATAAACAACTTGCCTGCTTTTATGTACAAAAAAGCTTCTCAAGTATTGTCACCAATTATTGCAACGCTCTTTAACAAATCCATTGAATCATCTACCTTCCCAACAATCCTCAAAATAGCGAGGGTCACTCCGATCCACAAAGGAGGTGACCAAGCTGACTTGAATAATTATAGACCAATACCTAACTTACCACTGCTTTCTAAAATCTTTGAAAAATTAATTCATAGATGGATCTATTCCTACCTCGTCTCACACAACATATTAAACCCTTGTCAGTTTGGATTCAGGAATAATAAAAGCACAAATGATGCTATCATACACATGCTAGAACTAATATATACCGCACTCGAAAAGAAAGAAGTCCCGCTGGGCATTTTCATTGATTTACGTAAAGCTTTCGATACAGTCGACCATGAACTGCTGTACTCCAAATTAACGCACTGTGGTATCAGAGGCCACTCCTTCAACTATCTAAAATCATACCTTAGTAACAGAACTCAATATGTGTATGCAAATGATGCAAACTCTTCCACCCAACCAATCACAGTAGGAGTCCCACAAGGAAGTGTCCTTGGACCACTCCTCTTTCTCATCTACATCAATGATCTACCAAATGCATCACAGCTACTCAAACCCATATTATTTGCAGATGACACTACATATGTCTTTTCCCACCCAAACACAGTCATACTAGCAAACACAGTCAATGCCGAATTGCAGAAAATATCTGCCTGGATGATGACTAATAAACTTACCCTGAACACTGATAAAACCTATTTCATTCAGTTTGGAAACAAAGCTGCAAATGATCCAATTAACATAACGCTAAATGGATCATCAGTCACAAGACTCACAGAGGGAAAATTCCTAGGTATCCACCTTGACAGTAGCCTTAAGTTCCAGACACATATACAACAAATCACCAAGAAAATCTCCAAGACTGTAGGCATACTATCAAAGATAAGGTACTACGTTCCACAATCAGCTCTCCTGGCACTGTACCATTCACTCATATACCCTTATCTTACATATGGAATTTGTGCATGGGGATCAACAACATCCAATCACCTAAAACCCCTAATAACCCAGCAAAAGGCAGCAGTAAGAATGATAACAAATTCCCACTCCCGCCAGCATACTCCACCAATTTTCAAAAGTCTGAATCTGCTCACCATTAAGAACATCCATACTTATTCATGTGCCTACTACATACACAGAACAATACATGCAAATATAAACCTTCCACTCAAACTTCTCCTCACCAACCTAAACAGGACACATGACCACAACACAAGACAGATCTCTTTTTGATATACCTCGTGTCCATATCACACTGTGTAAAAACTCTATGCACATAAAGGGCCCCAAAATATGGAATTCATTACCAGAAGATATTAAAGTAACCCAGTCTGAAAATCAATTTAAGACTCTTCTCAAAAGCCACTTAATCACTCTAGACTAAATGCTTAGTAAATACTCAGTACACACATACTTATGTACTCCCACATCATAACTTCAACAATTACCTTTAACCTTTTATCCATTCTTGACAGGAATATAATTGAATCATTCTTTTCACAAAAAGCATTTTAATATATCTTTTGTCTTATATGAAATTTGATTCACTTATTATTAATAATCTACTATACACCAATGAAATAATTACTATCCTACTGTACAACTATGAAACAATCCTTAGTGTTAATTAGTCTGTAAGCCAATAATGTAGTCAGCCCATAATGCCTAGGCATAATAGAGGCTCTCTTTGCATTGCAACCCACTATTGTAAATACAAAATCTCAATGTACTAATTTGCAAAGACATTAAATAAATAAATAATCTGGGAGAGGGTCACCAGTAGCAATACACCTCATCTCTGCCTCATCATCAACAGCATTAGTAATATTTAAATACTGTTCCACTTTTGGTTTGGTGAGAACCTGCAGTTGAGCTGATGCGTGATCTTCTCCAGCAGGGTTCTTTGCTGTGCACCGGTAGACACCAGAATGCTCGGGTCGTAGGGCCATGATTGTCAGAATACCCTTGTCACTATCAATAAAATAATCCTCTTTCTCCTTTAGTGGTTCATTATCCTTGTTAACCCAAGAATATGATGGCGCTGGCTTTCCTATGGCTCCACAATGGAAGGTAACAGAATCTTTTTCAACCCCTTTTGTGTCCTTCGGGGGATTTTCAATTCTTGGGGGTATGAACACTTCCACCTGAATGTCTCTATATTCAATGGAGCCTAGTTCAGGCACACGAGCACGACAACGGTATATACCTTCATCTGCTTCTGTGACTCTCTTTATCAATACACCATCCTGCTGGATGATATAATTTTCATCTGCAATTGGAAAAATGCATCTAAATAGACTGTGAATTCAGTAATATAAATCTCAACCTGTAACTAACCCTTCGTTTAATTGTACATACAAGTAGCCAATATAAATCTCAAATGATAAATTTTTTTTATCACAGTAATAATAAGTATGAACTCATGATCTAAATAAAAAAAATAAATTGAACTATAAATAAAGTCCAGTAGCATATACAATACAGTGGAACCTCGGTATGCGACCTTAATTCATTCCAGAAGGCTGTTCGAGTGCCTCTCAGTTTGATAATCGAGCAAGTTCTTCCCAACCAATTTTCTGTTTGGTCGGCTGTTATCACTAATTGTCATAGGCCCCAGGGTGACTTATTTATACAAAAAAAAAAAAAAAAAAAAAAAAAAGCGAACACGAAACAGTTTACAGCAAAATTCTGGCAGGTCACATTTGTTTGGTCGAGTGCTAAGCTTTGTTCGAGTAGAGAGCTGGTCGTATACCGAGGTTCCACTGTATTTGCAACATGATTAAATCATTGAAAAAATCAGACTTGTATATCATTTGATATACAGTACTAGAATAGAATTAATATGAACAAGTTTACACCAAAGAAAAAAAATGTGTCCCATGGTATATAAATGATATTAAAGACACTATACAGTATATATATCTACTATGAACTAAATGACAAGCTAGAAGAAATCACTAAGATTCTTTACTGTGCAAAGAATTGAGACAATGAAACACATCATGATAATTGCAAAAAAGCTGAGAACATTATAATAAGTGTAACCTCAGATTTCAATTCCTTAGGATCACACTAAGCAGCAGAAATTTTTCACATACTATTTTTTAATGGTACAAGGTCCTTCAGCCAATCAACCTGTGGGGCAGGCTTGGCAACTGGAGTGCACCGAATCTTGTATTCTGTGTTAATAAACGGTGTTTGGTGCACAGGCGTATCTCCAAAATGAATGTCCACTGTAAGACAAAACAATACAGTAATATATGTATGACAGTTTACACCATATTTCAATAGTATTTATCACTGACAAACATAGCTACCAGGTACTTTATATATATTAAAAAAAATTAACATTCACACTTGAGTTGAATACCTGTATAATAAAGTTGTTAAAAATATCTGAATTTCAATTACATCTCACTCTCTTAGACAAAGAAAAATTTTTATTCAAACTTACTATATGCTTCTACGGCCAGGCCAGCCGAGAGTTTCTGATTACCAGCGTAAGTGGCAGTACAGTTGTAAATTCCTGTATCTTGCTCACGAAGATTTTGAATCATCAGATCTAGTTTGCCAGGGCCTCCAATGCCCTCAAGTGTGTTGATCCTGGTGGGACAGAGTGAGGGCTGACACCAATATTCATATGTATAACAAGTGCATTGATTCAAGGTACAATTAGTGTATATATAGATACAAAAAAAAGATTTTTAAGTTAAAATATTTTTAAGTGATTCATAGTGCACAGCATCAGGTTTTATATAATGCAATAAGACTGCAGGAAACAGGTGATATCTTAAAATGCAATATAACCACAGTGAAATATATGTAATACAGTATTCCAAACACTTGGTTTATTACAATATTTCATTGTGTGTGTGTGTGTATATATATATTATATATATATATATATATATATATATATATATATATATATATATATATATATATATATATATATATATATATATATATATATATATATATACACATACATACAGTGGACCCCCGCTTAACGATCACCTCCCAATGTGGCCAATTATGTAAGTGTATTTATGTAAGTGCGTTTGTACGTTTATGTTTGGGGGTCTGAAATGGACTAATCTACTTCACAATATTCCTTGTGGGAACAAATTCGGTCAGTACTGGCACCTGAACATACTTCTGGAATGAAAAAATATCGTTAACCAGGGGTCCACTGTGTGTATATATATATATATATATATATATATATATATATATATATATATATATATATATATATATATATATAATATAGTATATATATATAATATATATATATTATAGTATTATTATATTATATACAGTGGAACCTCAGTTTTCGTGATTAATTCGTTTCAGAAAGTCTGACAAAAACCAAATTGTACGAAAACTGAAGTAATATTTCCCATAAGAAATAATGTTAAACCAATTAATCCGTTCCCGACACCCAAAAATATTAACAGAAAATACATTTTATCGAGAATAACTATAGTTTTGCATACAGAAAACAATGAGAAATAAATATAAATGACTAATGAAATGGATAAATGAACATTTAACATCACTTTTACTTTTACTGAAGACTTGTTGGCATATGGAAGACAGAGAGGAGGGGAGAGTGAGGAAAGGTTATTGTTTGGAAGGGGAATTCCTTTCCATAAGGGCTTCAGGTATCAAGGTCCTATCTGGGGTTACTTCCCTTCTTTTCATGTAAAGTAAAAGGACACATGTGCAACTAATGTGACATTTTATTGTGGCAACGTTTTGCTCTCCAAGAGCTTTGTCAAGCTCCTGGTGAGCAAAATGTTGCCACAATAAAATGTCACATTATTTGCACTTGTGTCCTTTTACTTTACATATTGTCAGTAATTCTACCAACATATATACACTCCCTTCTTTGTGTTTTACTGGCACTAGTCCCAGCTTGACAAGGGATTGTCATTGAATATGTTGCAGACATGGCTTGTAACAGCTTTGTTAGGGTGATTTTTCTCCACAAAACTTTGCAACTCATTCCACTTTGCACAAATGTCCTTAATTTCTGAAGAGGGCACCTTCTTCCCTATCTCTTCCTACTCCTCCTCTGAAGCAATTTCCTCAGCTGTGGTCTGTTGCTGTTCCAGATGAAAGTCTTGCAGCTCTTCACTGAGGTCGTCCATCAACTCTTCCACATCCTGGCCACTCACAGCCAACCACATAGATTTCCCCAAAGTTACAATAGATTCCACAACAGGAATAGGGTTGTCGGGTGTGTGTGGGGAAGTACCCTGGTTAGTGTGTGGGGAAGTACCCTGGTTAGTGTGTGGGGAAGTACCCTGGTTAGTGTGTGGGGAAGTACCCTGGCCCTGGCTAGTGTGTGTGGGGAAGTACCCTGGCTGGTGTGGGGAAGTACCCTGGCTGGTGTGTACCCTCTTTCTGGCTGAATTCTATCATCTTTCTCGCCTTCTTTATCAAAGGGCTGGCACTAGCAGCTTTCTTTGAGCCCATGGTGGCTTATTTAGCAGTCACACACAATAAACAAGTGCAAAAACCAATGTATTATTATGAAATGTTTCGTATTATCTCACAGGGTAATGTTCACTCGCCGAGAAACAGTGCCACACCGACTCTGAATGCACCTGTGGGAGGCTTTGTGTGTGCAGTGCCACTGGGACACTTTCCATACGACTGCCGAAATCCAAGGGAAATCATGAAAACCAAGGCTAGATATTTTGATGAAAAAAGTTGCCGATAACCAAAATTCACGAAAACCGAGACTCGCGAAAACCAAGGGTCCACTGTATGTGTATACATACAGAAAGGACCCTTAGTTATTGGCTGTTCCGAATATCGGCCAATTCGGTTTTTGCCCACTTTTTTGGCTGAAATTCTATCCCAGTTATCGGCCGTTATTTCAAGAGAGCAGCCATATTGGACACATAATAAATCACTCTTGAGCACATTAAATGTCTTATTTTTGGTTACCATAGACATTTTCATTAATCCATCTATGACATTTTCTTCAAAATTATATGAGAAACACATTACATATTATATAAAAACATGTAATGTTTATATGCGATGTATGTTTAATAATAATCACTCTTGGGCACATTGTCGTATTTTAGGTTAATATGTATAGACATTTTCATTAAACCATCTGGTCCAATGGCTAATGCGATGATCTGAAGTTTTGAGACTCTCTGATCGCTGGTTCTATCCCTGCCCGTGGTATGGTTTCATCTATGATATTTTCTTCAAAATTATACAAGAAACACGTTACATAGCATACAGCATATCAACATGCAATGTTTGTATGTTATCGAGTGGAGAGTAAACATTACGTTTTCTCTGATTCAGCATTAGAGAAAACTGTGAATCTGGCGTCTCGCCCAGTAACCACCCTTCATATGCATTTGTTAACAATTCTCGGCATGAATTATTCATTACTTCTTCCTCTGTTTATAATGGCATCTCAAGGTAGTTGTTAGAAACAATTAAACTCAGTGAACATGGTAATAATATGGCTGTGTAGTGTAATAATATGGCTGTGTAGTGTAGCCCAGAGGGGGCTACACTACACAGACGGGAGAGGGAGTTGGGGATTTCCAACTCCCTCTCCCCTCCTGCCTTCTTCAGTACACCAACAAGAGTCTTCAATAAAGGTATGTAATGTTCATTTATCATTAAAATTTGTGCTTTATATTTATTTCTCATTGTTTTCTGTATGTAAAACTATAGTTAATCTTTAAAAAATTTATTTTTTGTTAATATTTTTGGGTGTCCAAAACAGATTAATTGGATATACATTAATTCTTATGGGAAATGTTATTTTGGTTTTTGACCTTTTCGGACTTAGGCCGACCTTCTGGAATGGATTATGGCTGATAACTGAGGGTCCACTGTATGTATGTATGTATGTTCTAGAGGTGGTACCTCCCTATATATATATATATATATATATATATATATATATATATATATATATATATTTATATGTATATTTATATGTGTATATATATATATATATATATATATATATATATATATATATATATATATATACACACATATATACACACACACACACACACATACATACACACGCACATTCTTTATGGGGAAGTAGAAAAGAATCTTTCCTCCATAAGCCATGCACGTCGTAAGAGGTGACTAAAATGTCTGGAGCAAGGGGCTAGAAACCCCTTATGTATAAATTACTAAATGTAAAATGAAAAAAAATTTATTATAGGTCACCTTGTCTCAATGGAAGATGGCCGGATCGTTAAAATAAATAAACAAATATGTATGTATGTATATATAATATATACATGAAGTCATACCCTGCTTTACATCATTTTAGCCTATGTCAAATTCACCTTCACTCCACTTTTCTAGAGTAAATTTCAGTTTAGCGAACGCCATTACAGTACATCTGACTTTGTCACTCTGCATCACCTACATTTTTGTGTTTATTATTCTTTAAAAAGAATGATTAAAATATGTTTTTAGTGTTCTTTAATTTTTAGCAACAGTTATATTCTTTTGCTCGTTATTTATGCTAGCTTAACAGTGCTTGTCATCATTTTAAGGTATTATGTCCAGTTTACATCAAAAACTGGGTTATGTCACAGATCTTGCCTCCCAGCATACATAAGGGGGATTACCAACAGACCCCTGGCAGTCTTCAAGCTGGCACTGGACAAGCACCTAAAGTCGGTTCGTGACCAGCCGGGCTGTGACGCGTACGTTGGTTTGCGTGCAGCCAGCAGTAACAGCCTGGTTGATCAGGCTCTGATCCACCAGGAGGCCTGGTCACAGACCGGGCCGGGGGGGCGTTGACCCCCGGAACTCTCTCCAGGTAAACTCCAGGTAATTAATGACGTAGAGCAGGGTATGACTGTGTGTACATTATATATAAAATTTATATTGAATGAATCAATGATGAATATTCGTGTTTTTTTGTTTTTTGTATTACCCTGCCTGTCAGTTTTCTTTTTGTCATGTCTTGCTGAAAGTGGGGACCAACAGGCCTTCTGTAGTGCACTTTGGGTAAATGTTGCTTTGCTGAGATAAATTCATTGATGTATGTATGTATGTATATTAGAATTATAGCAGTTTTACAAACATAAAAGAAAGAACTGGGTGTAAAGCAGATGAAACAAGAACAAAAAGTATTAATAAAATTACAAAATGCCATGAAATAAGCACAGTCCAAAAATAAACAATGAACAGAGGATAAATTCATATAAATGAAAGCTGCTCATGGACTCACCTACCGTTGTAGCATTGTTCAACAAATTTATAGAAACCAAAATGTTTGCAAATATGCTTAAGCATTATGCTAATCCAGAAAAATGAAGATCCAAAAGAAATCAGCCATGACAGGCCATTTTCTAACTTGCCATTATTATCTAAAAATTTTGAAAAAAAAAAAAAATACACAAATGTACACATTCATAACTACTGTAAATGTAATGTTCTTAACCATTTACCAGTTGCATTTTGGGCTAGGAAAAAATATGAATGATGCAGTAATATAAAAATGCTTCACTCAATCTATAAAACCTCTAGCTAATAAAAGAATGGTAGTACCTTCCTGGGTGACTGCTGTTTACCAACCTATTACCTACCACACAAATGAGTCTTACCAGACCAGTTACCTTTGTCTCAGGTCTTAAAGTGACAGAACATTAAGATGGTCAAGTCAAAAGAAGGTTAAAGTTTTGAAGAGAACAGTTTTAACAAAATGAAGAAGCTTAAGCTTTATTATTATATACTCTTTTAAACAATATATATACAGTTTGTAATATGCATTTTATGTTAAAAGCTTTAAAATCTTTCATAATATAGTACAAGCAGTGCTGGTTTAAGCCTTGCCAGGGCTAAAAAGCAAATATTTTAGAGAATCCCAAAGTGAGTGTCACCCATGGAACACAAGTTTCACGAGTGATTTATTAACCCTTTCAGGGTTTTCGACGTACTAGTACTGCTTACGCACCAGGGTCTTGACGTACTAGTATGCCTAAATTCTAGCGCCTTCAAATCTAGTGAGAGAAAGCTGGTAGGCCTACATATGAAAGAATGGGTCTATGTGGTCAGTGTGCACAGTATAAAAAAAATCCTGCAGCACACAGTGCGTAATGAGAGAAAAAAAAAAAACTTTGACCGTGTTTTTGGATTAAAACAGAAACTTTGCACTGTATATTCGTATGGTATTTATTGTTATATTCTAGTTTTCCTGGTCTCATTTTATAGAATGGAAGACATATTACAGAAATTGAGATGATTTTGACTGTTTTCACAATGAAAAGTACCTTGAAATTGAGCTCAAAGTAGCAGAAATGTTCGATTTTTATCAAAGTTCAAAAGTAAACAAATCATGCCAAGCGTCCAATACGTGTCAATTGGCGAGTCTAATATTCTTTCACAAGTGCATTGATATTATTTATACCATTTCTACACTAATGCAGTAGTCTGCATAACAGTAAATCTTCTATTTTTTTTGTAAGAATAAAAATTCAAAGTGAAAAGCAAAAGAAATATAAGAGGGGCCTGGGGACGTGACTAACGAACAGAGAACTTGTTATTTTAGTGTCAGGAATGTCTTTCTTGTTTATTCTGGACCCTATTTGGAAATTGGCATCTTCTGAAATTTGTTTGAAATTGGCAAAATTGCCAATTTCTAACCACTTTATTGGATAGTTGAAATTGGTAAATGGGTGGTTTCTTGTACTCATTCGATAGAAAAAATGGAGTTCTAGCAAAATAAATATGATTTTTGTCAACTAGTACACAGGAATTGGCCAAAAATAAGGCTCAAAGCGGGCGAAATTGCCCACTTTGGGCGAGACCGCTAACTTCGTGAAAGCCTAATTCCTTAAGTTTTCCATCAAATTTCATACTTTTGGTGTCATTATGATTGGGAAAAGATTATATATAATTTTGTAAGAAAAAATTTTTTTTTTCCGAAAAATCTTCGACCCTGAGAACAAGTTTAGGAGAGGGCCTCTCGACCCTGAAAGGGTTAACCCTTTGACTGTAGCAGCCGTATATATACGTCTTACGAGGTACCGTGTTTGACGTATATATACTCATAAATTCTAGTGGCTTCAAATCAAGCAGGAGAAAGCTGGTAGGCCCACATGTGAGAGAATGGGTCTGTGTGGTCAGTGTGCACCATATAAAAAAAATCCTGGAGCACGCAGTGCATAATGAGACAAAAAAAAACTCCGACTGTTTTTTTAATTAAAATGCCGACTTTGTGGTCTATTTTCGTATAGTATTTATGGTTGTATTCTCGTTTTCTTGGTCTCATTTGATAGAATGGAAAACATATTATAGAAATAGAGGTGATTTTGATTGATTTTACTATAAAAAGAACCTAGAAATGGAGCTCTAAGTAGGGGAAATGTTTGATTTTTGCCAATGTTCAAAAGTAAACAAATGATGCCATTGTCCAATAAATGTCCAACTAGCCATTCTAATATGCAGTCATGAATGGGTTGATGTTATTTATACAATTATTACAGTATTGCAGTAGTCTGCATAATAGTAAGTCTTCTATTTTTTGTTTGAATAAAAATTCAAAACAGAAAGCAAGAGTAATATTAGAGGGGCCTGGAAACATGACTGATGAGCAAAGAAAATGTTACTTTAGAGCCAGGAATGTCTGCATTGTTCATTCTGGACCTTATTTTGAAATTGTCATATTTTTTAGTTTTCGTGAAATTGGCCAAATTGCAAATTTCTGACCACATTATTAGGTAGTTGAAATCGGTAAATGGGCAGTTTCTTGTACTCAATCGATAGAAAAAATGGAGTTCTAAAGAAATAGCTATGAGTTTGGGCGACTGGAACAATGGAATTAGCCGAAAATAGGGCTCAAAGTGGGCGAAATCGCCGATTTGTAAACAGCGCTAAGGTCGCTAATTTCACGAGAGCATAATTCCGTCAGTTTTCCATCAAATTTCGTTTTTTTGGTGTCATTACAATCGGGAAAAGATTCTCTATCATTTCATAAGAAAAAATAATTTTTTAATTTTGCGACACCAGGAGACACCTCAGGATTGGGGGTTGCGACAGTCAAAGGGTTAAAGAGTTCAAGGATTTTTTAATAAAATAATTTTTTCCCCTCATTTAATTGATTGCCTGTGTACACACAAATAGTATTAAGCTGAAATATAATCATGAACCACCTGGCTTTCAAAAAATTCAGTAAACTCGCAAACAAGACTCAGTACTAAGGTACGTACTCAGGTACGTAATGAACAATAAAACAATCACTAATGAAATGAGAACCGAGAGGTTTGACATTCACTGCAGTCTAATAGGTGAATAGAGACAGTTTCTGACATACTTGAGGATGCTGAATGATAGTTGGCAACACTGGGGATTAAACTGCAAAGGGGACTTTTCCCATGACTACACGACATCTACAGCTCTGGAGCTGCTGCTGTTTTCATTAGATTGGCACCTTCAAGTGTGAAATCCAATTGTACAATTTCAATCATGAAGTTCCTCTCTCCAGAAAGACCAGACTCAGGATCTGCAGTAAACACAAAAGTTCCAAAACTTTTGCCATCATCAAAATTAGCTGATACCCACCCATACCATCAAAATCGGTCAATAACTACCGATACTAATACTCTTAGGGCAATATCAGTACGAACAAAATTTACCGATGCCCACTAATACAGTCTACCATGGCCCTTCCCTAGTCTGAAATATGATATATGTTTCCACCAATGCTTTCATGAAGATGACAACTTCTTCATTCATTAGAGCTGTGAGCTACCTTAGGAAACCAAACTTCCCATTTATGTTTGAATATGCATCATACCAGCTCATGAGGCTGCCACCAGCTTCTCCAGAGCAGAAAGGAACCAGAAAGCAATTTAGAAACACTGGGTAGGACACAGTCCTCCACCTGTGTGCTTTCCTTTCACCTCCAACAATTTTAACAATGTGGCAAGCTCCATGAGGCCATCAAAGAGGGAAATGCCACTGTTAAGGCTCTGGGAGCATCAAGTTAATTGTATTAAATCACTGAAGAGCTTTGTACCAGAGTGAAGATATTATCCCAGTTTCCAGATTGTCCATGATGCTCACCAGGCCACTTGCTTCTAAAGTGACACACTATAGTAGAGGAACGCTGACAACAAAACAAAAGTTACAAGTTCTTAACCTGGGGATAATTAACCCTGATGGGTAATTTAGCTTATTTCTGGGGATAATGAGCTCGTGTCACTGTTGCAGCAAGGTAACAAACCTCTCTGAATGAATTTTTTTCGTGTGTGTGTGTGTGTGTGTGTGTGTGTGTGTGTGTGTGTGTGTGTGTGTGTGTGTGTGTGTGTGTGTGTGTGTGTGTGTGTGTGTGTGTGTGTTTTGTCTAAACACACAATTTTATTACATAAGTTTTCCTACTTTTGAAATCCCTTTGGACTATGGGAAACCTTAATTAGTGCTTTGAGCATGCACAGGTAAAAAATCTCTCAATATTATGTCATTAATCCAATGATAATGATCTGGCACACTAACACCAGGAATCTTGGAGAGAAAATGTCTACAAATCCATTGCTGAATCTCTGGTCTAGCTTAGAGGCCTAACCTACTTCCACTAGTGGGCCCCACCCATATGTAACCATGTCTTCAACTGCTGCATGTCTCCACATCAGTGAACCCTGTTGATGTGTGACAATATTTTCAACTGCTGTACCATTCTACTACTTCCACTGGCTCCAGTATGGAAGTCCCCATCCCCATATAACTGTATTAGATTGATAATGCCTGCTGTACAAGTAAACATCTTTCAATAAAGATAGGGTCTTATTTCTCCAGTGACTTTCACTCAAAATTTGTATAAAATGCAGGACTAGCAGGTGTCACCTACTGTCATCTATACTGGATGTTGAATCAACTGAAACAGTGGTATAGTATTTCACAATCCTGGCTTCCATTGCAATTTTTTGTGAACTAGAAGGCCAGAAGGGTGGCAATTAATTTAATGCACAGTATTTATGAAAGATGTGAAACCAAACCTCAGCTCACTATTCACATAATAAGTTCAATGTGCCAAGAATGACTTAAACTGAGAAGTGGCTTCCAGTACATACTCCCAAAATTTTTCCACTATTTGGCAAACTAATGGTCTTGCCACTACCTCGAGATGCTAAACCCTGAGTTTCTAGCAACTTAATCATGACCACAACTCACTTTAGTGCATCTATCCTATATCTGGCTAGATGCACTAAAGTGAGCCTCTAGCCAGTATATTTTTCCAAGAGATTCTCTCTCAGTATTTTTCCAACTGGAGTAATTTGTGCAAAACTGGCCACTGGAAACCTGGGAGAGCAGGAAGGATGCAAAACTGAGAATAGCAAAACCAATAGTTAAGGGTCTGATTTCTCATTTAATTATGAAAATGAGTAAACAAATTGTGTGAACCATTATATCACCTTGCCAACAGTGCTTGTTGGTAGTGATGTTGATAGTTCTGTTGGAAAAACCTGTACAGCATCATCTGATGATGCACGAGACAATTCACCTCTCTAACATGTGTGTAGTTGCCTATTTTTGGTTGCAGGGGTTGATTCTCAGCTCCTGGCCCCATACCTATTTTTAAATCTATGTACAGATCCTACTGTAGATAGCTTCAAAAATTCCATTTCCTGACCACTATGAGGGTGTAGAAATATTTCTTACCATCCTTATGACTTGTGTGTACTTTTAACTTCCAGAGCCTGTGTCCTTGTTTACTTGTTTTCTGTTTCTTGGAGTCTCTCTCCCTCTCTACCCTATCAATTCCCTTCAGTATCCTGCATGTCATTATCATGCTTTCTCTGGTCCTTCTGCTCACTGGCATTAGGTTTTGCTCCTTTAGTCTCTCCTCAAACTCATACCCCCTGATCTCTGGGATTAATCTCATTGCAAACCTCTACTTTTTTACAGTTTCTTGACATGCTTGAACAGGTGTGGGTTCTATACTGGTGTTGCATACTCTTAAGTTGGGCATGACATGTTATATATAGTGATGTGAGTGACAGTTGAAATTCCTCACAGCATCTAAGAACACCTTATGGGAGAGAGAAAAATATCATTGCTGTTTTAATAAGAGACTTTTGCCTAGAATTATCAATGTCTTTAAGAAAACACCCTATACAGGTGCACTTCTAATGCATTGTATATTACATATTGTAATTTAATATTACACATTGTAATTTAATATTTTTTTATTCTTCAATGTATAATCTTGTAACTTGTATCTTATCTATTCTTTATTTTTTATTTTTTTTATTATTATCACACTGGCCGATTCCCACCAAGGCAGGGTGGCCCCCCAAAAAAAAACTTTCACCATCATTCACTCCATCACTGTCTTGCCAGAAGGGTGCTTTACACTACAGTTTTTAAACTGCAACATTAACACCCCTCCTTCAGAGTGCAGGCACTGTACTTCCCATCTCCAGGACTCAAGTCCGGCCTGCCGGTTTCCCTGAACCCATTCATAAATGTTACTTTGCTCACACTCCAACAGCACGTCAAGTATTAAAAACCATTTGTCTCCATTCACTCCTATCAAACACGCTCACGCATGCCTGCTGGAAGTTCAAGCTCCTCGCACACAAAACCTCCTTTACCCCCTCCCTCCAACCTTTCCTAGGCCGACCCCTACCCCGCCTTCCTTCCACTACAGACTGATACACTCTTGAAGTCATTCTGTTTCACTCCATTCTCTCTACATGTCCGAACCACCTCAACAACCCTTCCTCAGCCCTCTGGACAACAGTTTTGGTAATCCCGCACCTCCTCCTAACTTCCAAACTACGAATTCTCTGCATTATATTCACACCACACATTGCCCTCAGACATGACATCTCCACTGCCTCCAGCCTTCTCCTCGCTGCAACATTCATCACTCATGCTTCACACCCATATAAGAGCGTTGGTAAAACTATACTCTCATACATTCCCCTCTTTGCCTCCAAGGACAAAGTTCTTTGTCTCCACAGACTCCTAAGTGCACCACTCACCCTTTTCCCCTCATCAATTCTATGATTCACCTCATCTTTCATAGACCCATCCGCTGACACGTCCACTCCCAAATATCTGAATACATTCACTCCTCCATACCCTCTCCCTCCAATCTGATACCCATTAGAAAAATTATATAGTCTTAGTTCTAGTCCTTGTCTCTATTCTCTCTCTTCTCTTTTGAAAAAAAAAAAAAACTGAAATTTTTCCCTTGATATACAGTACACAGTATTCACCAATTTCCAAATCTCTTGAGAACCTACAAATTTCAAAATATATTTTCTGAATTCAAGAGAATTCCAGATACAGCTATTGTTTCAAATATAAAATACTACTGTATAAATCAATCAATCTAGGAAATATCCAGAAAGTGCTACCTATATCATCAACCTTTTTCATTTACAATACAGTATATTTCATAGTCCTCTGCTTATGTCAAATTAAAAAATTAAAAACATCTGAAATATTGACAACAGTAAGTAAAATATATTCTTAACTGTTAGAACAGTACCACCATTAATAGGTAAATATTTCATGCTGCAAAGTTGTAAAAATCAATCAAGTATTCAAGTACTGCTGTTTACATATAATACTGCAATATTTACAACTAATGACACAGCTTCATAAACTGCATCTTCTGGGTAACCTATCTGGCTCAGCAGATGATGTCCTTCATTAATGAATGTGTCCTTCATTATTGAATGTGGTATGAAAGGGTCAAGTGACCCATTCACACCACAATATTTCACCATGCTCTCTCTCTCTCTCTCCACAAGTATTTACTATGAAAAAGTAAATACTCAAGTACAGACTAGTGTGCCCATGCAGGTCTCATCTAACTGTTAAGACCTATAAAACAGATCCCAGACCAGCATCTGCATGGTAAAGGTTTAGCCTCTCTTTCTACCCTGGGATAGATTAAGGCCATAGTACACACAAATACTGATGGCCAGCCAACAGTCATGCAACAAGGGCATGCAAAAAGTATCACTTGGCAGATTTGGAGATTTGAGGCAGCACTGATTAAAATTCTTCACAGGACTAACAGCATGCCAACTCATGGCAAACTTGCATAGGTCAAAAATTCTGAACTGGAGTAATAGCATGCCAACTCTTTGGCAAACATCCGTTAAACTGCCATTCCACTAATACAATCATGACTTAGTTCATAACTTAACACAGTATCACTGAAATACATCCAACTTAATATTAACATATGGACTCGGAGCTTGTCTTGACATCATCTAATTTATACATGACACTGTTTACATATCCACACAGTGCACTTGTCAAAATACTGATTATGATTATGGCATTACAGTACTGTATATGGAAATACAATGATAAGAATACATGTTTCATCCACCACTGACTTAATTCACATGCCCAAAAAAGAAGAAACACTTTTACCATCACTCACTCCATCACTGTCTTGCCCGAGGGGCACCAATTCTACAGTTCAAAATTGCAAATATCCTCACCTCTCCTTCAGAGTGTAGTCACTATACTTCCCACTTCCAGGATTTGTCTGGGTAACCAGTTTCCCTAAATTGCTTCATAAATGTTACTCTACTCACACTCCACATGGTATGGGTATATATTGATTGGGCAGAGGTCCTGAAAGAATCAGGCAAGTGAAGATGGAAGTTGCTGGCAGAGCAGGCAAATTTTGGTGATCACAGTGTTAGGGTTAGGCAGAATAAGCCTCATTAAGACTCCACAATCTCAGAAGTCTTAGCGAGGCTTATTCTCACTAAACCTGACACTGTGATCACCTAACCACGGAATTCCCTCCAGGTAGGTAACCATACCTACTCTGCTGGCTACTTACATGCAACCTCACATACCAGGTTCTTTCTCCCCAGGATCTCTTCCCAGCCACTAACTATACATACCCATGTGTTCTCTGTACGAATTAAGTCCCTAACTGATAAAACATCTTCATTAATAAAATGTCATAACCTGCACATTGTATTAACATTCATCTTGAATTTCATAGTCAGTATTAAAAAGTACTCCAATTTTAAATTAAGATGGACTACAAGTGGGTAAGCTGCAGAAGTGCTATTAACATGATAAAAAACACCAGTGTATGTTGGGGTACTGTAAATTGTTTGATGCTATACAGTATGGTCATGGACTTTATAGTATTAATACTGAAATAATTTCTGGGGAGGGGGAGGTCATGTGTGCCCCAAGCTAAAGCTCTCACTTCACACGGCGAGGGTCCGGGTTCAAATCATGGCGAGGGTAGAAACATTGGGCGTTTTTCCTTACACCGGCTGTATGTTCCCCATCAGTAAAATGGGTACCTGGGTGTTAGTCGACTGATGTGGGTCACATCCTGGGACAAAATTGACCTAAATTGGCCAAAATGCTCTGCATAACAAGCAGCTTTTTACATAGCAGTATGCCCTTGATGTCAGTTAAGCCTGTATACCTTGTACATGTACTTGTAGAAATACAGATATTATTATTATTATTATTATGAACAAACTTTATACAGTAGACAACCACCTTTTGTGCCTCTATTAACTGTGTTTCCATCTTTTTCCCTAAAGGTCATCAACTTTTGTAGCAGCTCTACCCATTTCCGCCTTGAGCTCCAACATGGCCAGCTTTCATGGAGCACACTTGAGTCAGTTTTTCCTCCCACATGCCTCAGGCCTCATTTGTTTCATGCTTTGTTTACGCTCTCCCCTTCAAGAAATAGGGTAAATATTTGAATTTTTGTGATGATGAATTCAAAATGGAGGGCAAGTACGTATATAAGAAAGGCTTGAGGATGTGATTAATGAACAAAATAAATGGTGTTTTATTGTCTAACCCTTTCAGGGTTTCTGCCGTACTAGTACGGCTTACGCACCAGGGTTTTTGACGTACTAGTACGCATAAATTCTAGCGCCCTCAAATCTAGCAAGAGAAAGCTGGTAGGCCTACATACGAAAGAATGGGTCTATGTGGTCAGTGTGCGCAGTATAAAAAAAATCCTGCAGCACACAGTGCGTAATGAGAAAAAAAAAAACTTTGACCGTGTTTTGGTTTAAAACAGTGACTTTGCACTGTATTTTCATGTGGTATTTATTGTTGTATTCTAGTTTTCCTGGTCTCATTGTATAGAATGGAAGACATATTACAGAAATTGAGTTGATTTTGACTGGTTTTACGATGAAAAGTACCTTGAAATTAAGCTCAAAGTAGCAGAAATGTTCCATTTTTACCAAAGTTCAAAAGTAAACAAATCATGCTAAGCGTCCAATACACATCAACTGGTGAGTCTAATATTCTTTCACAAGTGCGCCGATATTATTTATACCATTTCTACACTAATGCAGTAGTCTGCATAACAGTAAATCTTATTTTTTTGTGAGAAAAAAATCAAAGTGGAAAACAAAAGAAATGTAAGAGGGGCCTGGAGACGTGACTAATGAACAGAGGCAATGTTATTTTAGTGCCAGGAATGTCTATGTTTATTCTGGACCCTATTTGGAAATTGGCATCTTTTGAAATTTGTGTGAAATTGGCAAAATTGCTAAATTCTGACCACTTTATTGGGTAGTTGAAATCGGTAAATGGGTGGTTTCTTGTACTCATTCGATAGAAAAAATGGAGTTCTAGCGAAATAGTTATGATTTTTGTCGACTAGTACACTGGAATTGGCCGAAAATAGTGCTCGAAGTGGACAAAATCGCCGATGTGTAAACATCGTCGAGACCACTAACTTCGCAAGAGCATAATTCCATAAGTTTTCCATCAAATTTCATACTTTTGGTGTCATTATGATCGGGAAAAGATTCTCTATATTTTCATAAGAAAATTTTTTTTTTAAATTTTGGTGACCCTGAGAACAAGTCTCTTAGAGGGCCTGGCAACCCCCAAAGGGTTAATGTCTAGAGGGTTTATTTTGGGCTTTTTAAATTGGAATTTTCTAATTTTGTGTAAAACTGACCAAATTACTAATTTCTGGGCACTTTATTTGTTGGTTCTGATGCTCAGTCGATAGAACGGAAGGCATACTAGCAAAAGAAACAGACTCAGAAGTGGGTGAAATTTTCAATGCATAAATTGTGTTCAGACCATTAACTTTGCATCTGCCTAATTATAAAGTAAGTTTTCCATCAAATTTTGTATTTTTGGTGCCATTACTTTCATGAAACGATTCTCAACCATTTCAGAATAATTTTTTGTGGGGGAGGGGGGTTGGAGATGCCAACACGGTGAGCACTTTTAATTTTGGGGCTTCCAGGAGTGAAGGGGTTAACCCTTTCAGGGTCGGTGACATATTAGTACGGCTTGCATGCCAGGGTTGGTGCCGTACTAGTGCGCATAAATTCTAGCGCCTTCAAATCTAGCGAGAGAAAGCTGGTAGGCCTATATATGAAACAATGGGTCTATGTGGTCAGTGTGCACAGTATAAAAAAAAATCCTGCAGCACACAGTGCATAATGAAAAAAAAAAAAAAAAACTCCATGTTTTTGGTTTAAAACAGCGAATTTGCAGTGTATTTTCATATGCTATTTATGGTTGTATTCTAGTTTTCCTGGTCTCATTTTATAGAATGGAAGCCATATTACAGAAATTGAGATGATTTTGATTGGTTTCACAATGAAAAGTACCTTGAAATTGAGCTCAAAGTAGCAGAAATGCTCGATTTTTGCCAAAGTTTAAAGGTAAACAAATCATGCCATGCATCCAATACACGTCAACTGGTGAGTCTAATATTCTTTCACAAGTGTGCTGATATTATTTATACCATTTCTATACTAATGCAGTAGTCTGCATAACATAAATCTTCTATTTTTTGTGAGAATAAAAATTCAAAGTGGAAAGCAAAAGAAATGTAACAGAGGTCTGGGGACGTGAGTAATGAACAGAGAAAATGTTATTTTAGTACCAGGAATGTCTGTCTTGTTTATTCTGGACACTATGTGGAAATTGGCATCTTTTGAAATTCGTGAAATTGGCAAAATTGCCAATTTCTGATCACTTCATTAGATATTTGAAATCGGTAAATGGGTGATTTCTTGTACTCATTCAATAGAAAAAATGGAGTTCTAGCGAAATAGGTATGATTTTTGTTGACTTGTATTTTGGAAAATAAGGATCAAAGCGAGTGAAATCGCCAATGCGTAAAAATCAGTGAGACCGCTAAATTCACGAGAGCATAATTCCGTAAATTTTCCATCAAATTTCATACTTTTGGTGTCATTATGATCGGGAAAAGATTCTCTATCATTTCAAAAGAAAAAATTATTTTTTTTTTCTCGAAAAATTTGCGACCCTGAGAACAAGTTTAACCCGTAAACGGTCCAAGCAGATCTACGTTCACATGTGTAGTGCTACAAAAGTAGATTACGTTTTTTTTACATATTTTCAAATATAACAAAAAAAAGATGATCTACTTTTTTTACATACAGTGGTCCCTCGTTTTTCGTAGTTAATCCGTTGCTGGAGTTGCTACTATTATCGAAATCTACGATTTTCGAATCAATTTTCCCCATAAGAAATAATGTAAATACAATTAATCCGTTCCTGACACCCAGAAGTATTAAAACAAAATTTTTTTACATGAAATATAGATGTAGTACATAAACAATACAATGGGAAATAATGAATGAAACATTAACAGCATAACACTTGCCTTTATTGGAGATTCTTCTTAGTGTATGGGAGACTGGAGGAGGAGAGAGATTGGATTGTTTACAGTTTGGAAGGGGAATCCCCTTCCAGCAACACCTCAGGTACCAATTGCTTCTCTTCTCTGTTTCTTAATGCCACTAGGACCAGCTTGAGTCACTGGAGTCCTGTCTCGCAAAATAACTGTGGAGAGCTCTGTTTCTGGCGTCTCTTTAACACTTCCCTAAAATGGCCGAAGACTTTGTCACTGTACATGTTGCCAACATGGCTTGCAACAGCCTTGTCAGGGTGATATTTCTCTATAAATCTTTCCATCTTACCCCACATAGCAAAAATCTCTAATTTCTGAAGAAGGCACCTTCTTCCATCTCTCTTCCTCCTCCTCTGCAGCAAGATTCTGAGCTGCGATCTGTTGCTGTTCCTGCTGAAGCTATTGCAGCTCCTCAGTGGTGAGCTCTTCGTTGTGGTCTTCGACCAACTCTTCCACATCCTCCAAACTCACATCCAACCCAATGGAACTCCCCAGTGCCACAGTTGATTTA
Organism: Cherax quadricarinatus; assembly: GCF_038502225.1. Lineage (NCBI taxonomy): Eukaryota > Metazoa > Arthropoda > Malacostraca > Decapoda > Parastacidae > Cherax > Cherax quadricarinatus. The sequence goes on along the minus strand of NC_091329.1, from coordinate 14,595,551 downwards.
ACAACAGACATAGGCTCATCAGAGTCAGTCCCAAACCCTTCAAAATCCCTCTTGTCGACACAATCTGGCCACAATTTTCTCCAGGCAGAGTTCAAAGTCCTGGTAGTCACTCCCTCCCAAGCCATACCTATAAGGGTTATGCAATGGACAATGCTGAAGTGTTCTCTCCAAAATTCTCTTAGGGTCAAGTGAGTGTCTGTGGTCACAGTCAAGCACCTTTGAAACATTGCTTTGGTGTAGAGTTTTTTAAAGTTTGCAATGACCTGCTGGTCCATGGGCTGGAGGAGAGGAGTGGTATTCGGGGGCAAGAACTTTACTGTGATGAACCAAAACTCCTCGAAAATTAGGTCATCCAAATTTGGAGGATGAGCAGGTGCACTGTCCATTACTAGCAGGCACTTGAGATCCAATTTCTTTTCCAGGAGGTAATTCTTCACACTAAGGCCAAACACTTCATTGAACCACTCAACGAAAATTTCCCTCTTGACCCATGCCTTACTATTACATTTCCAAAACACACACAATTTACTCTTCATAACATTGTTTTTCCTGAACACTCTGGGATTTTCAGAATGGTACACTAGTAATGGGTTCACTTTGAAATCCCCACTAGCATTAGCACAGAACATGAGTGTCTGCCTGTCTTTCATAGGCTTGTGTCCTGGCATTGCCTTTTCCTCTTGTGTAATGAAGGTCTTCTTTGGCATTTTCTTCCAAAAGAGGCCTGTTTAGTCACAATTGAACACTTGTTCAGGTTTCAGTCCGTCAGCCTCTTATGTGCTCCTTGAATTCATGCACATATTTTTCTGCCGCCTTGTGGTCCGAACTGGCAGCCTCACCATGCCTTACCACACTGTGTATGCCACTATGATTCTTAAATCTCTCAAACCAACCTTTCTGGCCTTAAATTCACAAATATCAGTACTCGTTGCAAGCAATTTCTTTACCAGATTGTTGTGGAACTGCCTAGCCTTTTCACAAATAATCGAAGTCATAAGGGTATCTCCTGCTAATTGTTTCTCGTTTATCCACACCAATAATAACTTCTCAACATCTTCGAGTACTGGTGATCTCATTTTTGTCAGTATATTTACCCCCTTTGCAACAACAGCATCCTTGATTTCCCCTTTCTTGGCCACAATGGAATATATGGTTGTGTAGGGTTTCTTATACATCCTGGCCAGTTCGGCCGCACTTGTGCCACTTTCATATTGTTCAATGATGTTTTTCTTAAATTCAATCATATTTCTCACCTTCTTTACCACAGGCTTGGCACTAGGAGCTTTCTTTGGAGCCATGGTAGCTTATTTAGTACTTGCAAGCACTAAAATGAGTGGAATATTATGAAATATTTCGTAGGAGCACGTGAGGGGACCTTCGCTCACTGGTAAACAATGCCACACTGGCTGGGTAGTGAGGCCGCCCCGGCTCACACCGTGTGTACGCATCCCAGACGACCTACTATTCGCGAGTCAACCTATGATTAGCGAGCCAATGTCTATACAAAAATATCCCTATGATTTCCGAAATCTACGATTCCCGAGAACTACGATTGTCGAGGGACCACTGTACTTTCAAATGTTGAAAAAACGTATATATACGTTTGGACCATTTACGGGTTAAGAGAGGGCCTGCCGACCCTGAAAGGGTTAAGCAACAACAAACAGAATTTAAGGTAGTGTATTCACATCACTTGACGTTCTTAGGTTATGCTAGGTTAAATTATCCTGTATGATGCTATACTATGTTTTAATGTGCCCTAAACTTCTGCGTGCTTTTTTAATTCATAGTACAATACTTATTTTAAGTGAATTGAGTATTTGTAAGAAAATTTTGGCCTTTTTGGAGGTGGCACAGACCATAACTTATTTTCTCCTGCAACTTAATCATTTAACCTACATTTTTCACATACAGCTGCGTTTTTCTGGAATGTATCTCACATGAAAGGTGGTTGTCTACTGCACTACTATAATTTAAGATAAAAATTCTGAATGTCAGAAGCCATACTGTTTAAAGAGGTTTAAACTAACACTGCTGTAAGTTCTTGAAATGCAACAAAACCATCAAGCCCTTAAATGTGGTCAAGGAAGCTATCAGGTTCAATATAAAATGGTTCTCGATATTAAGAACTTGAGTATTTGATCTGAACTTTGCTTCAGCATGACAGATGCACCTAGAGAAATACATTTACAGTATTTGTGAAGGTTGTGTCTGGTACACATGTTCATGGTTTTGACCAATTCTCAGAAAAGTTTGAAAAGCATCACAACTTATTTATGTATACCACTGGAATGTCTAAATAGCTAATGTGTCCTAGCACCACTGCTGTAAAATTCTGCTGTAAGCAACAGACAACTTAGCTGTGACTATTTGCCTTCTAGTGAAATGTGCATTCCAATCTTTGTTGCATTACCTGATGAATAATTTTGCTTTCTGTGTGGATTACTACAATATAATATCTATACGAAGGTACCCCAGCTAATGAACAAGTGGCATTCCTCATGTTCCAATTTACAAATTAGCTAACTAATTTGGAACCTACTTTTCTCCACAAAATAATAGTACAGTAGTACCTCAGGATATGAACAGCTCAATACTCGAACAATTATGTAAGTGCTTTTGTAAGGTATTTTTGGGGGGGTCTGGACTGGATTAATCTAATTTACATTCCTTATGGGAACAAATTCGCTTAGTATCGGCACTCGAACAGCCTCGGGATACAAGGTACAGTGGTACCTCGTATCCCAAGGTACCACTGTACAAGGAATGGCTCTCTCTCACACCATTGTAACTGAATTGAACTCATAACATTGTTTTCTTAAAATAATTTTGAATGTGGACATCTGCATCTAGGGCATTCATAAGGTGGGACCTCCCTGTATGTACAGTATACATGTATTAGATATTCAAAATACGAGTGGTAGTGTGATGCACTTTAATTTGCATTAACCTAACAAAATAAGAGAAGCACTCATTTACCTGTGACATACATTGACCAATTTCAAGATTTTTTTTTTTCTTTTTTAACCCTATCAGCCCTGCTTTGGCTAAGCTTCGTTGTTGGTTGCCATTTCAACCAGGATGTTGCTGTTAGTGGCCCACACATCCATCTTAGCCTAGTTAATCTGATGCTTGGTGGAAGTGGTAGTACAATTTCCTCTAAGATTCTTACATTTGTTCCTACATTATTTCTGATATCTGCTGGTAATAGATCAAAGAGTGAGCCATGGATGTGATTTTCACTGGATTTATTTTACACCTCCCATATCTCTTATTCCAGAAAGATGTGATAATTATGGTAGTGTGTACATATGGGACCTAGCCCATATACTGTGGCAAAGTCTTGACGTTGCTTTTCATATTGGTCTTTATATCACTTAGAAACACTTCAGCTCTAGAAATATAATACAAGTTATACCTGCTTAAAATCACATGTTTTTGCTTATCAGTTGTATTAAGTCTAAAAATACATCGATGCACTTACATTAATACACTAATGGCTCGGCAAGATTCTTTTTTGTTTTAGACAAGTATTTGATCTGGGGGTTGTCCAGGTACAGTACCTAATGGAAGATGTGGTATTCACACACATTTATAATGAGATAAAGGACTCTTATGTGTTTTATCTGCATAAGCAAAATGAAGACAAAAAGATTATTGTTATGGTGTCACCTGGAAGGTCACACAAGTAGCTAGCTTACATAGCAACGAAGGAGGGGTGTTAAGGAACAAGAATTGGGTGGCTTTGGGAGTTGGATAAATGTGGATCTCATTAGCAAGCTAGAAAGGTATAGGCTAAAGTTATGAGAGTAATATTTATTTTGTATCACTCCTTTATTTAAAACTAATAGTACCTTTGACTCTCAGTCCAGATTTAGAGTAAAGTAATTACAGAGAAGTAATGGATATAACACTAGGAACCTATGTTGTCTATAAGGATCCCAACTGAGATCCAATTTAATATTCATATAATGTACACATACTAATTAAAGCAGGTTCCTGGAGGGATATCAGAATTTTTAAGTGGATATGTGTAATTGTATTAGGCAGAAGAGTAATAATTTTGTGAGTGGGGTAAAGAAAAGCCTCTCATCCAGTTGTGGCTCAAAGCTAAAATTAGTGAAGGTGCTGCTTCAGAAAATTTTTAGCCATTGTTTTTAATATTGTGTAAAATAAAAAAAAAACGAAAAAAAAAACTATGAATTGAATAAAATAGCTGGAAGCATGATAATCATCTAATTCTACACTAAATTGGCAGCGCTGTATAGCCCTTGTGGCTTAACGCTTCTTTTTGATTATAATAATAATCTACACTTTATTACATTCAAGAATATGGTACATGGTTTTTAAGCACAACACACATTGCCGAGTCAAAAAAAAAAACACTACCTTCCACTTGCACAAAAGGGTCGGCACTGTGTCAGCAACAGTGCTCTCTCTAGCTAGAGTGCAGCGTCTTATCTCGGACATGTGCGCATGCGCACAACAGCCAAATACCGAGTCGCTGGAACTGTGAAGCGCACAGTTCCATACAAGGATTTTTGCAATTTTTTCATGTACTAGGGGATGGCTACTGACATTAAGCTTAAGGATTATATAATGTACAAGTACATATAAAAAAGAATTAAAGAAAAAAACTTGTTATATTGAATGTTATTGTTAATATCAAGTGAGAATAGGGGTGCTGCAGTTTCGCAGTGCCTATATATGAGCCGCCACTGCTCTCATCAGGCAATAAAGCAATAAACTAAGAGTACTAAATCATTATATAAAGCACAAGTAAAACATTACACACCTTCTGATACCTTAGTTATCAGGTAAATGGCTGCAAGTAGGAAAAACCTTTTGCATCTACAACAAACAAGTTGTTTACCCGGTGCTCCAGGTAACAAGCTCAAACATTTCCCTTGTCTTTTACCCTGGAAAGGGGTATTTTCTTTGTATAAACTAAACCTTTTAATGCTGGAGTACAAGAATGGGTGACACTAATGGCCTAATTCACACACTACAGTAAGTGGCTACTAGAACATTCAGTCTTCGTGACATACACTGCTACTAGTCACACATTTACTACTCTAGAACACGAAGACTTTTAATGACTAAATGTGTGTGATGTTGATATTTTTGTTTCTGGTGCTAGGGTCTATTGACAAGCTAGGAACTAGCAAGAGCTGCAGCATGTACACTGTTATTGATGTGCGAGATGTGGGGGGGAGACTGAAGTCACAGCTGGGATAAGGAGCATTGACTTTTCCCTGCTACAGCATGCTGCCATGCTCAGCTCCTCTACCCACACCACACTACATCCATCTTATCACCCATTCAAGGAACATTCCTAAATGGCAGGATCATTAACAGCTAGATATGATGCATGGCAGTACAGGATGCTGAATAAAATGCTATATAAATATATGTACGTATATTTCAAGATAACACCAAATATAGGCAGGACAAATTAGGATGCAGGTCTGGCTAGAAGGGTACATGTGCATTCCCGTTCTCTACGACTGGCAAGGTTGCCTCTCTCTCCAGACCCCTTCAGTTAAGCAGGCGATGCCAGTTGCAGGGAAAGCTGGTGGCTCCACTCATGCTACACTATGTAACAGTTCATATCAAGCCACTGTCACACCTACACCAACCTCCTCCTCATGGTATAAGTGCAGAAATGGACTTCTTTACTAATCACATTAATATTATATGCTTGTGTTAATATGATGCGAAGCTACATACAGTATAGGGCCACAAATATTAAATACCTATTGCTGAAGTAGATGAAACAATGCTCAGCCCCACCAGTTCTCGAATGTGTAAATTAGATAATTATTTATATTTCAACACGTAGGCAAGTCAAAATGCAAAATAATAGCTTTTTCCAGACAATTTATGTACAGTACTTATAAAGTCATCAATCCATAAGTTGTTTTATTTGCTCATTACAAGTAATAATTTCAACATACAGGTGTTTCATTCAGACTCAAGTGCTATATGTACTTATATCATCATAGGTGTGATTGTCAAAATATTGTTTGCTGTTTCACTGGCTGTATGTACTTACTCTCAAATTGCTTATCATGAATTAACAATAACCTAACCATTCAAACCTAACCTGAATAAAGCCTGTACAAAAATCATAAAAAAAGCATACATACATGAAATGCTGATGGTTCTAAAGGTATTATATTTTAAGTATGCATGGTCTGTCTGGTGGCAAAGTTAGTTTACTGCATTTTGATTTATGCTTGCTGGAAGTCTACTCGAGTCAATAAAGAAATAGTTGTTTGTTTAAATAACTAACATACTAATTTAAGTACAGTATTATTATAATGAAGTTAAGCACTAAACCAGAGTCATATAGTGCTGCTAATATGAGCACAGATTGGAAGACGAGGAATTTTTGTTGAAGTGCAAGCTTTAATTAAATTCAACTCTCAAATGCCTAAGATTCAAAAGATTAGGCAAGACATGATTAGAAAACAATAATTGCCTAGGCTTTTAGGGTTCATGATTTCTGGAATATCACTTTGGTGTCTCAGTCTGGGGGTGGATCCAGGAAAAACAATTGGGGGGGGGGCCAAGTGATTCACCCCACCACATAGATCTACATCAGCAATGCCAGTGTCAATTATGTAGGCCTAAGTCTTAATTATAGGGCCATCAATTATGCTGTGATCAGTAAATTTTGACCTTGACATGAGAAGATGGGCCTGTGAGGTGGGTGTGTACAATAAAAAAAAAAAACCTGCCCCCCCATGCAATGCATAATGGGAACAACTAACCCTGATCTTATGATTGGTTTAAAATTGCAACCAAGGCATGTTTTATTGGCTGTTTCTTGGTATTAGTTGCTAGAATGAAAGACACTAGTGAAATGAAGACAATTTTGGTCAGATTCAGACCGGAAGTAGCTTGAAATAGGCCTCACAGTGGCAGAAATATTAAATTTTTTGCAAATTTTCCTGAGGAAGAGTAGGACCCCCATTCCCTGGTCTGTTTTAGGTTTTTACTAGGTCTGCTTCAATTATATGGATGGTAAAAACCATGACCAGTCATTCTTATAGTTTAGTAGCCAAGAAATAGGGCACGACTTCATTTTTTTTCTTTTTTTTGAGTGATGCATTCAAAATGGAGGGTAAGTGTTATATAGGAGAGGCTGGAGACATGATTAAAGCACAGAGGAAAGGCTACTTTAGTGGCTGGAATATCTAGTGTTTCAGACTCTGTTTTTAACCCTTTGAGGGTTTTCGTCGTACTAGTACGTCTTACGCATAGGGGTTTTTGACGTACTAGTACTCATAAATTCTAGCGGCCTCAAATCTAGTGGGAGAAAGCTGGTAGGCCTTCATATGAAAGAATGGGTCTATGTGGTCAGTGTGCACAGTCTAAAAAAAATCCTGCAGCACACAGTGCATAATGAGAAAAAAAAAACTTTGACCATTTTTTTTTAATAAATCAGCGACTTTGCAGTGTATTTTCGTATGGTATTTATTGTTGTATTCTAGTTTTCTTGGTCTCATTTTATAGAATGGAAGACATATTACTGAAATTGAGATGATTTT